>NW_008824034.1:1554502-1563221 GCF_000699105.1 Pygoscelis adeliae | reverse complement strand
CAGGAGGCTGCATTTTGACTTTTGGAGACTCCGAAATGATCTGTCTAGTAGGTTCAAAATATAGAGCCAAGAAATGGAAATTGTAGCCCCACATGCTGAGCATGACGTCCCATGGTATGGAATATCCCTTTGGCCAGTTTGGGTCAGCTGTCCTGGCTGTGCCCCCTCCCAGCTTCTCGCTGGCAGGGCATGAGAAGCTGAAAAGTCCTTGACTTAGTATAAACACTGCTTAGCAAGAACTAAAACAGCAGTGTGTTATCAACATTATTCTCATGCTAAATCCAAAACACAGCAGTATATCAGCTACTAGGAAGAAAATTAACTCTATCCCAGCTGAAACCAGGATAACATTGCAGGCCCTGCCCTTACTCAACACAATTGTTATTTATAAACATTCATAACTTTTCTCTTTTCAGATATGTCATGTCAGAGGCATCAGGAAAGTAGTCTTAATCTGTGCAGAATTTAGACAAACTAGGAAGATAATGAAAAATGGGTGAAATATGGTATGAAAGAATTACTTGGTGCAGGGTTTAATTGGGTCTTAAAACTACCACAGGTCTATAGAGGAGGCAGAGCCCCAGGGAGGAGGAGGCTAGTATAGAGCTGAGAAATGAAGTGAGTGGTTGACTGCGAGCTGAAAAAAAGAGAGAGAAGAAGAGAGAAGATGCCAGACTTAGAGAAACTGGGATGCTTCACCAGGTGGGTGAAGTGACAGAAGCCCGATGACAAGGGGCTGAAAAGCATTCATATAGCATTTCTCCAGTGTGCATATCTCCCTTGCTCCCTGTTTTATCGATAGACACACATATATTATAAAACT
Organism: Pygoscelis adeliae; assembly: GCF_000699105.1. Taxonomy (NCBI): domain Eukaryota; kingdom Metazoa; phylum Chordata; class Aves; order Sphenisciformes; family Spheniscidae; genus Pygoscelis; species Pygoscelis adeliae. Next base: position 1,562,398 of record NW_008824034.1, on the reverse strand, counting down.
GTGCGTGGGAGCACCACATGGTGGTTTCCTCTATCTTTTAAAAAATCCATATGAAACATTTCATGATTTACCACCTGTCAGCTTCTCTAGATTTTTTTGCCTTTACTTTTTCAGTTGTTGAAGACGAATGTTTTCTGTCATTTGTTGCTAGCTCTCTCTGCCCACCTCCAGCCTTCCCCCAACAGCTGCAGTAAATCGGCATGGCCCCGGGTAACGCTTCCTGGCTGCCGGTGACAGAAATCCCCCTGCCTGCCTACAGACCACGCTTGCTCTGTGCAGTGCTCAGCAGTGGAATAGGGACAGGAGTGACAGAAAGCTTGGCTTTTTGGTGCTTGGAAGAACAATCTGTGAAGAAGAATGTGGGCATAAGAAAAGGGGAGGTAGGAAGTGTCTGCTGTTTCTCAGGCTTGAGAGACTTGAGGGATGGTTCAGTCTGCACAGAGAAAACTTTCCACGACACCTAGATGGAAAAGATCTCTCCTGAGCAGAATTCAGAACCTGTGCCTTAACTGGTTTCTTTTCCCCGATCATATGTTAAACAGGATTCTGGAAAATGACGAACACGTATGGTGAGACACAACAGCAACAGCAAAAAATGGTCTTCTCTAGAGGTGGTAAGAGAGAGGCTGAGTGTAGGAAATGGGGATTTCAAGGTAATGGGAATAGCATGAGAGTCTGGATAGATTCAGATGGGCTCTTACACGTAGCTGAGGACTGCTGCTTGCAAATTATTTTCTTTATTTTGTACAGCGGTTCTCCCCTTTACAAGAAAAAAGACAATGTATAAATCTGTCAGACTAGATGATACCATAATAAAACTACCACATGTGTGGCATATTTACAGCTCTATACGTGCCACTGTTGATGGATCTGGACAAGCAGCATGCTAATTGCTGTTCTCCAGAGGGGTTAGGAGGAGAAGAATCATTAAAGAAAAGCTCCTTGGTATCATAAAAAATTGTGATTGTCTTTTCCAGCCTTATTCTATGTGTCCATAGAGGATGGGATGGGTTACCTAATTTAAAAAAATAGCATGTATGTTGTAGTACACTTTCTTAATATCATTACGTGAAAACTGTTTTCAAGAAGAAAAAGGATGAATAAAGCAGGTATCAGCCCTGACAAGGACAAGCAACATTGGAATTAAACTGCAAAATGGATTATGTTTATTTGGAATTTCCTCTGTCATTTAGTAGAGGTTCTTTAATTTGTTTATCTCTCCCTAAAATTGCCTATTGGATTTAATTAAGTGCACCATAGATTTATGAGTCAGGGCAACATGAAGAATTTTTTTTTTAAAGCAAGCTTATTTGTTCCTTGGATGAGTTTTCTCAAAGATATTGTAATTATATGCCTGGATTACTGCTGGCACAGCAGAAAGTTCCCTCAAATACAGCAATTGCAGATAGGCAAGGGACATGTTATGGGCTCAATGAAATCTGTCAACCCCCATGGCCACACATCTACACCCATCTGCGTCAATTGCTTAAGAAGTCATTGTTGATGATGCATCTTTAAATTACTCATCGTGGTTGCAATACTTTTAGATACTTACATGACATATATCAAGTCATGACATGTTTCCTATAATCCTGGCATGTTTACTTTGCATGTTTGTCTAGACTCTTTTATGAGTCTCTTCATCTTTCCTTTCAAGAAATATAAAAGAATATCTACTTGTCTAAATTTATGCTCATACAAATGGCTAGCATATTTGAGGACTCAGTGAAATTTTGCCCATCAACAGCAACAAAAACAATTGAGTCATTACATTTACCACAATACTAAAGAGAGGAAAAAGTCCATTAGTGAAAATTAGTTTTTGACTGTTTCTCACTGCAGCATTTCAGATAGGTGGTGCATTAATGTTAATGAGGTAGCTAATCACAGTTTGTCACTGATGGATCTATAATCATTAATCCATGAAACTTTAGATTATTTCTGTAAATCGAGAGATAATAAGGGAACTGAGTTGGTCTATTTCATGTGTCTGGCTCACTTGAGAGAAGAGCTGTCATTCCCGTGAATAAGGGGCAGGTTATTCATGTTCTGTGTGCCTGTACATATTGTTCTCAAATATACTATATATACCTATAATTGAATGAGCAGAGTCTGACCCCACGGCACCAAATTCAATGGAAAGCCCCTGATTGAATCAAATGAAGTGAGAGGAAGCACAACCTTGCTTTTGGGGTGTCTCTGTTCCTCCAATGACTGTCACACGTTGAAATAATTACTAATTGATGGGTTCTGAACTTTAGAGCAATGCGGCTACAACTTATATGTAAGAGGATGGTTTACTATACCCATGATAAAGTTGTTCCTTTGAGTTTGCATTTATGAAATGTTTACTAGGATGTTTTTAATACATATACACAGGGATTAAAAAAGACATAAATAATGAAAAATGTTTTTTTATTGTAACAAATATAAAACTTTCAGTGAAACGATGAAATTCTGGTCCAAATTGAACCCATGGCAGCATTCCCATTGCCTTCAAATGGGCTGGAGTTCAGCTGCAGTAAGTTGTTTACCAGCTAGAAATATTAGGTTTTCAAACTGGTGCCGCACCATATTGTGGGTTAGGGATCAGTCTGAAGAGGTGCTGTGTTAGTCAGGGCTTCAATTTTGGCTGCTATTTGTATTAAAGCTGTGTGAAAAGTTCATGAAATCTGTGAAATTTGAGGCTGATTTATTTCAGTACAGTAAAATAGGGTAGAAGTAAAAGAAGGAATTTAAGACAATTTGAGGAAGCCAAGGTTGTTTGGGATTTTGGTCAGAAACCACGAGATACATAATTGCTTTGATCAAAATGTGACAAACTTGATGGTTTCAGCTGAATTTCCGGTTCCAATCTGAGATTCATTAAAACTCTAACTGAGAAAGGACAGCTGTCAGCTGATACTGAATGAAATTTTGCCTAAAATTTTTCAAGCCAATTCATCTCCATCCAGTAAGTCACATGCTATTGCTACTATGGCTGCGTCTTAATAACAGTTCTTACTGTTGTTTTGCTTTCTTTTTAGTAACAAAAGTGGTGAGAAGATCAGGACTGACATTGTTTTGGAAAGGCATGAAAACTTGTGGGTATGATACAGGCATATTTGAGAAAAAGAAATGGGACATGGTAAGTAAATCAAGAACGAATATCTTCTATTCCTCCTAAGAAAAAGAGGAAATACATATTAATCTTTAATTTAGGTCAAAGGATTAGTAATGAAGTAAATATTTGTAAGGAAGATGAGAAGATTCACAATTGCAACATATTAATTGTAAACTTTTAAAAATTCAGATTACAGTTTTCTCTGTCTTTGTGGTCTTGCTTGTTAAGTTACTGGTTGCGGTCATGAATTTCATGTATTTTAAAAAATATGAAAACAGTCATGCAAAGGCTATAAGCCTTTAGAGCTATGTTCTGGTGTATTAGCCATGGGAATTCCTGTCTTCTACAGGAGAATTTTTTTTCAAGAACTAGTTCAAAAAGCATTAGATGCTTTCTGTGACTTATGTTTGCAGCTTCACAGATTATAAAAGCAGAAGAGAAGGCTGTGATTGTCCAGTCTGACCTCCTGTGTACCATAAGTTACAGTATTAATTTCTGTTTGCAGTAGAACATGTCTTCTAGGAAATGGGGATGTAAATATATTAAGTATACTTTATTTAAGGATAAGCTGCTTCTAAGCTCATCTAATCTCACTGTGAAAAATGCTTCTGGTCTGATTTTGTCTAGTCTCAATCTCTAGCCATTAGAACCCATTCTGTCTTTACCTGCCAGACTGAGGTGCCTTGTTAATCGCATTATTACTGTAAACTTTACTGTAGAACAGAATGGTTTTATTTTTCTTTGAGTCTACGTGACTAAAAGTTTCTTCTGAATTGCCTTGGAGAGACATTTGAGAAATAGAATATTGGTAGCTGGGAAGTTGACTATCATCACATTTGTTGACTTGGGAAGGCTGGCCAACAGTACTGCAGGTGTTTTTTCAGACCTTAAGCAAGGTACCATAATGACCTACTTCAAACATGCTTCTCAGATGGTAAAAAAAAGAATTTGAAGATGGTCTTCAATTTCTTTTCTGTATCTGTCCATATCTATATGTACAGATGAGCTCTTCTACCCTAATACGGCATTTCTGTGTGGTCCTATTTTTTAGACTGTGCATAGAGACTGTCAGAAAAATAATTTTCAAGCTTTAATTTTTTATGACAATTGTTTGACAAATGAGTGTCTGAGTTTCAAGGGGAGGCTGCATGCTTGATGGGGATGGAGGCAAAGACATTTGCACAGGCATGTTACGTGTAAGCCTTGATAAGTTTTTCTGTCCAGGTCCCAATCCCTGGAAGTCCTAGTACAAGCTGGAGCTCTCCAGACCCTTGGTTCAAGTCTGCAGTGGGAATTTTTAGGCTCAGGCTCCTGCAGCGGAACAGATCACATCCGTTCAGGGTAGCCAGAGCTGGGGCTGCCACGCAGGCCATGAACAAAGGAGGCTAAAGAAATTAGTGCCCTCAGGGGCTGAGATACATTGAGTAACAGGGCTGTCCTTAGAGTGTTTGAGCCATGAAACTTCAGTAGTTTAGCTGTAATTTCAGTCACAGCTGTCAGAGTCCTAAGAAGCATATTGTGTTTCAGAATCAACATATACTGGCATTTCCAAAATGAATTTCTCCTCTACCCTAAGATTTCCACTTTATGGGAATCCTGAAATATCAGAATTTCCTCTGTGCTGTTGTCTCTGTGTCCTGAAGAGTTTTGATCACCGTTGCTGCAGTTCTCTGTACCTTCTCTGGTCTTTGGTGCTTTTCAAGATGGGGAAATCAGATTTCATGCAGCAGCAAGCTCACTGTGGAGTTATAAAATGGCATAATGGTGTTTTCTCTTTCATTCTCTCTTCCTTTCTAATAATTCCTAATGCTTTATTTGCCTTTTTAAGTGCTTCTGAGTACCAAGCTGATGTTTTCATGGCACTATCTATTATAACTCTGAGATAGCTTTCCTGAAAATTAATATCTAATTTAGACTTAGTCACTGAATATGTATAGTTAAGGTTACTTTTCCATGTGTGTTACTTTACATTTATTTACACTGAATTTTGTCTGTAAGTTTATTGCCTAATCATTCTGTATCATGAAATTCCTATGCAAGTCTTTGCAATTTGCTTGCTTTTTTACTACCCTGAATAATTTGTCACCAGTAGCAAATGTTGCTATACCTGCCACCCCTTTTCCAGATCATTTATGAAAATACTAAATAGCACAAGCCTCAGGGCAGAGGCTTCATTTGAAATATTACTATTTATTCCTACTTTAGTTTTCTATCCTTTTAATCTGTTATTAATCCATAAGAAGACATTCCCATGGCATTTTATGAAACTTTTTGCTGAAAACTTTTAAAGAATTCAAGTACAGCATATAAACTGTCTTGTCCTTGCCCTACAAAGAACTCTAACAAGTTTCAGTGGCATGACTTGCCTGTATGAGAACTGTGTTGACTCTTTTTTATTATAACAGGTTTGTTCCTGTATCTATTGTTTTCTTTGCTCATTATTCTGTGATTTGGTTGGGTGCAGATATACTTGCTGTAATTCTCTAGATCCCCTAAAAAATAATTTTAAAAAACTGGGCACCTGTTGGCTCATATTTACCATCCTCCACTCATCTGATGCAAATGATATTTTAAGTCATCGGTATAGCAGTTCAGGAGTTTTATATTTAAGATTTATGATGCTCCTCTGTGTCCTATAATGTGTTACTATTCCTTTTGCCAGGGTTTTTTTTTTTATGCCCCCTTCTCCTAACACATCAATTTAAGATCAATCCTCTTGTGTATCCCCAAAGGTTGTTGAGTCTAAGTGGCTGCGAATGTCCCAGCTACAGTAATTTATTAGCTTTGCTTCTACAGCGTTATCCTCCTTGAATGTTCCCTTTGTACCTCTGTTGTCACTTGGTCCTGCAGAAAGCCTGATAGCCTACATGCTTTGGCTATGTTTTAAGGATTTACTGTTAGGTTTAGTGTCTTCTTTAAGTTGTTTCTCAACAAAAGATCACAAGATCTTTTTTTTTTTCTTTTTTCATTTTTGCATTTTTACATACAGCTTGCTAGATATTATGTTCTTTCCTGTTTTCCTTCTTGGAGACATTTGCACTGTTTGAAGCATGTCTTCTTGCTTCTTATAGCCTCTGTTATTGAACCATACTGGCCTTTTTGAGCTATCAAAGCTTTTTTTCATATGTTGTGTGTTTTAGCTGATGTCATTATACAATCTGTGACCTTCAGAAATATAAGTTTTTAGCTGCTGCTTCTTATATAGTTCCCTTTTTGAAACTAAGCACAGGTACAAAAGATTTTTTGTTTCTCTTATGAGATCTTATATCTGACTACATTATGGGACTCTTCCATAACACTAGGCCTTTGAAAGCAATATCCTGAATAAGGTCACAAGCACCATTCAGTATGAAGTTAAGAGTTAGTTTTTTTCTTTTGGTCCCTAACAGGTTTCTCCAAAAAGCAATCATTTATGTTATCTAAGAATTTTGTCTCAGTATCACCTGCACTGACATCTACCCAGTTCATGTGAGTGTGGTTGAAATCTTCCATTATTGTTCTGGTTTTTGTCCTTAAAGATGCTCTTCACAGTCATTCTCACCTTTCTGGTAAATCAGTAATATAAACTTAATACTGTCCTTTTGTTACTGAGGACTGGAATTGCAATCCATAATGATTCTGTTCCTTGTTGAGGTATTTTATTTATTTATCAAATTTCATTCTGAACTTTCTTTAGTAAACAGCCTATATATATATATGTATATGTTCTGGTTGCTTATTTTTAGGCTCAAATTTAGGACTTTGTTACAACTTTTATTTGATGCTTCCTACTTGGATTTTGTTGATTTTTGTCCTATGCTTTGTTGTAGGATACAGAGCTGTTCTAACTTTCCTCCAGGGAGAATTGTTATCCTAAATGGTATGTTCTACTCCTATCAGCTTTCTCGGCTTTTTTTGGCTCAGAAACATTCCCGTAGAACCATTTTAAGTGCCAACACTGAAATAAATTTTCTTGTGAGTTAGTGCCATATTCATCTCTGGACGTACTAGACAAATATCTGTCAGGAGTGATATAGAGGCATTTGAACCTGCTGTGAGGCAAGGAGATGGACTTTATGACCTCCAAGCATCCCTTCTAGCTCTATCATTTCTTTTAAATTGATAACTGGATAAACAGATGCAACTTCTGTAATCTTAACAAAGTACCAGATCCATATCTTTTTTCCCTGTAGTTAGAGATTGGAGCTCCTCAGAGATAAAGGTAGTGGATATTCTATTGAAGTGCTGGAGAGATAGGGATTCTGATGTATGCTAACTTTTTATTACTATTAGGATCGAAATAAAGAAAGGTCTTTTCTTCTCCCCAGATTCCTTATAATATTGCCAGCCATAACTCCAGCAAAGTAGGCAATCAGTATTTGCTTTTGAGAAACATAGTGGGTTTTTTTTTATTGGTGATGACAGTATGTTCCCAGTCCTTTAAAATATCCTGTCTTTAGTTAAATTATTTTCTATGATGTGGTGCAACTTGGCAGAATTCTTTCAACCATATTAGTATGGTCAACTGATTTGAAAAACACAGAAGCAAAAACTCACACACTAAAAATAGCTGCAATGAAGACCTGAAAACCAGATTTTTTTCCTATCTATGTGTTGGTAAAAATGTGCGCCACTGAACAGCACACAGCTAGTTATTGCAGTTGTTAGGTAACTATGCAGACTAGGTTAAGTAGAGTACTTCTGAATCCTAATGTAATACCCTTCTGCCTAAACATACTATCTGTGAAAACACTTTGGCTTTCACTCTGTATTTGTCTAAAACAGCACAAGGGGCAGTCATGCCATACTTTATT
>NW_008824034.1:1541317-1554480 GCF_000699105.1 Pygoscelis adeliae | reverse complement strand
TTGCTAACAATAGGTGGATATCATATTGTATAAAAAGTAGCATAATGGCATGTGACTGTATTTTCAATGAGGGAGGCAGTATGTGACTGTACTGTCAATGAGACTGCTGCCTCACACTTTGTTATGCAGTCCTGCTTTCATGAAATCAAAATCTCGATGACTCATCGTATCCACTCAAATATTGTCATAGTGTATCTTCATTGCACAAAACAGTATTTAAGACTTCCTAATCACATTACAAACAATCTTGATAATTCCACATGGTGCTGATAGTGAGCAATAGACTTCAGGAAATATTTTCAAAATATCCATTATGTCAAGACATAGACACTATATATATCTATGAGGTACACAAAATCCCTGACCAGAAGCTGCAGAATAATGTAGATGAAAGCACTGACAGTGTTAATGAATTGTTAAACAGGAAAATTAACACAATGAATTTGACTTTAAATATCTCTTATTACAGCTGATTTAACATTTTCCTTGGTAATGTCAAACTAATTTCACTATTGTAACCTACTTTAGTGTCCCTGGTAAAACTTGAAGGTGCAAGTCACAAGGATATAGAAATAAAGTTATATGCTTTTGAATTTGAAATGCAGAAAAGATTTAGAAGGTATGTTGGAGATGTTAACAAAAAATGGGGGAGTAGAAGAAAGGTGGAAATAATAACAGAAACACAATACTGAATGACTGAAAGAAAAAATGATATAAAATTTAGTGTTTCAAAAATTAATGCACATGGGAAAAATAAACTGAACTACAGATACACAGCAGTGGTCTCTAAATCCTCTATTATTGTTCAGGGAAGAAATCTTGGAGTCATTGTGGACATCTCTAAAGAATTAGTCCATTTCTTATCAATAAAATAGAATTTGAAGCATTATTAGTAAAGGAAATGAGAACAAACCTGAGAACATTGTTACACCACCATATATTCCCCATTTGCCCATGTGTTGAATGCGCAGTTCTGGCTCTGCCTTCTCAGTGAGGATATACCCAGCACTGGAAATGCATGGAGAAGGGTAACATGGATGGTCAAAAGCACTAAAAGATTTCTCAGAGAGGAGACGCCAAATGGACTGGTATTCATCTGTCTAGAAAGGGAGACGATTAAGGGAAAATATGATAGGTATCTATAAAATCACAAATAACATGAAGACAGCAGGTAAATAACAAACATTCATTGTTTCCTATAACAGAAAACTGGAAGTTGCTTAAGCTGTTGGGCAGAAGATTTAAACAAATGAAAAGGTGTGCTTTTTGTACATACTCAGTTGTGAAATTCATTATTACTAGAAGATTTTGAGTACAAAACTGTAAATAGGTGTAAAAAAGAATTAGGTAGCTTATTAGAGAATAGATACAGCAATGACAATTAAACATGATTGCTTGGATACAGGCACTATTTGGCTCAGGAAAACCTAAATTGTTGATACCTGGGAGCTATGAGTATATGCATCAGTGGAAGTATCACTCCTTTTTGTTACATACTCCTTCCTGCCTGGTCACAGCTGCAGACAGTCATACTAAGACTAAACTAATATTTGCTCAGACCTAGTACAGAAGTTCCAATGTTCTCACCTGGAAAACTAGCATGCAATAACCAAAGATGGTTATAAGATTTTTATGTGCTGTTGAATAACTCAGAATCCCCAGTGTTTATGGATCTAAACCAGAGATGATACGAGATAGGTGGAAAATCTGGTGTCTGGGAATTCTGGATCTCTGGCCATCACGGTCATCTGTGTTCATGTCCAGTACATGGTTATGAAATGGTTACACCATCTCCGGTCTTTCCATTCCTACCACTAATGTGCCCCATTCCTCTGTTTTTGTCTTGGGTTGTAAGCTATCTGGAGAAAAAAAAAGAACAAACCCAAAAGAACGAAATATCCTTCGGTGAATATTGCCTGATTTTTGGTTGAAGCCTGAAGACTCCACTGTACTAAAATTACGTTGGTTGATGCAAAGCACTGCTGAGGAAGCACAGCTTCCAATGGATTTGCATCTAAGTTGAGCTCATCTCCATCTCCTCTCCTAGGTCTGCAGCCTCCCTGTCATACCCCCTGCTTGTCTGAGTGGGTCAGTGGCAGCTTGTCAAGTGATGTGCCAGCCGTCTGGCTAGCCACACGTATGCAGCAATACGCGGGGTCTTTCTCTTCCTTTAGCTATAGCTTTTGATGAAATATGCAGAAGTTTTTATGTCTGAGACCTTTAGCCTTCTGTCAAATTGGCTGAAATTGTTCAACAGGTTCAAAATGTGCTTGAGGGAAAATAGCAAACTGACAGATGGCCAGGCAATACAACCACATATGCCTCATTTCTTGAAGAACCAGGCTAAAAATACATCATTATAATAGACTTCAAGAAGGGAAGGCAAAGAGTGACAGGAAAACAATAGGTTAGAGAGTAAAGAATTGACTGTTTGATATACACCTCTGTCTCTGCATGGTCCTTCAACTTCAGTGGGAAGTGCCTCCTGTTTTTACATGTGTTTTGGAGCTGCACGTTTTCACTGGATTGGTTGATTCCATCCCTTAGCTCTGACATGTTGAATCTTTCTGTCTTGCTCTGATAGACTATACCACATTGAGATTCATCACTAGTAACTGCCACTAGGGAATGGGTGAAATTAGAAGTTACTTATAGTGTATAGCTATAAGTAACTTATAGTATATAGTGTTATAGTATATAGCTATTAGCTATATATAGCTATATATTAGCTGTATATACTAGTTATAAATAGTGGGTTGAAGGTCTCCTTGTAGAAAGCTAAAAAGTGAGGTGAGTTGTATGTCATTTAAATTCCCTTTTACGAAGCAGTTTTCTGTTAAATTAGTGTTCTTGAAAATGCAAGATTAATCATTGTGGTTACAGCTGTGTAATGTTGGCTGGTGTTTTGCAAGCTTCCAGGTGCAAGTATGCCAACTCATTCTGGGTTTTACTTTTAAAACCCTGCTTAGTGGAAATTCCTAGATGTTTTAAAGAGAATTTCCTAACCATTCTCAAGGAGTGACTTTTGCTGTGCTGAATGTTCTTTGAAACTAGTGGGAGTTTTCTATAACTGAGAATGTGCAGAATCACTTCTGAATGTTCTAGAGGTGGTATGTGGATAAATGGATTAAAATAATTTCACAGGGCTATTTTTCACTTTGAAATGGATTCCATGCCCACTCTGTGAAGTCAGCACATGAACACGTGCGTCACATATTTTTCACTCTTCCGCTTCCCTCAATTCCTTGGTCATATCAAGATAGACAAAGTATTTTCTCTTCCTCTGCCTTTCTCTGTTACACAGTGGCTACAGCTGTCATCATATTTTAGTTGAAGGAAAGCAACAGTCTAAATGTTTCTGTTTGTTTTGCTGCATCGGTTTTATTTGTGAGACACTGAGTTTTTGTGAAAAGATGTCTGCTTATATTGTAGGATTGTAACTGCCCTTGTGTGGGCAAAGAATACATATTTAAAAGGATATCAGGAAGAATTCTTCTGCTAACAAGAAAAAATTATTATCTTACACCCATTTAGAGATGTGAAATTAATATTCTTAGATTTTTAGTAGCAGCAGGTTAGTTAAAACAATCATCTCTCCCTTTTTAATCTTAGGAAACTGCTTCATCCCATGAGATAAAGTATTATGAAATGTGTTAACTACAGCACTTCAGGATGACAACACCCTGCACGCAGTAGAAATAAGCAAGAACTTTCTCAGTTCTCTCTCATTCACAGTATTAGTAAATAGATTAAGCAGAAGGAAAACTCTATGACTGATGTTTTAATTATCCTATACTGTAAAAGCGTATAATATGTCGATTTAGTCCTAGTTTCCTTTAGTACATGAGTGCTCCATAACCAAGGAAGCTAATTGCTAATTACTAATAAAGGGCTAATTACATGAGAAGGGAATCCATGGTAAGGTATAGAAATGCCCAGTGTTTACACACACACATACAGAGTAATGTTGCTATGTCACAAGATATTACTGTAAAAATAAGGAAATGGGTTTTGCTGAGTTCCCCAAAGCAGAAAAAATATTGTTCTCTGGCAAAGTCTGCCAATGGAGACTAGCAGATGCTACCTTAAAAGATGGAAATAAGGTAGGTCTAATTAAACATTTGTGCATTTAAACTCAGTCGTTGCATTTGACATTTAGTACAATCCATTTAAAAGTTGCAATATTTCAATTTCAGTGTTAAATTTCCTAAAGTTGCTTTAGTACAAGATATTTGGAAGAAATTTAATAAACAAGCATCTCCAGAGCACTGGAAGATGCAATTGCAATCACTCTTCTTACCCAGGCTTGCCTCATAACTCACTGTGTTACGGTTAGTGCTACTCCACTGTCATAGCAGAGTCTGCCAGCACAATAACTTTAGTGTACTGATTTCATCAAACTGGAGTATTAGAGGCAGATCCTTCCTCCTCCATTCTTCTTCCAAGTGAATCTGTCTGCCTGTTACCTTCCAGTCCTCCTGCCCACCTCTAAGAGCTGGCTCATGGGAGCTTTCACCCATAATGCTGTAATCTGTTTCCGTATGACTGCTTACATATTATAATTCAGATACTGTGTTTCGATTATGTTTAGATTTACATATCGGTGTTGTGTAATATTTTATAGAGCTAATAGGTTTTTAGATTTGTTCCCTTTATTATCTGAGTTTTCAGGATTCTGTTAAAAACAAACTCGCAAATCCTTGACGATACCGATGGAATAAAAATGTCTTTGACTCTGCCAGACTAGTCTTCAGTGATAGCCTTCATCCTCTGGGGAGTTGTACCTTTAAGATGCCCAGATGACTCAGTTATGTTTTGCAGATGCTCCCATTGCACCATACTGACCAGGTGGTTAGAGGGAGGCAGATCGCCATCTCAGTTGTCTTGTATTTTCATGTATTTTTGAGTATTGTGTCCTGCAATTTAGTACACAGAATCTGATCCTGATCGCCATCCCATTGGCTTCTCACAAGTTTTCTGTGAAGAGGTCTCAGTGAATTCAGGTTCTGATGTGAATCTAGTTAGACTGCTAGTGCTGCCAACCCCAAATTTAGAGAATAATGAATGATGTTCAGAAAAGGTTCATTCTTCTTTCAGGGCATTTTTCATGAGAAATGATCTTTCATCCATGAATCTATTTCACTTCCCAATACTGAATACGCAAAGTTTGGTGTCCAAGTAGATTTTCATTGTGGCTCCTGATGAATTGTTCAAATTCTCTAAGGCACTAATTTCAAGATGTTGGATATGACATTTTTTAATGAATTAGGCAAGTGAACTTATTACACGATGAAAGTTTTGTAATAAAATATAAGTTTCTATTTTCAGAGTGGTTTTGGATGGGATTTGCAAGACATTTGCATATATGGCATGGCTTTGACTGTATATTGCAAGATAATTCACACAGTTTGAGATAATTTCTACCAGATCTTCTTCAGATCTATCAGACAATATTACTATTTATAAAGCTACTGTGAAGTAAATCGGATGCTTATCATATTAATTGAAATATATTAAAGTGTGTAATAGAAGGATAGCAAATCCAGTGTATACCGGATCATGTATGTTAGTAATACTCTACTGCAAGACACTGAGAGAATAATAGTAAAGACAATCAAAGGATCTCTATATGTTTTTTCTTCCTCTTGATGTTGAATGAAAGCAACATTAATATCAAGCTTTATGCTGGTGCTATTTAACTTCTAACTTTGTGAGTTCATATTTCTGTATTAATTACATAGTTCAATTCAAGGGGCAACTGCTACATACACTAATAACTTAGGCATCCACTTCACTTAGAGCTGAACATCAAAAAATCTTGTATTATAGGATTATATCCACTATCTACAGCCCTCTGATATCGTCAGCTTCTGAAAACAAAGGCTAGTCAGCTAAATTGACTCTTCTATTCCTTCCTGGGGGAACTCAAAAAAAAAAAAAAAAAAAAAGAATTAGGGCTGTTAGCATTTAGCTTGTGAAGCCTCTAATAAAATATTTTGAGTCCCTGAGAAATTTCGATCTGGCAAATATGATTCAGACGGGGGGGTTAATTGTCTAGAGGTGGAATTAAGGTACTACTGTGTTGTGTTAGCAGCTGATAAGAATGCTACCAGCAGGTGTGGAGTAGCTATGGGTAATTGGGATAGTGCAGCAGGTCAGCAGATGCTGTAACAGATACTGATTTATCAAAACTCAGAAGAGGAAGTTAAAAATTCTGTTAAATTTGGGAGTTTAGGAAGTTTAAGGGTGCCATGTCTTGTCACAGCTTATATGTTGGATTGTAGTCATGCACATTAGCAGTGCGTTTCAGTTGTATATGCTGATTTCAGTGTGTAGCCTACAATGGGTGAGCCTCGGCTGTTGACAAAAATCTTAACAAATGTGGATCTGACTGCTAGAATCCTACAGATTGGTGGTTCAACCATCCTTCAGATGTGACTCTGAAGATGCTCAAAGAATAAAACTGTAAGGAACAGAGGGGCATAGTAATAAAACATAGTATTTTGAAATTGTCTTTTAGAATTATTATACAAGGTGAAAACAGACGTGTTTTAGATTAGCAATCAATGCACACTGAGTTAATTCCCATTGCACTTTTTTTAGGCCCTGCCTAGAACTTTTAGTACCTGGCCAATAAAGTATGTCCGAGCAAAAAGAAAGTTGAAATGTGTTTGACTTATCTATGGAGTTTTTTTTAAGTATCTCTTTACTGACAAATAGATGCATAACACAAAATAAAGGAGGGTGTTTGCAAAGGGTTTTGTTAAGGTTAAGTTATGAGGGCATTACCGCTCTTGAACGCTACCTAAATTTATGGCTGCCCTACAGCCTAGGGCTGGAGCTTATAGATACTACACCGGCTACACCTGGGAGGCATGAGACTGATGGGTTAGGGAGGGAGGAAAGAAGAGGTAGAAAAAACTTACGATGTAAACATGTTTGGTTTTGACAGGAAGCTGATTGTGGCTGAATTTGTTAAAGATTTGGAGAGGCATTGCATGAACAACAAGAATGCCTATATTTTGGTGTAGATGAAATCGGAAATGAACATAAAGAGGCATATAATTCTGCCTTTGATTAATGCTAGCATATCATAGAAGCATATATCTGTGGGCCAGATAAAGCTACCTATGTGTCTCATTGTATTCATGGGTGTCTACCTTGTCCCATTTATTAGGCAGTGCTGTATTCTTCCATTGCTCGCTTTTTCTGACCATCAGGGAGAATGTTTGAAACACCGTCATCATCTTTTCTTCCTTTTACTTCAGGCCATTAGCACGGGTATTGCAGATAACAAGAAAAATAGCATATTCATAGATAGCACTTTGTATCAACAGGCTTGAGGGGAAACAAGCTGCTGGAGGCAGAAAGCAAGCTCTAGTTCAGAATATTTTTAAAATAAGAAATAACAGTACTTGCCTTCAACAGCTATTATGGAATAACAGAACAATTCTGCCAGAAAGGTCTCCAGAACCACGTGCTAATGCTCTTCTTTCACATCACTCATAAGTACCAAGTTTTATAGAATCATAGAATAGTTTGGGTTGGAAGGGACCTCTAAAGGTCATCTAGTCCAACCCCCCTGCCGTGGGCAGGGACACCTTCCACTAGATCAGGTTGCTCAGAGCCCCGTCCAACCTGACCTGGAATGTTTCCAGGGATGGGGCATCCACCACCTCTCTGGGCAACCTGGGCCAGTGCTTCACCACCCTCAGCGTAAAACATTTCTTCCTTATACCTAGTCTAAATCTACCCCCTTTTAGTTTAAAGCCATTCCCCCTTGTCCTGTCACAGCAGGCCCTGCTAAAAAGTTTGCCGCCATCTTTTTTATAAGCCCCCTTTAAGTACTGATAGGCTGCAATAAGGTCTCCCCAAAGCCTTCTCTTCTCCAGGCTGAACAACCCCAACTCTCTCAGCCTTTCCTCACAGGAGAGGTGTTCCATCCCCCTGATCATTTTTGTGGCCCTCTTCTGGACCCGCTCCAACAGGTCCGTGTCTGTCTTATGCTGAGGGCTCCAGAGCTGGACGTAGTACTGCAGGTGGGGTCTCACCAGAGCAGAGTAGAGGGGCAGAATCCCCTCCCTCGACCTGCTGGCCACGCTGCTTTGCATGCAGCCCAGGAGACGGTTGGCCTCCTGGGCTGCGAGCGCACATTGCTGGCTCATGTCCAGCTTTTCATTCACCAGTACCCCTAAGTCCTTCTGGGCAGGGCTGCTCTCCATCCCTTCATCCCCCAGCCTGTATTGATACTGGGGGTTGCCCCAACCCAGGTGCAGGACCTTGCACTTGGCATTTCTTTCCTAAATAGGTACAATGTGGAAGTGTAACTTTGTTCTTAGTAGAGAGAGACTTGGAAAGTTTTTCTTAAGCTCAGAGTTCAGCCCCTGTGGGAATGTGGAGAAAACTCTATGCTTTCTTAATAAATATCACAAAAGAGTTGAAATCCAAATTTCTGAGAAAATGAGGACACACTGAAAATAGTGCAAAACTGCTAGAATGGCACAAATATAACAGGGGAGAGAGTTTGTTCTAGAGCTTCTCATCTTCCCAACAAGTTCATTATAATAATAAATTATTCAGTCTTGCTTTACCGGATAAATACAAAACGCTAATTTATGTATAATGGAAGACAGAGATTTTGCCCTTTCTAGTATGTGCGATCATTCATTTGGAATGACTTGTACAGATCTGCGCGTTGCACAACATCAGGTTATTTATTTGTTTTACAGTAACAACATATAAAAGAAAAAATGATTTTTCTGAATGATGTTTGCATAGCTGAAGTTTCTTTCGGCCTCTTCGGAAGTCACAGGCTCTTCTTCTACCTGGGCATCACAGTTCTAACCTACAAATGTGATGTGCAAAATATGGGTTCCTGTAAGAGTATCCTCGGTTCCCTCCAGAGACTTAACAACTGCAGAGCAAAGCATGTACAATTTGTAAAATCTGCTGTTTTGCAATCACGTATCCTTCGGGAAAGCAGCATTTGATGAGGACATAGTTTCAAATTTGACTTTGTATTCCCTTGGTTTTGGTGTTCCTGTCACACTCCTATTGTTAATTGACTGTAAGGAGTACTTTAATTTCCTCCCTCAACCTAGGGCTGTCTGTTTAGCTTCTCTGTATTTAGCAGAGGCCCGTTAATCCATGCTATTGACTCAGAAGTCCATTAGTATAGCAGCAGTAAAGACAACTTTCTTCGGTTTTGGTCTCTACAGAATTCTGTTAACCTGTGTATGACTATTCATGTGGGAATCATAGACGTTGGCTCTCAGGGAGCTGAAACATGAGTGAAATTTCCCAGTATTAGGGGGATTCCCTTGGTTATAAGTTTGCCGACTTTTCCATACAGCCACTGTGACTGGTTAAATATATTAAGGCAATGGTTTTTTTTAATAAGTATACGTGTATGTCACTTCCAATGTAGCTCTCAAGGACTGGTCAGAATTCTGGTCTTCTGGGGACATTTAAAAAAAATCTTAGACCTCAAGTCTAATATAGAAATCCCTAATCAATAGATCTCAATAGCTCCCAATTTTGTAAAGCAGTTACCCTACAGTTCCTTAGCAAAACGAATATTCATTGTACAGAAAAACCTCAGTTGCTATTTAAGATGTGTAGAATTAACTTTTAAAGAAAATCTGTTGATGCAAATAAGAAAATCTTCACAAGTTTTTTTACTTCATTGCACCAGACATTTATTTGATGGGTGAATACAATATAATGATTGTAGTTTTGAGAAAGCATGGGATTTTGAATAACATTGCAGAATTTTGCAGCGTCGCCTAGTAACCCACCCATGCTGCAGAATATCTGATGTCATGGTTTTCAACATTGCATTCAGCCTGGGCTTGGTTTACAAGGCTAGAAATAGATGAAAATTGCTCAGAAGAGCTTTGTTTTGGCAAAGCAGCACTTCTGTCTCTAATAAAAAATAGAGCTTTGCAATTGCAAATTGTCTCTTCAGAGAGATCTTTAAACTTTCTCACACGGAAGTTTGTTTTAAAATGATGAAAAAGTAAATGAATCATCATAAAGTGACTCATATTAGAAGATTTTTGCAAAGTGGTTGTCACGCGCAACTTGTCTGAATCATCTGTAACAATTTTTGTCAGGGAGGCAAGGTTGTCAGCTTTCCCTAAACAATGAGATGCAGAATAGCAGCAGCGCGATTAGGGATCTCTTAAAGTCATCAGAATAATCTGCCCTATGATTTTGCTGATTTCTGACTACTGAATGGTCTGACATTAGTTGCAACCCAATGACAACATTAAATGAAAAAGACATTTCTAAAGTGGAACGTTCAAGTTTTAGGTTATTCCTACCTCCAGATGTGATCTTCATTTACAGTTTCTAATCACTCTATCACATTATATTTTTCCACCTTCTGTGTTGCACAGTGAATGGTGAGCAACTCATTTCTTCTGGCCTCCTTACTTAGAAAGCAGCGATAGGATTCATTTAATGCCAATCAAACTGGAATTGGTTATGTGTTTTTTCTGAAGATTTCTGTGACTTTCCTAGGCAAAGTCCCATTTTGAAAAGTGATTTAGACACTTTCAAACCTTTTTATTGAGAATTACTTAGGCCTTGCAGAGTGTAGCTATGCATAATACATCAAAGGCAAAAGCCTGTATCCCTGGTAAAGACGAACTGCTCTTACAAGACCACTGTGATATTCAGAGGTATTACCATCACTGGAGGGAGGGTGTAGTGTCAGTCCAATGGGGAATGGCCAAAGACTGAATCACTTTAGGTGGCGTTTCCTCTCAGATTCAGCTTTAGGCCATTTCTGGGAAATTTCGGCTCAAATAATTACACAAAGTTGTAGTCAGCCATAAACGGGATTGCGTAAGGGAAACATGGGTTCTGCTAGCGGCACTGCAACCCCAAAAGCTCCACCTTGGTGAAAACTACACGGAGAGTGCTGCAGAGCCTGACCATGAGTGTCTGCTCTGTGTTGGACACACAGCTTGCGGCAGCTGAATGCGCAGCCTCAGTCCCGGAGCCCGCCCCTGAGTGTGTGCAGCCCGCTCACAGGAGGAAACCCACTTCTGGAGATGCGTTTTTTGCCTGGATATTGTGGTTTGTTGTGCTCTGTGATTCACAGAGAGTTACCCAACAAAGTTGCATGTTGTGTTTGGGATTCCCGCCTCTCCTCATTCTCATATTAATGATAATTTTAGCTTGGTAAAAAGAAAATAATAAAAATTAAGGCCACAGTTTTCTCTTGCAAAATACCTAAAATGAATCTATTGAATGTTCCTTTTGGCATATGCCTTTAACCCCAAACCTCTTTGAAAGCTTAGATGTACATCTGTTTCAGCATAATAACTTTCCACAATATATCAAAGGAAGCGTGACTTCCCACAATATATGAAAAGCATATTAAGATTTAAATTCTCCTTTGTTTGATCCTGACAGCTGGTCAGTTTTCATCTTCTTTCTCTAAATAATTCTTTTTTCCATATACTTCCACTAGTTTTTCTTTTGCTCTAGGAATAAACCCAGCTCATAGATACTCATAATCCTTTCCTTTTGCTAATAGATCCTTCTTTAAGTTTCTGTTCTTTTTTTAGGTGTTGACATCTGAAGCTAATTTTCCTCTTCTCATCCCCTCTGTGGTTTTCCTCCCCCCTAAAACTGCCTTTACTTTTTATTTTTCGCCTTTTACCCCTGTAGATCGTTGCTGAATTGTCCTCCCCCCTGTTCTCACTAGTGCTCTGGAGCAGTAGCTGCACAAAAAAATCAGTTTCAGCGGTGCTATTTCTGGACGCTGCCATCTGCCAGGTTTTACTTCCATTTCAAACAAACTTTCAGTTCAGTTTCATCTTTCATTTGGAGGCACAGCTGCTCATGAATGCTTGGTAATCACTGGTGTGCAGCACACACCTGTAGCCAAATATATAAAGGAAATAGAAAGAAAGCTATATATTCCCAGCTTGTTAGCCATTAAACAGGTTAGGCAGGAAATGGGGACTCTGTTATCTTTGCTTGTACAGATCTTTATTTTATAAACAATATTTTCTCAAAGGAGTAATAAAGAAGAACAAACACAGAAGAAGGATTACCAAGCTCCTCTTAGAGTGATCCTTTGCCAATAACAAGTTTATCAGGGCAGTGCATGTGCAGGGGGCTTGGCATAGTGTTAATTTGTCGCTACCACCAAATTAACTATGCTCTATTTTGTTTTCTTTCCAATTTTACATCCTTGATTACATATTCATAAAACTGTCCTTCCTTCCAAGCATAAATACAACTGCTTTGAAAATATAATTGTGTGTGTTTATCAAGCACCTAATTTGTTTTACTTGCCAGCTACTAATTACATAGGAAATATAAATGAATTGCAGGTCATATATTCCATTTGAAACACTAACAGAAAAACTTTCCAAATCACAAAATTGAATTTAAGTTGCAGCATGAGACACACAACATGCAGTACTGTCTCCAGCAGTACTAGTCAAAGAAAACAAACGTTTGAGCTGATAGCACATTTAAATTTGTCAAAACATACTGAGTGATGTGTTCGTTCTGTTTAAAGTGAATTGTTTTGGTAGCCTAGAGAGCTTTCTCTCTCTTTGTTTTCTACATAATCTGAGTCTATCACTGCTAAAACTTGTTTATAGTACAGCAGAGAAAATCAAATGCAAAACAGACTGAGAACACGCTAGGATTTGGTTTTATCCACTATGTCGTTCATTTTATGTCTCATCCATTTTCTGAAAAAGATATGTAAATTCTGTCTTGCTTCTGAGTTGGATTATTGTACCATCTCAATCCATTCAAAGTAATAAAATGAGATTTAATAGACTATGTTAGTTAATTGTTTAGGAAACATGGAGTTTTAATCACTGTGACAACCACAGATCTGGGAGTAGAGAGCAGAATGTCTTTTGCATATGTAACAGCTCTTGCAGAAATTTGGTATTAGCCAGCAAATTACAACTTTCACACCACTCTTAAAACTACTGCTTAGAATTTATATAGCACTGAACAAACATTAACTAATTAAGCTTAGCAACACATTTGTGGGGTAGGTCACTAAACATCAATACAATCCTGGATATTTGGAATTTCAGCAGTGGGAAAGAAGAGCAGTGACTTTGAAAAAGGAAGCTGATGCTAATAGAGCATGTTATAAAGAAACAGATTATCCAGAA
>NW_008824034.1:1536036-1541304 GCF_000699105.1 Pygoscelis adeliae | reverse complement strand
GTAGTTTTTAACTGTATCACAACTCCACAGCAGACACAGGGCTGAACTCATTCTATTATGTGCTTGTAAACAAGTTCTTCTGTAGGTTATTTCAAACATGCATGACTGGATTATCTAGACAGGTATTTGGGAGCCATCAAAGTGTTAGTCGTGAGATTTTCCCTTTAGTTTGCTGTAGCCTGATATTGATGTTCTTACTAGAAAAGTATATTTACTTCCTCTTTGCTATGAAAACTTAGGAAGTTAAGATTCCTGCCCCATGGCATGATTGGGTTTCCAACCCTTGGTTATTTTCATATTGGAAATACCAACCATGCAGAACTTTCAAAGATGAGAGGTGCACATGGTGTTGACAGATGGGTACCATATGCTATCATTATACGTAATACAGGTGTGTTTGAATTGGGAATTTTGTTGAGCTCTGGACTTGGATTAGAACTGGTGTGATAATATCTGACCTCGAAGTAGGTTGAAAGACTTCTGTTGATTTCAGTGTACTTCAGCTTAGAACCTATAATAGTTTTTGCATAGTTTTCCTTCATTCATATTAATTGCAGATGTTGATGCTTCTGACTTGCTTAAGCTTGTTCCGCTTTCTCTCTCTCTTTACTTTTCATGATTTTCATTTGTAGTTAGTTGCATTGTCTGTCATTGGAGGAAGAGGTGGCTGGGGAAAATCACAGTTTCTAATGGTGTCTGCAGGTAGTTTAGGATATTTATTATTAATAAGCAGGAAAGGTGACTGAGCACAAAAAAACTAGAAATAAGCCTACTATCTAGAATCCAAAGGTAGTGTGGTATCAGTGTGGCAAAAATGGAGAAATCAAATGTTCTCTTCCATGATGGTAGATCACAGTTCATTAATAAAATATATATTGCTTACATGGGCTTTTAGCACAATGTGCCTGGAAATCCAATAGAACAGTTGGACTAATTAAAATGTAATAAGCTGTTATAAATAATAATGAGATAAGCAGAAAGGTATTGACTTTTCTCCAGTCATAGAATATTTAAACATAGGGAGTAGCAAGTGTTTTTTGCAAATAGGATTCACTGAATATGTATAAAGTGTATGCAGTTTCTGTCTCCGACATTCCTTGTTTTCCTCCTTTTTTTCTGCTTGTGTTAAGAAAATACATCTCCAGTTGTTAACCTTTCAGACTGCAGTGGCTTTAGGGGAGTCATCTGAGATTTGGGGTAAGGACTACTGCACTTATTTAGCCATACAAATGAAAGTAGATTTTGGCCCAGGTTGTCAAATGCTGCACACATCTCAGTGACTTACTGCACTGTGTCTGTTCTTTCTTTTTTCAGCTGGTGAAAGGAAAGGGTAAAAGATCATTCTAAGCTTGTTTGAGAAGCCAGTTTATGGACTGTGTTTCCCAGTGGTTTGTGTTACACAAGATTATTTTAGTAATTATTTTGCTTGGTAGAAATATCCTTGGTGCCATCAACTTAAATTTTGTCAAAACACAGTAACGTGCTGAAAGTACATAACTAGAGCATTTCAGTGGTGGCACTGATGGAATGCTTATTCTCATGACATTTCCAGTAAGACTCACAGAGGTGCTGGGTCAAAAGATTTCTCTTTTTCCTATTATTCATAAAGATGCATTTTATATAGAATCATAGAATTATGGAATAGTTTGCATTGGAAGGGACCTCTAAAGGTCATCTAGTCCAACCCCCCTGCCGTGGGCAGGGACATCTTCCACTAGATCAGGTTGCTCAGAGCCCCGTCCAACCTGACCTGGAATGTTTCCAGGGATGGAGCATCCACCACCTCTCTGGGCAACCTGTGCCAGTGCTTCACCACCCTCAGCGTAAAACGTTTCTTCATTATACCTAGTCTAAATCTACCTCCATTTAGTTTAAAGCCATTACCACTTGTCCTGTCGCAGCAGGCCCTGCTAAAAATTTTGCCGCCATCTTTTTTATAAGCCCCCTTTAAGTACTGATAGGCTGCAAGAAGGTCTCCCCAAAGCCTTCTCTTCTCCAGGCTGAACAACACCAATTCTCTCAGCCTTTCTTCATAGGAGAGGTGTTCCATCCCCCTGATCATTTTTGTGGCCCTCCTCTGGACCCGCTCCAACAGGTCCATGTCTTTCTTATGCGGAGGGCTCCAGAGCTGGACGCAGTACTGCAGGTGGGGTCTCACCAGAGCAGAGTAGAGGGGCAGAATCCCCTCCCTCGACCTGCTGGCCACGCTGCTTTGCATGCAGCCCAGGAGACGGTTGGCCTTCTGGGCTGTGAGCACACATTGCTGGCTCATGTCCAGCTTTTCATCCACCAGTACCCCCAAGTCCTTCTGGGCAGGGCTGCTCTCCATCCCTTCATCCCCCAGCCTGTATTGATACTGGGGGTTGCCCCGACCCAGGTGCAGGACCTTGTACTTGGCCTTGTTAAACCTCATGAGTTTCACACGTGTGTATATGTGTTTATATGTGTGTATAAACCTTCAGTGCTGTGTATGGGCATCCTTATTGTGCAGTTTCAGAGCAGAAAGAACCTATATATCTTTTTTTCCCCTTTTTTCTTTTTTTTATGTGATGTTTTCCTTACCTTTCACCAATGTATGCCTGGCTTGACCTTGGTGACGTGGTTAATTTGAGCATTTTGGTTTTCAGCCTGTGTACTGAAAGAAGAAATTAGAAGAGACTGAGTTGTCCCCAGAACACCAACTTTGTTAACTAGTAAGGACTTGATTAGGTGGAATTTGCCTAAATAATTCTAGGAGCCAAAGCTGCAGAGTAGGCAAAAAACCCCAAAGCAGCTGCTGAGGTAAAATAATGAGGTAAAATTTTTATCTGCTGAGGTTAAATATCTGGCTTCAGATTTTCTGGCCATTTTAATCTTGAAACAGAAACACTGGTGCTTCTCAGCACCATGTTAGAGTGCTGAGTAACCTCATGTGCAGTCTTTGCTCTAGCTGTAGACAATTTTTGAAATTTCAGGACTTGGAAAGAAAAAAATATCCAGAATCTGACCAATGTCTTGTAGGGCCATAAGGGGGAAGAAGAGAAATCATTCCTCAACCTTACAAGAGTCTGCACTGGCCTTATGATATAATATTTAAATAGGTAAGATATCCTTATGCAAAGCTGCAAGTAATAGGCAGAAACTGAAGTCAGTGCATGTAATTCCTCCAGGCTATTGAGGATGAATCTTGTGCAGCACTTCAAATCATGTATGGTTTAAAGAACATTTTTTTAAAAGTGTTTAATCTTATTTTAAAGGCTTACATTGGGACAAGTCTATCACCTTCAATGAAAAACTGTTCCAGTGTTTAATTAGCCTCTGTGATGGTAAATTATTTCTTATTCTAGATTGAATTTGTATGACTTCAACTCCCATCTGTTGGGTCTTGTTTTTCCTTTGTCAACAACTTTGAAAAGCTGCCACCACAGCTATCGCTTTCACCTGTATGTACAGTGATCAAGCTATCACTGAAGCTTTTCTTGAGAGTTAAATATATCTAATGCCTTAAGCCCTGCATTGTAAGCCATGTTTCCCAGCTAGTAAATCACATTTGTGGCTCTCCTTTAAACTGCTCGTCACTTTTTCACATCTTCCTTGAATTAGACTGGAAGCAACAGCCTAATAACAGTTCCACCAATGTTGGGCTTAGAGGTGATACTGACTTTGTTCTTCTTCAGTTATCTTATTTTTAAACATTCGGGGATGGTATTAGTCCTTTCTGCCACTGCAGACTATTGGGAAATCATCTTGAGGCAATTACCTGTGATGGTCCCTAAGCTTTTCTCTGTACCTCTGTTTTTGATTGAACACCATGACTTGTCTCCAAATGTAATACATGGCAAATTGCTGTATTAAAATGTATTTCACTTATGGCAGTTAACTGGCAGTAAATATCAGGTTTATACCATCTGTTAATCTGTAAGATGTCTAGTCACTGCTGCCCTTTCTGCATTGCCTTTACCTTTTTAAATACACAAACTAAGCTGGCAATCCTACCTCCCTTTAAAATGTTTCTCCTTTCTGAGACATGCTAAAAGTAGACCTCAGTGGCTCAGAGAGATCTTCAGCTCTCTGCTCAATATCTGGGCCTGTTCAATGGGAAACAGCAGTAGCTTGGGCTGGCTCCTTTGTGTCTTCAGGAAAATGCCTTTTTTTTTCTTTCATTCACAATGTTATCCATCAAATACAAACCAGAAACATCTGCTCAACTTTTCTGCATTGACTGAAAAAAAACCCATAATCTGCCCCAAGTAATGGATTTTTCCCCTCATCTGGAATTGTCTTTTCCTCTTATGTTTTCAAGTTCTGTTGTACTGTATTTAACCTATTGGCCACCCACAGTTCATTGCTTTAACTTCCAGTATCTATTACTAATGTTTTAGAATTAGTAACATGTTAATAGCTAGTTTATTCTCCCTTCACTTTACACATGGAAAGTCCAGATTGTATTGTTATTTTCATGTTTCCCTGGATACACCAGGATAGTACTTGTGATAATATAATTCTTTTTGAATACGCTATTGGAATTCTAACTGTTTGACTAAGCCACTATCCATCGTATTTGAGCAGGTGTGGCAGTCCGGTCAAGTTCCCACTGACTGGCAAAGGGGAAACATAACTGCCATTTTTAAAAAGAGAAAAAAGGAAGACCCGGGGAACTACAGGCCAGTCAGTCTCACCTCTGTGCCTGGGAAGGTCATGGAACAGATCCTCCTGGAAGCTATGCTAAGGCACATGGAGGACAGGGAGGTGACTGGAGACAGCCAGCATGGCTTCACCAAGGGCAAGTCCTGCCTGACCAACCTATGGCCTTCTATGATGGAGTGACTGCATCAGTGGACACGGGAAGGGCTACAGATGTCATCTATCTGGACCTCTGTAAGGCCTTTGACATGGTCCCCCACAACATCCTTCTCTCTAAACTGGAGAGGTATGGATTTGATGGGTGGACTGTCCGGTGGGTGAGGAATGGGTTAGATGGTCACATCCAGAGGGTAGTGGTCAATGGCTCAATGTCCAGATGGAGATTGGTGACGAGTGGCATCCCGCAGGGGTCCATATTGGGACCGGTACTGTTTAATATCTTCATCAATGACACAGACAGTGGGATCGAGTGCACCCTCAGCAAGTTTGCAGATGACACCAAGCTGAGTGGTGCGGTTGACACACCAGAGGGACGGGATGCCATCCAGAGGGACCTGGACAAGCTCGAGAAGTGGGCCTGTGTGAACCTCATGAGGTTTAACAAGGCCAAGTGCAAGATCCTGCACCTGGGTCGGGGCAACCCCC
>NW_008824034.1:1495645-1535729 GCF_000699105.1 Pygoscelis adeliae | reverse complement strand
GAGACCCCACCTGGAGTACTGCGTCCAGCTCTGGAGCCCTCCGCATAAGACAGACATGGACCTGTTGGAGCGGGTCCAGAAGAGGGCCACAAAAATGATCAGGGGGATGGAACACCTCTCCTGTGAGGAAAGGCTGAGAGAGTTGGGGTTGTTCAGCCTGGAGAAGAGAAGGCTTTGGGGAGACCTTATTGCAGCCTATCAGTACTTAAAGGGGGCTTATAAAAAAGATGGCGGCAAACTTTTTAGCAGGGCCTGTTGCGACAGGACAAGGGGGAATGGCTTTAAACTAAATGGAGGTAGATTTAGACTAGGTATAAGGAAGAAATGTTTTACGCTGAGGGTGGTGAAGCACTGGCACAAGTTGCCCAGAGAGGTGGTGGATGCCCCATCCCTGGAAACATTCCAGGTCAGGTTGGACGGGGCTCTGAGCAACCTGATCTAGTGGAAGATGCCCCTGTCCACGGCAGGGGGGTTGGACTAGATGACCTTTAGAGATCCCTTTCAACCCAAACTATTCTATGATTCTATGACTAAAACAACTTTTTAGATATTGTCACTGATTTTGTGAATGTTAGGTACTAAAAGGATGAAATGTAGAAATAAAAAATTGAATCTGAATCTGAATTCCCTTAAGAGGTGAATTCTCATTGTTTTTCAAAGGGATTTGGGAACCCATCTCTCCTTAGCCTCCCTGAAGATCATAGTCTAAATCTGGACAAATACTCTGTTACATATGGAGAATTAGCTTGCAAACTGTTCATTTTATCCTTTTATTCCTCTGAAATACCATAGGGACACTTAACATTTTATTCTGGGTCTAGTGATATTAGCAATGTTTCAGCAGTAGTTCCCTTTTTACATATAGGGAAGGCATCTGAATCTTCAGTTTTTCCTGCAGCTGGATGAAGTTCTGCACCAACTTTTCATTTCACCTTCAAATGGTCTCTGTTGTCCTTAAAAAAACAAACAAGCAAACAAAAAAACCCCAACAGAACTTTGGGTAAAAAGAAGAAACTGAAATCTAAGGTAAATTCCAGGTAGCAGAAGCCTGAGTTTGCTGTGACCCTGTATTTACCCCTACATTTGTATTATGGTGATCCTCCAGCGTAGCTGCAAAAAAGTGTCCTTCTAAAATGAGGCAAAGTGCAACACTAGACCTTGGGGCAGCTGTTACCTGCTCTTGATATTCCCAGGGCTTGTAGTTGCAATTACACAGGTAGCAGTGCTGTCCCTCAGCCACATCTGACTGAATAGGGATGTTAATACTGGCTTCACAGAAAGTGATCATGCAGCGAGGTTTTTGTAGCTTAATTAAAACACTTTTCTGTTATGTCATATCCTTCTTCATCTTCTGTGTTGAAGGTTGTCTTGTTTGGTTAAGCATATGCATAAATGACATTGGTGTCAGAGCATGTGTTATGGATAGTGAAGCCATCTCCTCTGTTGACTGATCTTTTCTGCTTAGAAACATTGACCATACAATTTTAATGTTGATTTGAAGATAAAGAAGCTATTTCATGGGTGGAAGAAAAATACAAATCAAGAGTTGACAAGTAAAATTTGCAACAGTGATGATTAGAAGAGTTGTAGGGAGAAAAAAAGCATCTCAAGGAATAAGAAAAAAGGAGAGGTTTTTAAAATAAGTCAAAGAAAAAGATGGGGATCTGACTCTGACCTCATAAGTGTGCCCCTCAGGAGTCAGGCAATGTAGCTGGTGGGATTACAGACAGAGCAGGCAGGAAATCCCGGCCTATTGGTTCTGTTTCTTGAGGTAGATTGCTCAAGTGCACTGAGCCCTGGTGCTTCAGGATGTAGTAGCTTTGTGTGATGCAGAATCTCAAAGCCCAGACAGGCTTGTTCTTGGATAACCAGTGGTTGCAGAAGGAGGCAGCTCTCCACGTTCTGTCTTCTGAAATAATAAGTAAATACATTTTTTTTCATCTGGGTTTTGATCTTAATCTAGGCAGCACTACTTTCTGAGGAATTTATGAGACTTCAATATTAAAATGATCTCTGTTGAATAGTGTGATTTTTGATGCTCATTGTAATTTCCTGAAAACTCCTTGGACAAAAATCTTTGGATGATTGATACATTTATGAAAACATATCTCAAGCTGCAAAATGTTTAGATATGTGTCATGCCTGCAATATAAAAAAATGAATCGTATATAATTATTTTCTTGGTTAGAGTCAAGGTGAATACAGGCTAAGAACCTGATTCTGCCAGAGATGTGTGTTTTGGAAGTAGCCCAGGACTGGGAGATTTTGCTGAAATGTTAATGAGTGGGACCTCAAGACTCCAGGCTCTTTACAAATTTAATGCAATTGCAATTAAAGCTGCTGCAGGAGTCTGCACAGAAGGATCTTGCTATACCACGCTGCGTTGTTCAGATTGTCTGTGTGGCTATAGTTGCAGAGGGCTGCGTTTCTTTACCAGTCTGTCTAATATTACTCACTGTGCTGCTGAAGCAGGCTCTGCTGCATCCCCGGCCTGCTCCACATGCCCATTAGCTGTCATTAGCACTTGCTGTAAAACACTCCATTGACACCCACTTTGTGCAAAGAATGCACTGTACTAGGCACTGTGCCTATGTACACATACATACAGCAAAAGCCAGTCCTTGCTGTGGAGGCTGCATGGTCCAAGACCTGCTACGGACTTTGCCTCTGTGCAGAATCACTCTGTTTGGAATGAGGTGCTGTGCAAGCTGTGTTTTCCAGCAGGTTGCAGCTCATTGCAGGACAAGGCAGGACAAAGAGCCTAAGCAGGACAAAGAGCCATGAGGAAACGCAGGGGTGAACCTTGTTCCGACAGGGAAGATACAGGACTGCTGTTACAGAGACCTCGGTGACACTTACGGCTCCCAACCTTCCCCGAGAGGATCTGATGTGTTCACTGCCCACTATCTCCGTGGCTGGTCTGCAGCACACATGTTTGACTGACCATAGGCTGTCACACTCGTAAATGGGGTCTTGATTTCCAAATACCTGATCCAATGCCTAAAGCATAGTCAGTGCGTTTTAGAACAAGACGACAGCGGACAGACAGCAGAGTAAGGGGGATATCCAGCGGCAGCATGAACTGTAATTAGATAAGGATAATTCCCTCCTGAGCAGTGATCTTTCTTGAGGAAACTGTCCCTTAACCATTTGCACTAACATGATTATTGACACCACAAATCTAATAAGCACCACAACAGAAACTTAAGAAGGCTTGCAGCCTGAATGCACAAACGAAACTCTTCAGTCTGTTTTATGATGATGGAGTGAGAAGTAGTACACTAATGCATTATGCGATTTACCTGCAGCTAAGGTATAGCTTTGTTTCTGTACCTATATGTGGTAACAAACCTCAGAACAGCAGTCGTACAAATTCTTATCGCCTCTCTGACAGAGAACAAGATGTACAGCGTGGCTTTTCTCAAGAAATGGGCCTGAAAGATTCACCCCCAGTCCTCAGAGAGAGGTCTCAGGAAGCTAATGCTGTGTGGGAAAGATTAGTCTAAGGGACTCCTACGTGTACTGTTAATTTTGTTGTGAACCTTATTTGAATATCAGGCACAATACAGCTTTCAGTTTTGTACGCCTTTGAAATTGACAGTCAGGGATTTTGCTCAGAAAGAAAGCTTTTTGGTTTCTGAACTGCAAAAATGGGATTCAGGCACCTTTTATTTTTCTTTCTGTTTGGCAGTTTTTCCCCACAAAGTCAACTGAACATTGGCTAAAAGAGATAAAGGAAGTATTTTACTTACTCAGAGGTTATTTCTTCTGCAGATATTGTCCTGCAACATTCAGGATTTGTTTGCTTAAATCTGTAATGAATTTAGTTCATCTGAGAATGAGGTGGAAAATTCCCATCAAAAAGCCTACAGCTGAGAAATATATTAGATATGTGAGAGGGGTGAGAGTAGATGCTGTGTCTAAGAAAAGGTTAATGTGAGAATATTGGGGTGGGGGGGAGCTAAAGCAAATGCCCTGGGAACAGGGGAGAAACTGCTGTGGAAACAATAAGATGATAATGGAAAAGTCAATTTTTCTCTAGTAATGGCCACTACAGGACATCTAGCAGAGGAGGAAGACTTTAAGCATACCTTATTCCATTTCTGTATTGCTAAGCAACACGCTCAGACTTCAACTGTTTTGGCTCAGAATGGAAACAATGAAAACAATGTGTGTGTTGTAGGGGAGAAGGTAGTAGGTGACACAGGTCTCATTAATGTAAAGAAAGTGTATTACAAGCAGGTCCCGTTTGCCAGATTTTCTGCTCTACAGTTATATGTGTTGAAATGGAATCTGGGGAGAAATATAGACATTAGGATCCCAGATTCTTTGTGCCTGGCTCTGCATCCAAGTCCAGGTTAGCACTGCTTCGGTCCCAGCAACATCTCTCACCTGCAGGACAGCCAGAGTCCATCTGTCTCCCAGCCGAAGAAAGTTTCCCCTCTGGGTAATGGACCACCGGAGTGGCACAAGGGGAGTAGGACATGGCAAAGGTTATGGCAGAGTGATTAATACATTGCAACTATTGGTTTTCCCCAGCCTACATAGGAGTTTTTTAAGGTGACCAGGATTTGCCAGGGTCATTTTTATACTTGAATTTTACTGGGGAGAGCTAAAGATTGGTTAAAGAGTGACACTAGCCTTGCTGCTTGTGGAGGAAAGTGGCATCTGTTCTGGCCTTCATCCTTTTGTAGAATGTGATCTGAAAAGCGATTGTTGGTGATCGATCCCTCTTCGGGGCAGTGTTGCAGGCTGAGTAGAGAGCACTGTGGGGCAAAGGCACAATAGCTTCTTTACTTCCTCAGTTGCTGATTAAGCTTAAGAATACTTTTTTTGGGTCTTTTTTTATAAGTGGCGTTTGGGTTTTTTTTTGAAGCTGGCAAGTCCTGAAGATTTGGATGGATATGGTCCTGCATTATTTTCTACTTTTTTGATAATGCTTGTGAAAAAAAGTATAAAACATAGATACAGCAGTTGCCCTGGTTGTATGTTCACTATGAGGGTGGTGAGGCACCAGAACAGGTTGCCCAGAGAAGTTGTGGATGCCCCATCCCTGGAAGTGTTCAAGGCCAGGTTGGATGGGGCTTTGAGCAACCTGGTCTAGTGGAAGGTGTACCTGCCCATGGCAGGGGGGTTGGAACTAGATAGGCTTTAAGGTCCCTTCCAACCCAAACCATTCCATGATTCTATGATCCCTTCTGCCCAGTGTAAATGACTACATGTGCTGCAAGGAAGCAAAGGTACTGCTCAGGGACCAACTACGTTTAGACACATCACGTTACTTTTGTAATTGACCTTCTGTGGAAGATTTTTTCTGAGTTGTCCCTAATAATCAGGGCTGCTTAATATAGTCTTATCTCCCCCATTACATAGAGCTGATCCTTCATTAGATCCCTTTGGAGTACTCAGTCCTCCGACAATCAGTAATGACTTTTTATCAGTCAGCGTGAGCAAGAATGGGCTTTGCGTAATGCCTTATTATAGCTGTAATTTTTTTTTGTTGCAAAATCAACCTCTCCCCCCTCAACCTTTAAAATCAACCTCTTCTGACAAGCTTGGCCTTTAAAATGTTTTAAAGTTAAATTATGTAAAGAGAGGAAATCTAGCAGAAGATGCTTTACTGACATAACCAATGACATTTTTATTTAAAATTCTGCATCTACTGCCAAAGATCCTGAATGCTTTGGTGACCAAACCACAGGTAATCAGAATCTTGTGTCATGTTGCTTGTATAATTGGACACTCCCCCACTTCATGAATATCAATAATTAGAAGTGTTCAGTTAGAAATCAGAAGAAACCTGAGATTATGACAGCTTTTCCCGCCAACCAGCTCAAATAGAAGTGTAATCCACTTCTGAAACTATGGACACACGAGGCTTTGCCAGGAGCTGCAAATTTCTTACTAACCCTAAACTAAGCTGATATTTTTCTCTCTGTTACTTCTAACTTGGTCCTTTTGGGAGGTTCCATCCCTCAAATTAGCTTAAATGGAATAATTTTATTTATTTGTTGCAGCTCCTCTGTATACACGGAGCCTGAATTTGTTACTGGACACCGACTCAGCTGAAATCTCAGCATCCACTAGTTGCTCAGCTATAGGCAAGATGCTGAGAGCTGTTAGCGTTACCAGTAGAAGTTCACAGGGTAATACATAATGGAAAGGAGGTTTTCTGCCAAGATAGCATATACAGGGTGGTTTTATGGTAAAAAATATCTTGGCTTTGTGTTTAGGGGAGCTTTGTTTAATTTCTAGATTTGTCACAGACACGTCCAATTGTAGTTATGTCTAATCTCTGTTCCCAGAACAAATGCTTTCCATAAATAATATAATTAGCTAATCTTGTAATAGTGTAATACTTTCTGTGACCTTTAAAATGGCTATGAATTTAAACCCACCTTTTCTTATTCTTTATTTTGATTTTGTAATGAGAGCAAGAAGATGCAGTACCTTTGCTAGTCCCTGGGAGTCACAGTTTTAATACTTATTGCAGCTGCAGAAGCATCATCGGCTGGATGTCAGGAAGGCAGTGTTGATTGGGACCCTTCCTCTGAGAAATTCTTCTGAAAGAAAATGCCGCTTCTGCAAAAAATATTGTTTCTGCAAAAGTAAGCATTTTTTCCTCCATCAAAAGCTTAAATTCTGCTAAATGTTGCAGATTTTCTGACAAGATTTTAAATTTTTAATTTTGGGTTGGTTTTGATCTGAAACTGGTCTCTTTTCATCTCTACTATTGAATGGCTTCAAAACAAACGATCCAACTACATTTCCTTAAGAGGGGCTTCAGTTGAAGTAGCATCTGAATGTTGATATATCTGAATAGAACTGATATTCAGTTACCTCACTCTTGTACACAGATGTGGTTGAAAATTTTTCTATCCGACTGTTTCTCCACTTAATCATGCATTTCGTGGAGCTATGCCAATTTCAGTAAACAGTTCTGATGTGAAAATTATAAACACTTAATTTTTTATATTATATTACTATGCTTGTTTAAAAAATCCCAACTCTTAGGGTTTTTTGTGCTATCAAAACATTTTTGTTCCACAAGAAATTTTCAGCTTCTCAGTTTGAATAGGAATTTGAATATCTTCACTGTTGAATTTTGGTACAGTGAGACTAAAATCCTGACAATTCTAATGAAAGTAAGTTAGAAAGCTAATGAGCTTATTGTAGAAAGACTGTTAGGTAGAGAGATATTGCTCCCTTTTTAAGGAAGGTGAAAGAAAATGCAGTATTTTTCAGTGTTTTGATCACTATGACCTGCAAAGCTTTGACTATAGCCAAGCGTTAAACCCAGCAATCCTGAATGCACATTTACTTTGTTGCCGAAAGACAGCTTTTTTTGTTGGCTGAAGGCTTTAGCAGACTGAGGTAGAAGTTCAGACTCTCATTTCTTCTGTGGCCAATGGGCTGTTTGGGCAATGGGTCATAGTATGAAAACACCAATAATCCTGGCTGCTTTGCATGACTGCTAGAAGAAACCATGGTATTTGTGAAGTGCATTTGGTGACTTTTAGCAACAGTACTGAGAAACTTACTTGTATAGTAATAAAACTTCCTGGCATGGATGATACAGTAAGTAAAGATTACTGTGTATTCCAAGGGATAAAGGCTAAATAGCTGGAGGTTAAATGTCACAAAGATTACTTTTCTGTGGAAAACACAGCTACAGCAGCAGCCATTCAGTACAATCCATTGAAGTCCTGGGGCCACCTGAAATGCCAGATGGCTCTTCGTCCTTCTGAATTAAAAAAATTACACTGTAGAGTGTTTAAACATTTAAATTATCATATCGAAAGTTTTTTGAATATTTAAATTAAAACCTGTTATACTTCAGATAATTTCTGTGATTTCAGGTAAAAGTTCTGCTTCTGCTATCTGACAGTTAAATCTAAAATCTTCAACTATGTAACTTTAGTGAAAGGACCTGATTTGCAGAACTTTTTAGGCATTTAGATCCATAGAAATAAGTGCATCACTGAAATCAATAGGAATGAGAATTTTAAGTGTATTATTTATTTCGTAGTAGGCAGAAAATCGAGTCTATTGTCAATAGGCTTAAATTTGCTAGACTCCAGGGTTCATATTCAAGGTGATTGTCTTTTAAATTTTGGAAACAACTCTGTTAAATACAAAAAATACTACACTTAGTTAAGTGCCTTTAAGAGTAACTCCAGTACAGCCAAACCAACGATTTGTTGTAAACAGATATATGTGTCCCCTCACCTTCCCTCAGCAGAAGCCTGAGCAGATGGATGAGCATTTGTGCTGTGCCCTGAAGGTGAACCAGCTTTGGGATGTGTCTCAGACCATTGTGCAAAGTGACTTGATTTAAGGGCCCTCCACTGAGGTTGCTTGTCACCATCCATATTCCCAGCTATAGGGATTTGCTGCAGTTGACCCTGGAGGTAGGGCTTGTACAGGTAGGTCCAAGTGCTTATTTGGCTATTAATGATCTGCATTATATCCCCTCAATAGTGAAATGCCGGTGTGGTCTTTGTGATGTTGTATCCCTGAAGGAGATGATTAATAATTTAGCAGTGAAACAAGCAGCAAACACTCTACCAAAGCAGAGGTTTTGGTGTCATATATAGTGACCTTTAAAAAAGCTGTCAATACAATTTTTTGCAATGCTTCCCAAGATACTGCTGCACATTTTTGGTTACAGAGGCTTTAATTCCTTAGGGTTGGATTTTGTATTAAAGGAAGCAAACCATAGAAAACTTGTAACACAATTATTGAATTAGTGTGCAAAGCATACATCGCATGCATAGTCTGCTTTTAGGTATGTCTATATGCACGTATGACTATTTAAATCACCTCTGAATGTGAATTTGAAGGGGTTGGCAGAGCCCAATGGGGCTCTACGAGTGTGGCTGACACAGGGATCTTGGTCCCAGGACCAGACAGGTCTTGGCGGTCACACAGGAGCTGTGTCAGGGCTGGGATGGCTGCTGGCTTTGTCCCATTGCACGTGCTGCGTTGGGGCTGCTGGGCGCTGCCTGCTTCAAGGACCCCTGCTGTACAGAGACTTCTGGCCTGGCCTGGCAGTCACCAGGACTGGGATAAGCATGCATGTCTGAGTTTTCTCTGGTATTTCTGCACATCTGTCACCTTCATTTGATCTGTTACTCTGGATTAAAAAAAAGATAACTTGTTAGTTAAAGAGTTAATTAATTTATTTCTGTTAAAGAATTGGTCAGACCTAAAGGTGAAACATGGGGAAATTTTCCCAGGAGAGAAGGCAGAAAGGCACATGGACGTCTCCTTCAGTGCTGGATCTTTCCTAAGAATGTCTAGTGGAGGTATTGATTTCCTTTTTCGTGTTAATGGCCTTTGTTCAGATTTCTGGTGCTGGAAGCTATGGCAGAAATCCTTGATCCCATTCAAGACCACAGTAACTCATGGCAGAGGGCCCAATAAGGCCTCAAGTTGCTGCCAGGACTCTGTTATCTAAACAGTTGTATAGTTTCATCTCATGGAAGATGCAATGTCTAGGAAAGATTTTGCTAAATATTGCCAAGACAGGTGGTTTTATTTGTTTTATAGAAAGGGGACTGATGGAAGGGGTTTGGGAGGAGCTGAGCCAAGCTCTTAGGATTACAGTTTCTGGAAGGCTAAGGAGGAACAGAGAGGGTTCTTCTATGCTGCAGGTTTTCCTATGATTCCTATGATGTTAGGTCATTTCCAGCTAGCTGCCTTCCCAGTCACTACTGCTAGTCTGACCTTTTGGGATTCTCTGTAGCAGAGAAGATGACCTCCTCAAGAAAGAATAAATGAATTTGCAGATACACTTATGCTAAAAGCAAAGTGAATTGTATGCGATATCTCCTAAACAGAGAAATCCATAGGCAAAACCCTCTCTCCCTGTAGAAAAATTGAGTCATGTGGGGTTATATGTTGAAGTGTCTAGGAGGATGGCTCTTTCAAACAAGGTTTGTAACACCTGACTTTACGTGTTATAGATCTGTTGGCCTCCAGGATGGAATTTTCCTGGGAACAGTGTGCTGCAGACACACATGTTACCATGCATGTTAAGGACTGCATGTCTTAAAGATTTTGGTAGGAGAAGTAGTGCAGGCAGGGTAGGATGATGTCTGTGGTTGTGTGGACTGAGTAATATCTACCCACAGATCTGCTTTTGGCTGCAGATGCCTGTCTGTCTGTCTGTCCAGGGGCCATAAACTGGATGGACTTGTGTTTACTTTGTGTTTGGGAGGAAGCCTGTCAGAGGTATTGAGCCTGGCCTCAATAACCTTTTACTTTTCAGATGAGCAAGTGAGTTATTTCTGGCAGAAAATAAGGGAATCTTTGAAGTCTTGAAGAGACACTATGTCCAGTACATTTTTGCTTGGTGGTGGTGGAAATGTCTGTTGGGAGCAGCTCTGGCAAAGGAAACATTACATCTTTCCCTGTATTGCAAATATACCATCTACTCACTGTGACAGTACAGTCAAAGTAGACTGCTGTACCTGCTCTTCCCTTGGAAAGCAAAAATAATTGTTTAATTGACTTTACTGAGAGTAAGATCAGGCTTAGCCTCTGTAAATCACCACTTAGGGCTGCCAGTTTCCTGTGATATACGTCCTGTGATTCCTCCATGAACCTGGCTACATCCCTGAGGTACAGATACCTGCTGGCTGTGCGGAGAGCTGTCACCTGTGGGTCCTACTGCCTTCTGTGGCAGTGCTCAGTGCAGGAGAGAGCAGTGGGACACACTTCAGAGTAGCTTTCTCCTGATGTGCAAAACATAGGGAAAGGTGAGTAATCCAAAACAGAGGAGCAGCTGGCACATCCTGTTCTCTGTTGTGGAATGAAGAGCAAGTAGGGACCAGGCAGTGTCCGAATTCTGCAAAGGCAAATGATGATGTTCTGCCTCTAAATTAGCCTGGCTTGCAAAGTACCACTCAATTCTTCTAAAAATATCTGCATTAGACTGGAACAGCATGAATATTGTGGTGTATCACAGCTATTACCTCAAGCCTAGCTAGCAGCAATTTAGTGATGAAAGTAATGTAGATTAAATAAGATCTCATTTGTAAAATTTCATTTAAATATCTTTAAAAGAAATCAAACATCAATATGGTTTGTTAGTTTTGTTTTTTTTAAATGAAATTGGCAAGTCACATCTGTGTTTTGTTAGGTGCCATGACTTTGCTATCAGGCAGCGGCATTTGTCATCACAGCAAACGTCTTGGGTAGGGCAGTGGAGTAAATCTGTAGCAAAACTAAGTGGCATATTTGGTTTACAATTGGAGGCTGCTATGAGTTTTTATGAACCACCTCAGGTGTAGCAGCTGCAGCTTCTTTGGGAGGATATTTGCTCTGATATTAAGGGGATGGCAAGTTGAGGAGAACAATGAGCTCATATTTGGCTAGGATTTACCAGGCTGTATTAGAGGCAGTATGATGTATATTAAATAGACCCAACTTGCTGATATAATTTTGTCCCTCTAGTAATAGAAAGGAGCCCATTTAATGCCTGTATTTATGGTCATTGCTCCATCCTCCTACACCACGTGGAAGAAAAGCAGGTCTGATAATACATGTATGTATTAAGGATCTAATTTAAATTCTTCCACTGGTTGCAGTGGAATAGGCTTTTGGTGAAGCTACTGTGGCTTGTCTTCGCTGCTTTTCGTTATTGCACAAGTCTAAGACATTTACATGTATTCTGGGTTAATTACAGCCAGAGTGGTACCACTTCCTGGTAGGCTTATAAAGCCCATGAAAGCCCTGGTGAGGATATCTCTGCAAAAAAAAGGAGTGTTTCTCAACAGCAGAAACTGAATTTCTGCTTCATCAATTTCTGCCCAGTCCTAACAGTAAAACAAGGCCTTGAGAATTTTAAAGCTTTATGCTGTGAAACGTTGGAAGTTGGGTAGCCTGTTTCTCTGGGAGGTGGTAGAGTCTGAGGCCCTTTAAATGCCACTGCATTGCCATTTTATTTATTATTCCTTCAGTGAATGTATCAAATAGCTACAGGCATCCATCTGTCATTTTGAGGCCTGTCCCATCAATTTGAACACGCAGCTGCACAAAGGGATGGGCTCTCAATATACTCACCTCCATCCCCGGCCTCCTCAGCAGTGTGGAAAATAAAAATAAAGGCTGATGTATGAATTACACACACAAGCAGCTATTTTGGTTCTTTCCTCTGGGTTTCATGATGATGTTTTACCCTCTCCTTTCTCTAAGGGAGGTAAGAAACAACTGACAAGTGTCTCCTAGGACATTCAGTGAAATGAAGATTTTGATGAGTCCATATATGCTTTATAATGTATGAACTCAAAGTGCTTTGCTGCCTGTGCCCCAGCTCCTTTGTGCGTGGTACCCAAGGGTTGCTAGCTTGGGCACACGACCTGACCTTAAGGCTAGACACTGGCTCTGGGAGAGCTTCACAGCTGTTGTCAGATGTTGCATTCAATTTTTGAGTCTGGAAAGGAGTGAAGTGGCCAGACTTTTCCAGCGTTATTCAAAAGCTGCAACTTTTTTTTCAAATTAGTGAAAAACACCTTGACTGGTCTCTGTCTCAGACAATTGTTTAGTTAACCTGGGAGATTTCAATCCACTTGCATTTTTTCCGTCACGTTTTATCATAGCTATGCTTTTAACTGAAGCTCTCAAGATTTTTTTGCATTTGAAACGAGCAGAGTCCAGGGGAGAAGCCTTTAGTGTCACATCTGTGCAATCTGTTTAGGATATATTTTTGCTCGGGGCTCAAGATACAAAGTTAAAGGTACAGTCCTTTCAGTCCATCTCTCTCCCTCCCTCCTGGTCATGTGTGATGCAAGTGCAGATGAGAACTTCACTGAAATCTGCCAACAGTTAAAATCTTCCTTCAAGTTCTAAAATAATTCATCCAGATTTCAGTCTTGTTGAGCTCATTCTAGGGCACTGGAGAAATGCATGAACCGCAGACAAGGATACAATTTAATGTGCTTTTTAAGTGC
Organism: Pygoscelis adeliae; assembly: GCF_000699105.1. Classification (NCBI taxonomy): domain Eukaryota; kingdom Metazoa; phylum Chordata; class Aves; order Sphenisciformes; family Spheniscidae; genus Pygoscelis; species Pygoscelis adeliae. The sequence goes on along the minus strand of NW_008824034.1, from coordinate 1,522,773 downwards.
ATATTCACAGTTAAAATTGACTTTGTGATTCTCCTTGCCTTTTTAATCTTTGCCTAAAGAAATAGGTTTGCAAACACATACAGTCTAACCAATATCTCTGTTTAAATCTGAAAACCTATTCTAGGGAGAATCTTTTCCAGTTGCTTGGTCCTGTTACCCAGAATCACATCTCTTATAAAGTACCCTATTATTTATGACAACAGGCAGGATGATGATCAGCATAAAACTGTAGAACCAATACGAATGCCTCTTACCAAATGTGTGCTGAATGTATCCTGAGGCATTAAAGAAGTCAAGTGGATCAAGGAGTAGCTACTACTTTGCAGACATCTGGTAAAAGCACAGATTGATTCTGAATATCCCCCAGCAATGAAGTTGTGCTATAGATAAAGAAATAACTAGTATTGTGAAAACATCTGCTAATTTTTATGCTCGCTGGGGAATATACACTACCAAAAAATGTTGCTCCCTCATTTGCAGTTACCTGGATTGCTTTTCGATTAGGGCTAGATGGTGCAGGTTGGATAATAGCAAAATTGTTTCAAATTGGCACAGTTGTAAAAAATATTCAGCTAATTTTATTTATTATGAGAACCAGTGTGAAATGTCTGACTCTGTACTTTCTGATGACAGCCCACAGAGGGTCTGTAACTCATTCTCCCCTTCCTCATGCAGTTCTACTTTGCTTGGGGAACAGTCTGTTTCTGCAGCTTTAGGGATCTCTGGTGTGGCTGGGTCAGGCTGCATTAGCAGGAGAAAGTCCCTGACTCTCCTGCTGTTCTCATCTTCAGAAGAAGATGAGGGAGAAGATTTTAGCAATACATGGATTGTACAGGATATGGAAATTTTCAAAGAAATGACTTTGCAGTGGCTGGAGCCCTGGCCTCAAGAAACAGGGTGACCATTAGGGAGTTCTCCTCTGTGCAGGGGAGTTTGGAAACTCCCTTTCCCAAAATTCTTCATTCTTCCTTAGGCAGCTCCTCTGTAAGCTCTGCACTGTGGCTCCTCCTAAACTTCACTGAGCAGCAGAAGACAAGTTATGCTGCTTCTCTTTCGTATGAAATATAAATGTAGAACAACTCAGTCCTGAGTGTGTCTTCACTGGGGGCTTGTGCACCTTGGTCATCCTTGGGCCTGTGTGCACCTGGGGCTTGTTGTATCTGCCGAGGAACCAAGCTGGTTCAGCTACTGAGGAGCTGGCTCTGCCCATTCTGCCATTTCTGCTTTGTTCTCAGTGGTGAAGAGAGCATGGAGCCCATTGTTTCTTGTGGTAGCTTCAGTGGGACTACTCAACATGAAAAGATCTCCTGCTTTTTCTTGGAGCCTGTGCTGTGTCTTTGTAGAGGGTACAGGAATGGTAAAGCATCTGGAGGGAGCTGAAAAGTTAAGGTTTGTACTGCTGGATAGTGGGACCTTCTGTGAATAACAATGTGTTTGCAAAAGATTTGAGGCTTTCAGTGGGAAACTGCTTTTTTGTTTCAAATGGAAGTCAGCTTTCAGCTAATATAGATTTATCCACTTTGGGATACAAAATCCTGCTTTCTGCTCTGTGCTATTTTTCCTGAATGTCACAGGAGGCTTTATTTTTCCGTGACAGCTAGCTAAAGGGCACATTTATTTGACAACTCCTTCATCAGTGAAAAAGTAGAAAAGACATTAATCTAAGGTTATATGCAGCGTAGTAGTACCAAGGAGCTCAACTGAGTACTTCAGAAAAAAACAATAGCGAAAGCTTCTTTCAGTGTTGTGGGGTTAACTGGGAAATCAAACTTCTGTAAATCAGTTCTAATGTATGATCTGTGTATGGAGAGAACTGCTTTTCAGGAATAAATCTGGTGTAAGTGGTAGAGGATGGGGCGGGGGGAGGATAGGAGGAGGGTGGAGAGACCCCAGATGTGAAAGAAGCATGAGAACTCAGGGGTGGTTTTGGGTCACACAAGGTTAGCTCTAACTGCTGGGAGTAACAGTATTGCAAGTCCTGCCCCCAGGATGCAGTCTAATTAGCTCAGCCTGGATTTTTAAATTATTTATATTGTAGTATCGTGTAGAGGCCTGGGTCAGGGTATTTTGCACACACAATTCAAAGGCATCCTTGCACTGAAGATCTTCGCAGCGAAGAGAAACTACATTGGTATTTCTTATGCACATGATTTGTTATTGGCCCCGTGGGACTCTTCATGGTCTCGGTGGGACATTGTATGAATGTATGGTAAGATGTGTGCCTTGAAGGGACAGCAGTCCTCAAGCGAGCAAAATACATTATTTATCTGCTGTAGTTAAACAGGTGAACGGCCCCTGGAAGTCAGTAAGACTATTTATATGTAGGCGTGTGGGTTATGCTACTATGAAACAGGAAAATAAGCAATGAGAAGGGAGGGGGAGAGAGCAGAGGATTGTGAACTTCTTGTGTACACTAGCTCAGGGCACAGCCCTAAGTACCAGGAGTGAAATCCTGGCTCCTCTGAGGGTTTTGTAGTTCTGTTATTGACTTCAGTTGAGTCAAGGTTTCCCAAGTCTTTGTTTCCTTTTTATAGCCTTTCATTGTGATCCTGAGCAACTGAAAAGGTTTGGGCTTCTGCAGATAAATCCTTTTCAGGCATTGACTTTGCTTGACAATTTTAAATGTCAGTCTGTTCTTGGCTGGTGGATTAGTGAGGCTTATTATAGACTATGTTAATTTAGTCTGTATATGTATATCTGCATTTATAAGTAGCATAGAAACATGTGTTAACAGTTTTACATAATGACAGGTAAAACACTTGTCAATGTTTCAGCTGTTGATGAGAGGAGTCTGAAAGCTTGTCTGCAAATTCTTTCCTGGGCAGGCAGAGCTTTCCTGCTTTGCCAGGTGATGGAGAGAGACCTTTCCTTGTGGACAGAAGAAGGAAACTTAGGTAAATTGACAACACAGCCAGTGGGCATTTTGTGTGTAATGCTGACAAGTCCCACCTAAGATGAGACCAATCTAATTTGATTTCCATTACAATGCAGTATTTGAGGTTTTATTAATTCTTGTCTGCACCCAAGGCTGACGTTACTTACTGCAAGAAACTGCTTTAGTGTTTAAAAAAAAAACACAACCCAACCCAATCCCCAGACTTTAATTACACGGGATGCTAGAAATGAACCTTGAGAAAGAGAAATCTGTGCTAGTTGTGGGGAAAAAAAAAAATGAGGCAAAGTGATAAATCCTTTAGTGACATATTTCTTAAAAAATGGATTCCTTTGTCAGATTTATTTTTACACCAGGAAGAAACTGTGCCTTTTACAGATGATGAGCTTGTACTGTTCTTTGTAAGACAGTATTTCTGGTATTCACAAGAAAGTAGACTAAACAGAAAATGTGAGTTAGTGGTTTCTGCAAGTTAAAGTGGAACAATCCCTTTTAATACTTAATTAGATTAAGCAGAATCTTTACAATTTGGAATGCTTATTTGCAATATGCATGAGATGGAAACTGTGTCTTAATTCATATTTCTATTTTTGCATTGTGTAGTTGTCTTATAAGAAAACTTGGGTACAAATAAATACATATTCATTTTGGAAAATAAAAAGACTGTCAGGCAGGTAAACTGGATGCTGGGGCCTCTGTTGTTTGCACATTATTGGGAATAGTAAAGTTTCTCATTGTTAGGCAAGTGCAATAAAGAACTGTGCATCTACTGCTAATGGAGGAGCCAGAGAAGAATCCAGATTTCACTCCTGTGACTTTGAGATAACAGGAGTGAAATGCAGAAATGTTTGTTTAGTTCTGAATGCATGAAAAGAACAAATCTGAGTAATGCAGCACATGTGGGTTGTTTTTCTTTCATAGTCACATTGACATTCTTACTTGCAGGCTGGAAGTCAAAGGCAAAATATTCATACTCAGAGGCTCTGTTTTGTATGGGATAGGAAGCTGAAATCTGCACCACTTTGTATGCGACAGTGCTGAGGAATGAGTCATTTTGGTGTAACGCCGAACAGCTTATTCCAATAAAGCACATTATTACCTTTTAAAGTCAGTCCCTCTGCTCCACTTGAAATTCCAATATTTTTTCTGCTGCTCTCAGGATTCGTGTTAGAGTTTTAAAGAAACAACCCACATAGTGACTTTAAAGAGGAAATCCAGTAATGGTTGTTTTGTTTGTTTAGACCCCGCCCTGCACCTTTCAGTAGTTGTTAACAAAGTGAAGTTACTGAAGCCAGTATCTGGTTTTCTGTATAGCCTGTTGTAAAAGTGTGGTATTTGTGTGTGGGGTGAGGGGGTTGTTTGTTTTTAATAAAAGGCTTGGATTATTTCTGTAACTTTGGCTTCACATTAGGGTGGCATCTCTGTGTTAGACACCTATGGCTTGCCCTTATAAGGTAGTAAGATGTAATGGGAAAAACCGGCATGTTTAAAATACTGTAGGATCAAGTGTTTCTGTGGCCTCTGTGTTGGTGGCAGGGGAAAGCAGAGCCAGGCGTCCTCACAGAGGCAGGGAGTGACACCAGTTCCCCAGGGTCTTGTGGGGCTCTGCACATGACTACTGTGTCTTGTATTTTTTTTGTCAAGGACAAGCAGCAGAGGAGGCCAGACACACAGTGTTGCTGTGCTCGGGTAGTAAAGCAGCCGTACCCAGCCTCCTCTGGAGGGGACGCCCTATGGCTCTGTTAGTGTGGTCGTGTGCCAGAGATGGTACCCTGCAGGTCAAAGAGGCAGAGGAAGCAATCTCAGATGCAGCAGTGCTTAGCAGGAGTTTGGCTATTCAGATGTGCTCTTTCAAATATGATCATAAGCTCACAACAGCGAACAGGTCTGGAGGTCAGTGGTGCTGAGTCTTGCCCCCTCTTAAATGAGGTTTCCACTGTGCATTACTTTTGGTGTCAGGGGTGTGCTGATGACAGTATCTGGTTGTAGGTTCAGTCACTGTTGCCTTCACTGATACGGACAATGACATCCTCCATTCCTACTGAGACTGAACTGATCTAACCTTATCGCGCTTAATTTATCTGATAGTATACAGTTTGTTTTGATGTTTCTTTTTATGACAGTCACTTCCCTTTCCAAAGAAACAGCGTTACTCTAGTGCTAATGATGCACCCCTGTGTCTACGTCGTACCAGTGGAGCAGCATGTTAAATGCAAACCTTTAGAAAACACATCTTTGTAGCGGTCTAATCTTTGTATTCACCACCTAACAGTATACAAATGAACCTGGGGTTGTGTGATGCAACATCATGAGATGCACCACAAAACACATATTAAAACATGTTGATTGAAATGAAATTTCATTGAAGTGATTGAAATGAAAAGATTGAAGTGAATTGCTGTAGGTTGTGATGCCCATGACTTTTAGATATTTTTGACAGTAAAGCATAACCTGCTCTCATGAGAAGAAAATCCCCATCACAAAAGACACCTCTTACATTATTCAGTCCTTTGGTGTGTGTGGGTAAGTCATTTTATTTGGAAAAGTTGGTATGAGTTCAGCAAGAGGATGCCCTCTGCTTTAATTCAATCTCCCTGACCTAAGTTCAAACCCATCATACATTGTAGCAACTGCAAATAATTCCTTTGTAAAGATTGTCAGAAGTGAAATGAGGTTAAGTCAAAACCCCACAGCCCTGCAGAATGCATGACTAGCGCATATGAAGGGGTGATTGGCAATTGCTAGCCGGAAGTGTCAGTTTTAAATCGTCCTTGGAAGAGTTGTCATCCTCAATCAAAGGGTTCAGCTCAATGAAATTAGAGAAGTGCCTATAAGAGCTGATCTCAACTTGAAAATGCTCAACAAGAGGGTAAAAGTTCAAGAAGATAATTTAAGAAATGCTAGAAATATAACTTTTTCTCTACATGAATATTAACGGCTAATACTACAAGCTACTTCCACACTGGTTTTTATCTTCTGACCTAGCCTTACTTGGTCAAATTTAAAAAATATTCAAGGACTAGGCATGTAGGTGACAAGCAGGGTTTTCAAAGCGTAAGAAAGGCTAAACAACTAGGTCTTTTTAGCCACTGGTAGGTCTTGTGTCTTCAGCCTGACTGGATGTTAGGGCTTGTCAGAGTAAAACAGGTTCTTAGCTTGTAGCTTTGAGATGCCGAACTACTTGTGAAGATAAGGGTCAGGCATCTCTGAGCCTGTAAAGTCTTCTTGTAAAAGCTTTTTTGGTTTTGGGTTGGTGGGTTTTTTGGGTGAGATGCATTCAATGCTTTTTTGGAATGTAGATTTTATTTTGAAGTATAGTTTTGAAACTTGGTGCGTTAAAATAAGGTATCTTTCCATTAACAAACACACAATCAATATGGAGGAGTTGTGTGCTCCAAGTGGAGGTCTTAACTGGGGCTTTGCATAGGTGGTGTTCTCACTCCTCTGAGCAGACTCACAACTGATGAGTTTACATTAAACATAGCTTCTTCCTGGCTTTTGGTCAAAGGTCGATATTTAAAGATCTAAATCCTGCCTGTATTAGGAAGGGGGGAAAGTGCATCAGTGTAATTATATCACTATAGTTGCACTGGTGCTGGCTTTCTGAAGTCACCACCTTTCTTGCCTTGTTTTTTCTAGAATTAATCTCCCACCTTATCTCCGGAAAAGCAGGAAAAGACACCAGCCACAATGAGTTATCTGTGAGCTGAATTTCAGGAGACACTAACAGATGGGGCCACTGGAAAAAAACAGTAGTCTTTTTTGTGTGTTTGTTGTTTTCTTTTTAAAAGTTTATAGAGCTCAGTTTTATTAATGTAATAGCTGTGAAAACTTTACTCTTTAAAAGAAGGTGGAAACTAAGGGATAGGAAATACTAAGATGGACTGCATATCTCTCTCCCTTTCTTTCTGTTTTTCAATAATAATGCAGAACATCCAGAGAAAAATCAGAAAATTCTTTACCATATTTTTTCTGCATATGTGTAGAATAATTAGAAATGTCTCTTTGTGCAGTATATCCAGCTACTTTTACGAGCTTCTCTGCAACATATCTTTCAAAGTTAAATTTAACTTGACACCTTTCTCAGTGACCATTAATTCAGTTTGTAAGAGTCTGGAAACCTTTGATATTGATGTTGTGTTGCTGCAATTACTGCCCATGGTCCTGTGGCCATGCTAAAATAAAAAGGCCTGCATACTTTGCTTTTAAGTCAATCCCTTAGAGGCTCAATCAGTTTCATTTCTGAAACCTGTGCTTGGCAGTGAAGCTGATTAAATTCTGCTGGTATCAAGGCTGTACACACTGGGTTCAAAACCTAGGTGCAATGTCATGTTCTCATAGTGGAAGTTATTACACCAAATTTTGATGTTTTAGAATCCAGGTTTAAAAAAAAAAAGTCTTCAAAGAGTATGAAAAGATACATGTGGAGCTGGGCAGCAAATGAGCTCAAAAACTGTAGATCAAGACCTATGGGACACAGACATTGTGGTCATGTTGAGTTACTTCTTTAAGCCTGTTTCTTGCAGTGGTAACAGAGGTTGCAGCTAGTAGAATGATCCAAGCAGCAAGGGGACATCAAGTTGAGGCAGAGATAGAGTGCATTAGCAAATTAACACCTACACTTTGATGCAAATTTCTGTTGGTTTTTGCAGTGTAAGGAAATGCAGTAAATTGCCACAGAACTAATTCCTCTAATTCCTAATTAGAACCCAAGGAAAGTATTGCTGACTGCCCTGTAGGTTACCAATGTGCAATGCTTAGAGTCTAATGTTGCATCCAGTTTTCAAGCTGAATGATAGAAAAGGCTGCAGATCTTACTCATTGATTCAACGTAAGTTTATAGGACTCTCATGGATCTTTCTGGCTTTGAGATCATCTGTGTTAGCTTTTGTATGACAACTTGAGGCTTGTCTAAGATGCAGCTGAAGAATTTATATCAGAGAAGAAGTGATTCCTCCATTTCCAGTGCCACAGAATTGCATGCTCCACCTTCCCATTACATCAGACTGTCTAGAAGTGTCCTAGATTACTGTTATTATTTTGGTTAGAAAAGCAACGCTCCTTTTTACCCCCAATTGCTCTCATAAGTTATACTAGGAAATGTCTGTCAAGTAATAGGAAGCCATGTATCCTTGGAAATGAAAGGGATGGAACTGCTAAAAAATAATCCACTCAGTAATTGTAGCATACTTCTCCAAGCCTTGCAGTCAGGGCATTGAGCCAGACAAGAATAAGAGCTTGGTAAACAGGAGAGGGGGATTTTACCACTTTGTTAGTTAAGGTAATGTTCGTGGAAAATGATAAGCCCATAGTAATTTACCCCAAAGGACTCTGTCTAACAGAGCACTTCCTTAAGAGAGATTTTAATGATTCTTGGTAATGCTTGAGTCCTGAGAAAAACTTAGTCCAGTGAGTGATCGTGGAAGTCAATAAACTTCATCTTTTTGAGCGATTGCTCAGTAGTGCAGCAGTCCTACTTGCCTTAAAACAGACATACTGAACTAATGCTCAAAGATTTTCTTGAGTGAATCAAGAGCAGCTCTGAGAATGAAGAGCACCGAGCTATCTTTCCTGAGTATTGGCTGGTGTAAATCCTTGCACTTGTGACTGTATATATGGTTTCTGTTTTTCATTGACTTTCTAACAGGAAACTTCTTGGCAGAAACATTTTTATCACTAAAGTGTCTTTTAAACGTATATGAATGGCTATCTACAAAAAAATGAAGGGCATTCTTAAAGGTAATCACATACCTGAGGATATCTGGTTGTACGCCTTTTACTGCTGTCAGTAGGAAAGACAAAATGCTTTCCTATAGTCAAAAAAAATTAATCATTTGGTATTCAGTATGTGTGTGAATAGAATTAATTCATATCCTCATTCATTTCTGCACTCAGATAATTGAAGAAAACATGAATAGGATAGGCTGTTAGAAAAGGTGGGGGAATTACAAGTTGTTGCTACAGATCAACTGTCCTGGGTGACCAAAACTGTGAATGTAACTGTGCAGTACTGTAGAAGTAACTAAATCCCTTGCAATGGTTTCACTATCTAGGGCTGCCCTGATGAAAGGCTTTGCTTCTGTTTTTCTGCAGTGTAAAAGGGTGGCCAGATTTATCCAGAACACTTGTAACTTTTCAGCTCTGAGCTGTGTTATGAAAATTGTCGGTGTCCATCTAAGCCTACATGAAAGGCTGTGAAATTAGTGAAAACAGCCTCACTGACACTACGGTTGAGAATATCTGAAATAGCTAGTGGGATCCTGAAACTCACGGGGGAAGGAATTTTCCTCCACTAGAGGAACCTTATTTAAGTAACTGTAGTTATCTGAATTCTCTTAGGATTGCGAGCAAAGGCAACATTTTTCTTTTTGAGTGAAGGTGATGTAGATCCTAACTAAACAGCAGGCTAATGTGAAACAAACCTTAACCACATGACTGCGCACAACCGATGAGAGAGGCACCCTTGACTTCCTCGAATTAATCTGCAAGATGGAATAAAAAAGTATGAGGCATTATTCTAAGCATGAGAAAATGCATCAGCGAAATGATTTCATTATAGGAAAACAGACTTGCGTTGTCAGCTATTGCTTTACAGAAATGAAAAGAAAAGGCAGTTCTTGTATAGCTATGTATTTACTTTCTAAACAAACCGGATCCCATTCAGTCTCAATCCCCTTGTAATTCTTTCTCTTGCTGATGCAGGTTGACCTTTTGCTCCAAAATTTAAAATCAAAACGCAACTCATCTCTGTGGACACAGTTATAGCCCAGAACGAATGATAAGGTACTTGGAAATAATAGCATAGTTTACATGCAATTGTACGTAAGAGAGATAAGGTCAAAGCAGCATCGAAGTTCAGTTCTTGGTTCGGGGGAAGGCTGTGCTTTTTCATACATCCGGCAAATACAGCATTGGGAGTTGATTTTTCAGGTTGCTTCATTTTTTTCTCATTCCCCAAAGTAAAAAGGTTTTGAAACAGCATAAATAACTAAAGAGAGAGCAAGCAAATTTTAAGTGGAACATAGTATGTCTGGGTTTCTACGGGTAGGTAACAAGAAGCCATGTTCACAAAGTGCTGCATGGAGCTCTTTCAGTAGGTGTCTAGAATACATCTAAGCCCCCTAATCTCTTTTGATTCCAACTAATGACTCGCACTGATGTCAGGGCTAAACAGATACAAAAATGTTTTCAAGCCCGTGAGGGTATGGGAGGGTATTAGTGTCTCTTACTCATAAGCAATTGTCAGAGTTGTCAAAAACATACCTCTTTCATAACCTCGTTTGTTGGTTTGGGCACAGCACTGCATGAACACTCTTGTTTATTAAGGACCACAAACATAGCAACTCAGCTTTAGGGATTTGGCTGATTTAATGTTTATGCACTCTTGAAATGTGAAGTATCGTATTCCACTCTTAACCTGGAACTCCTATTCTTTTAATTCCTTGCATCTCTGGATGTGTAAATGAAAAGATTGCTGCCCCTGAGCTGATTACTGTCTTTCCATCTGTTTTCTTTCTCCTGTAAGAATACACTGAATATTTTCTGCATCAAACAGTTTCATTTTTATTAAAGCAGGAGTAAATAAATACTCTTTGCTAACATAAATCTGAATCTCGGGCTTCTGCATTGCCTTATATAAGTTGTACTTCATGTGCCTTATCCTTTCTACCACTAGGGCTGGATAGCATGGACAGATGAGCACTGTGGATGGCCATAGTTATTTCTCTTTGGCTTTGCTGCCATGGTGCGTTGGAGGAATGCGTAGGCTTGTGTCAGCAATGGCATAGCAGACAGTGAGCCAAGGAACATAACAGACCTGCAACAAACTACTACTGAATGGATGTGGGAGGAACCTTTCATCCTGTGAAGTGTCTGAACTTTTTTATTTTGTGGGGTGTTTTTTTCTGCCCCCCCTCCCTTCATTCCAGTAACAAATGTTAAAGCATTGTGGTGTGTGTATGAATTTTTGGGGAGAGTTTTTGTAAATGCGATTTCTAGGGTTTGACTAGTTGTATTTAATGACTTCAGGCTGTAGGAGTTGACTGCTGGACTCTGTGCAACTTATTTTGATGCTATTTTCCTCAGTGTTTAATGCTTATTACTGAGTTGACATAGTCCTCAGCTGTTTCTGTGCTTCATGTTCTGCTTGTTCTTTCATGCTTTTCCTGTGGGTCATTCAGTCCAACTGCAAACTGAATGTAGGGGATGTGCATCAAGTGCTTGGGATTAGCATAAAACCAATTAGGACAAGCCGAGGAGTCTGGTAAGTGAAGGTCCAAGCCTTTGGTGATATGTGTGCTCCCCTCTGCTGTACTGCTGGCACTGGGCAATAGGAAATACCTCCTAGTTCAAACACATAAAATGGGTTCTGGAGATCAAATAGAAACAGAAATGACAATGTCAAGGTGAATTATCTTTAATGGATAATTGATCTATAGGTTCTAAGCCTACATGAGAAAAAAAGCTTAGGAATTTCTTATCATGGGCAGAATCAGGCCTATGCAAAGGATTACTAACTGCGGTCTTCTCCAGAAGCTATGCCACTTAATGGAAGTAATTTACCTCTTGGCATGATGTTGAAGGAATCCTTGGTTGTGCTGAACTAAGATGTTTTCACATCTGGTGGTGGAACAGAAAGGTGCTGGACCAATTGTATAAAAGCTTTTTAGGTATAGCCTTCATTAAAATTATACCAAATTATCACTTTTTCTGGTTTTCATTAAGCTATTTAGCTTTTGGCTTAAAAATAATTAAATCTGGATTACAATTCTAAACTCAGGAGGGGAAAAAAGTATGAGAAAAGGTACTGCAAAAGCAAATGCTTACTGTAGGCATTAAGTATTTCAGGTCCCCATCAGGACTGGAGACATGTTTTTAAGGCATTTTATGAGCTCTTAATAGAACAAAGTCCTTCCTGTGAAGATATACTTCTTTCCAATGATATCTTTGCTTTAAGTTTTACAGTGTTTTTTTTTGCTATTTACTGTATTGTTCAGAATTCTGTTTATAAACTTAATCCTTAAAACAGCACGTTTGTAGAAGTACCACATGAAAAATTTCACACTGAATTTGTCTCAGTATGTTTTGTTCAAGTCGATTACCAGTTATTTTCTGGATGATCTGCTTGGAGTGAAGGTGTTAGAACCATGTTTTTTCAGAAGTACAGTTTGGGTTGTAGAACAATGCAGATTTTGATTTGGTGTAACAATAGCGTCTCACTTATGGAGTATGGCAAAGCAATTCTTAGCACTTGGATAGAATTTAAGATCTTCTAAGCAAAGTAAAACCTTAAACTAATCCTTCTAAGCAATCCTGTGAGAATTACCTGTGTTTGCATTTTGCAGTAATGCAGAATGAGAATACCATGTGACTTGCCACAGGCTAGGCAGTGAGCAAGTGGTAAAGTGGGGATTAAAATTTGAAAGCTCCTGGCTCTCAAGCCTGCACTCAACCCACTAGATATCACCGACTCTTCTAAGCAAACCTCTGAAACTACAATATCTTACCATCTGTTGTGCAAATTTCCTTGGGGAACTTCAAGACACTCTCTCTTTTACATTGCAGGCTCTCTGAAAACTGTATTAAAAAAAAAAAAGCAAGCTAGAAGTGAACCAAAAATGCATACGTCATGCATTTATTCTTGTGGTGTGTTGGTTTGGGTGTTGGAACAGGCTCATTATAGAAGAAAATAAAAGGTGTCTCTTACAGAACACTTCAAATTTTCATCTGTTAAGCAAAATGTTATTTTTCATGATGAAAACAAAAGGGAAAAAACCCAGCTTAATTATTTCCATCTTCCAATTGCCTCTGTCACACTCCTTTTGATTCAGTGACTTGCCAGAATTTACCCATTGGCACAACAGTTATTTTTAGATATGTTGCTAGATTTCAAGTGAAGCTTACTGGTGCATACAAATTATTCATTTAAGCATTGATTTGAAAATAATAATAATATATATCTCTCTAACAGTGTATCAGGAAAGCATTAAATGTAGTAATTCTGGAAGCAGTAATTGTAAGCAACAGTTTATTGGAAGATCATACAGGTTTGAATGACAACAGAAAATGCAAGCCACAAAGAAAGAAAAGCAGGAATTCAAGTGCCTGTTCTGCACTGGCATGCAGAGGTTCCCTCAAAACAACAGCTTGCTCACAGCAGCGACAGCCTTGGAGCTGTATGTTAGAAAGCACTTGCTCCATCTCCACTGCTGCTTTACAGCACTGTTGTCTCAAAGCTAGTGAGCATAGAGAAAGCAGCTCATGTGCTGGGGTGAGGAAGAGGGTACTTTTTTACCTCTGTTAGCTCATTACCAAGATACAGGTGATCTCACTTCTCCCCTTGTCTGGAGCCTGTCCTGCAAGCTGCTAATACTTAAAAGGAGATGCCCAGATGCTTTAACATCCTTCACTGTGCAGCATCAAATGATATGCATTTGATTAACTCTTCATAGCGTTAGCACTGGCCAATGCTCCTGTATGTTGTGATGCTCCTACACCTGTGCAATGGTCATGTCTTCACATTTTGGATAAAGTTCTGCATCCATCCCTGGTCATAAGCAACTTAACTCTCCTGCACCTCACTTTCTTTAGCTCTCTCCTTACTCATCACATCAGCTGTAATCTGCTTAGCTATCTAACACCTGACAAGATGTGATTTTTATCCCATCTCATTTATCAGCACTCACGTGTTCTGAAGACACTGGCTTTCACTTGCTTCTTTTTGAATTGTCCCTCATGCATGAAATATTCTCTTTAGTCTGCTTTGGAGTCACTTCTCTCCTCCATCTGGCCCTTGTGTAGAGGCTGCTGGCTTGGAGGAGCTGAACTGAGACCATATCTGCTGATCGGTTGTGGGAAAGTCTGCGGGAGTGACTGCAGAGGGAGATCTGAGCTGGTGAGAAGCCACGTGTCACATGCAACGGATAATACCTGTGACACCGTAGAGATCCATGGCAATAAGCAGGTGATGCCCATTGCTTCTCTGATCTCTCCTCTTTAGTTGATGTGCTTTACTTAGGCTTATGATACATTTGCCTGGTACTATAAAATCTCCTGAGAGAGCAGTTTTGGGAACACTGGAAGCTGTATGGCCTTATAATGTGTCACTGCATGAAGCTAATACATCATCACTAGGGCAACACTGAGCAAAGATGTTTCCCAAGGACTGTAATATGTCTTGACTAGAAACCATGTGCTCAGTCTATCCAATATCTAGGACAAGAAGGACCTCGTCTGTGTTTGGACCTCAAATGGCTTCTGCTTTACATGTGCAGATTACTACCTACATGAGACACCTACAACTCTGTGTTGCAAGAATTTGTGTTTTCCAACTCTGCGGTGGAAAACCTGCTCTGAATGTATTTGACACCTAAATATCATCCAGTCTTTGGGGACTATCAGATACTGACTGTTTGCATATTGTTTGGACAGTATGCTACATAACAGACTAAAAAAGTTACTAATATTCAATAGAATCCACAAGGCAGGGCAGATGGATTTTTAAAGGGGTTGGACTGTACATATGTGCGTCTGTTTCTGCTGTCAGTAACTGTTTTATTTATGTCACTTATTGAGTGGCCTCTGATAAGATATCTACCGACTAGCATTCATCCAGGTTGTGGGTTTTTTTTTGTCTGGAGTGGCATGTTTTTGTCAAAAGATGTAAACCAAAACACTTTCCCAGCCAACCAAAATAAATTGGAAGGCTGCCCTAATGACTCCACTGGGACCTAGTCCCCTAAAACAAGGCTGCTCTTTGCTATCCTGTATATTTCTCAAAAAAAAAAAAAGGGGGGGGGGGGAGGAGGAGTGCAGAAATCCCTCTCTCTTAATGATCTGTGAATTCTGTGATAAAAGCTGTAATTTAAACAGGAGAAAAGATCAATTAAGAGATGTGCTAGAACAGCTAAAAAGTAAGAGGGGCTTTCTGTGAAGGGAATGGGATGCCAACAGCTTGTGCCTGCCCCTCAAAAGAGAAGTCCATGAGTTGTTATGATGTTTGTGTGGCTGGTCTACAAGTAGACTGTGTATCCCGACACCAGTCAGGGTAATGTGGAGATGCTCTGATTTTTTTTTTTTTTTTTTTTTTTTAAATGTGCTTATCAGTTCTGACTGAGAACTGTAGCTCCCATCTGCCTCACATTGTTATTGTTTTCTTTGGGAAGACATTTTGGATATGAAATGGCTTGCCGGCAGACTGCAGCTGACTTGAGGGGTTAGTGTGTACAAAAAGAGGTGGTGTATTTTGTTAGTTCCATTGCCTTATGTGAACAGCTATTGGGAGGAAGTAGTTTCGCTGTAAATAGCGGAATCTTGTATTCTGGGGAGGGGCAGGGTGAAAGGCAAGAAA
This sequence comes from Pygoscelis adeliae, assembly GCF_000699105.1. Taxonomy (NCBI): domain Eukaryota; kingdom Metazoa; phylum Chordata; class Aves; order Sphenisciformes; family Spheniscidae; genus Pygoscelis; species Pygoscelis adeliae. The sequence continues at coordinate 1,507,531 of NW_008824034.1, read as the reverse complement.
GAAGAAAAAGCATATTCTGCATGGGAGGGCATAGCGTACACTTCCCTCTGGGGTGTTCTGTATGTGCTCAACCTTTAGGAAATGATGCTGTCTCCCGACTAAAGGAAGGTGCCTTACAAGTGTGGTCCAGGTAAAAACAAAACAAAAGCATACAAACAAAAAAGGCAAATCATTCTCCTTGGACTCCTGCGTAGTCCATAGTAGGATGAATAATTGCTTTTGTGGTCTGGAGTTACCTGTATCTGAGGCCTGCCATCTTTCTCTCATTTTGGACTCACAATCTTTTCTTCAGTGAAACCACAAGCTAAAGGGATTGGCTGAGTGTAGTAATTCCTGGTGTTTCTAGAACAAAATGCAGTGAATTTGGCTGGTTGGAAGTGATTTAGCTTCCCACTTCAAGTTAATGAAATCCAATGTGTTTTTAGAATGGGATTTCAAAAACAAAGCTGAAGCCTTAATCTTATTATGTAGGAGTTTGGGTTCCCATGGCTATATGTGCATGACAGTAATATTCAAGCCCATTTGAAAGGGTGCAAATGCAACACAGAGCTGGAACAGCTCTGGCATACTGGGTACCATTACTGCCCAAGTTTTAGCCCACAGGAAAGTACAGGAATGCTGATATAGGAAATATTTCAGTAAGTCCCATCACCAATGAAAGTATTTTCACTTATTCATATTTAAGAGACATGGCTTTGCACCAGCTCTCTATTTCCTTAGACAGTAGTGGCTTCACTGTCCTGTTAAAGGACTGTCAGTAATTCTCATTCTCATTGTATCAAGTTAGTCCTACTAGGATAGAGAAGAAATGTTCTTGCTTTTGTAGAGAGGCAAAGCAAAGGCTTCTGATTCGAAATTTGACTAAAATTGCATTACATAACTATGATAGAAGTGCTGTTTCATTTCATAGCTTTGTATTGGAGATATTTCAACCAATCCACAGAAAGTATTTAAACAGGAAAATACTTTGCAGAAAAATTCTTTGAAAATCTTGTTAAATATGTTATTTGGCAACCATTCTTAGAAGACTGAAAGACCTGGAGGGAACCAAATATACATAATGCATTGGGTTACTTGCATTTACTGACAAATGCTGCCTAATACAGTTTTTATAGAAAGAATTCAAATGTAATGTTAAACTACATTAAAGAAACATCATTAAGGTTGCAATATTAAGCAATCAAACATAAGGTTGTCAGTGCAACCCTGATTCAGGCCCCTTGTGTGTATGCATTATGATACACTCTTTAATTACATGATCATATACAATTATTTTTTTCCTCCTGCCTCATTCAGTGAGCAGGATGAATAGCTCTCACTAAATGAGCAGCTATTCACTATTATGTTTTCCCCATTGTTCAGTGTGTGGTCCCATGCTTTATTTATGGCACACTATTCAAACTCTGCTCTGAAAAGGAAATCTAAATCTCCTCATGGGCTTTTTAACAGCAGTCACCACTGCAGTGTCTGAGAGCTTCACAAGCACTAATGATGACTTTATCTTCACAACAAGCCTATGAGATGCAGTGGTGACAGCAACTCAGGGAAGCTGAAGCAAAAGAGATGAAGGTCAAAAGTCTTCTGCTGGTTTGGGGTGCCCAATTTAAGACCTTTAGCATCTGATTCTTTAGTGCCAATATTGCACTTTGTTTAAGAGTAGTTTCTGTAAACTGAGTACCTATGTCTGTTTCCCTGCCATTCTCTCAGTTGGATAGCATCGTTCTGTTGCCTTAGTTATGAGACTGTCCTTTCTATTCCTGTTCTCTTGGGTCTAATTTAGCACGGACCTCTCCACTACTCTCTCAGATGAGCTTCAGTGCTGGCACACGTGTGGTAGTTCTGTACAGCTGCATATGTCACGGTTACGTGAGGAAAAGATGGAGCACATTCAGTGAGAATGAGATTATGCAGTGTTTTAAAGACTAAAATAGAGTGCTTTTGTTGAATGTGTTCCATTTATAGTTCTTCAAAAGTCATAGTCTGGCCAACTTGGACAGGTCAAGGGACCAGGTGGGATTGGGCAGTTTGCTTCCACTCTGTCATTGAGTTACCTGCATCCGTGCTCAGGCTGATACAGTTCTTTACTGTGTTGATGTGGTGGATGGGAGAGTGGAGCATACAACTCATTTCCACTCTGTTTTCTGTAGTGTTTTTGAGTTTTTCTCTATTTAAGTAAAGTATTCCCACTTTATTCTAAGAAAAATTGACTTTTGATCATTTTGGGAGTGCTCATAGTAGAGAAAAATATCTAGACAGATCTCAAAGCTCTGACTGACGGTCACGGAAGAAAATCCACATGTGCTTTCTTTACTATGCTGTTAAGAACAGCATAATTATTTTGGCTAAAATTTTTATGTACTTCCAATCAGCTAGAGGTCAAGACCCATTACAAAAATATTCGGTATTGTGTACATTCGCTAACCTTACGGGGAAAGAGAAAACAGGCTCTTATAATGGGAAGACAAGGAATCTTACTGATGCATAGAATTACCAATCTTAGCAATGCAAATGCCACGTTTTCAGCTAGCATAAACGGTGGTGACTATGTGGACTTCAAAGATGGCATGTTGATAGAACAGCTGACAGTCTGGCTAATGTATTTCCAAATAATGTTTATTAAAGATATAATGGAGAAAAAAAAATAGTTGCAATGCCATCTGTAAGGTCCCATTCTGGACACTATTGAAGTAATACAGCAGTTTGACAGGATTCTCTCGCATGCGTCAAGGATATGAAAATATGTAATACGTCACATTCTGTCACAGTTACTAACAAAAGTTGGGTATTTATGCACATTCTTTCTCATCGGTGTAAATGCCCAGTTTGGCTCTACCAATTTGCTCTTTTACTTTGCTGTGGGTTATTTGTGGGGGGAGGTTGGTGAGGTTTTTCTTAGTATTGCTGAGTGAAGTTGGTGATAAGAGATCTCTTTAGATTGTGCTACTGTAAAATACCATGTCATTCTGCATTTGTGCAGAAGTCTCATTCACGGCTTTTCTCCATTTCTCGAATCAAGCGGAAACCCAGCTAAGAAGGTTTCATAATCCATGTTTTGGTGAAAAACAAAAGGTTCTTCAGCTCTGTTCCTAAACTGAGTTAGCAATCCATTTCTCTGTAGGGCTGCACTGATGGCAATTTGGAGAAGGGTAGAGAGGTGAGAGAGACAAAGAGGAGGACTTCTATAGTGAGTTTGGTTTGTAGCTGAATTTATGTATTCTGAAGATGTAGGAGTAGGCTTTCTACAGAAACTCTGCTGGTGTCTGGAAGCATAGTGGAGTTCATAATGTTGTGTCCTTGAAAGCAGGGACTCCTGCCTTGGCCATCTCATTCTAACCTGTGTGAAATACTGACTATGGTGAATTCTCATAGCTGTAGCATAGTGATTTGCCCTCTCTGGAAAACAGTCTGATTCCTTGAATATATGAACAGACAGGCTGGCAAACATCAGCTATTCTCCCTGTCATATATAAAGCTGAAGCTACTGTTGAGCTGCATTTATGGATCCTCCAGTGTTCCTTACCAAATCCTTCTGTTGCAGTGATTACCAAAGAAGCCCAATGGGTGACAGACCGAGTTGAACTGGCACAAGGACAGCCAGATTCTTCATTGGCTGGGCACTATGTATTTATTTTTGAAATTGTTTCCTGCCTGGTTGAAGCAAGCTTTTCTAGTGGTGACAATCACCACATCGAATAACAGCGATTCGAATGCATTGAGATTAGCCAAATATTAGGGGTTAGATTTTCAAAGAAAAAGGCTGATGCGGACTTTTTAATGTCATAGTTACACTGCTTAGGTAAAAGTGCTTACAAAGCCCTTTAATGGTGGTGTGCTTGTTAAAAAATCAGCCTGACTTAAGCCTTGCAGCTTTTTTATACATGCTTCATTAAATCCACTTGTAGTTAGCTAATGCAGCATAAGCACATAGCCAAGGGTTTAGCTGGCCCTGGCCCACAGGTTTGTGCGTGTGTGTTTATGTTTTTGGGGTGGACCTGTTGGACCTCCTATGCCTGTCTAGCTATGTGCTTTGAAAAATCCAGCAAGGAATCCTCTCTTCAAAGCCAATAATAGCCAAGCAACTTGGGCAGGGGTTTCCTTAAACTCCCCTTCTCCATCTGCTGACATATTGCACACAGTTTAACTTGCACATTGCAGAAGCACCTGTTATAGCAGACAGTGAAAAGTCATTATAATCTGCCAGTTGTAGCGTGCTGTTCCATCCTGCATCCTGGTCGCACGTCCTAGCGGGCTGTGTCGCAGTGGGCAGCACGGTGGGCTGCCTGTCATACTTTGCGCAAGCAAAGCTGCTGCATCTTGCCAAGAATTACAGGGTTCAATGTATGATATTAGAAACCTGTTACAACAAGCCTTGTGTGTGCTGCTGGCAGGAGAGGACAATGAAGCTTTTTGTGGTAAAATAAGTGACTATCAAGGAATCTCATTTTTCAGAAAGTAGTTTGGGTGCTGTGATGTGTGCTCTGGCTACTTTGCCAAGTGCTTTTTGCATTTACTTAGTACCTGTGCGGAGAATGGGAAAAGAAAACAGTAGCAACTCATTCTGATATTTGGAGCAGGGCTGTCTCCTCTCTGCGTACCCACACATTCAGAAGTGGAGCAATTCACTTGCTATGGTGCTTGTGCAGTAGAGAAACTAGACAGTCCTTCTTACGCTGGCCTGCTCCCTGACACAGCCAATTTTTCTGTCAGTAGCATCTGGCGGCAGGATGGTCAACCTTAAGTGTCTAGTATCTCAGATGTGGCACACTTGTCATGGTATCTATCCAGAGATTTTGAGATGAGGCCCTTTTGGCCCAGTCATACTTCTTCCCGGGCTTGTCCCATAATTCTCACAGCCAGGCACTTTCCAGCTTGCCTAACTTGTATTTCTTCTTCAGGAAGAAAAAATGTCCAACTGCCCCTTATCTGCTACTGAAGTCCCTCTGCAGTGTAAAGGCTACCCCTGTTCTCACTGGGATGAGAGGATTTTGGTAGTGCTTTGATTTTTAACGCCCCTCTCTGAGGGATTCTCATCTAGCCACAAATGCAAAACACCTCTTGCACCCAGCTTAGTTTTAGTTAGTGCTAGTACAGTCAAGAAATTGGCAACAGGTAGGGAATAGTCTTCTTTGACAGAAGCAGTCTTCAAAGTTAGGTGGCCAGAAAAGAAATAGTAGAGCAGAGCTCTACTGCCCCTTCAAAATGTCACTGCCTGCCCCGTGAACAATAAAATCAGTAACTTCTTTGAGTTGTGGAAGACTAACAGCAGCACTGGCAAAATTAATGACTGCACTAGTAGTGGCAGCAGAGAAGGCTAGTGTACTGTGACTCGGTAGGAATTTGTCTCCTGAAATGCAATGAGGTATCTTTTAGTAGGTAACCAGAAATCCTTGACTTGACTGAAGAAGCCCTTCTCCCATGGTTTTGCAGTGGGACCTCTCTGCACCCTCCTTTAGCAGTGGAGGTGGCTGGGGAGGTGGTGGCAGGACTGGAACAGAGCCGAGATGTAGCAGTGCTGAGCAGCCTCCTCAAAACTTTCTCAGCAACTGCTCAATTTCTGGCTGTAGCTTCAGCCCTTCTGTTTATATCCTTTCTTTTGGTGTTCCACAGAGTCTGAAAATGCATGCAAGTCACCTTCAAAAGGCAAAGAAGGGTGCAAAGTGTTTTCAGTGTGTGTGGTGTTTCAGAACCTTCTTCACAGATAAATTTATTTTTTATTCAGAAGGTGGCTCCAAATGGTCTCTTTCAAAGACAACATTTTCTATTAAATGTTTGTTGGATTTTTTTAAGATTTATGAAAAGAGCAGACTTCTGTAGGAACCATACTGGGACAACTTTTCATAAGCCTTTTGAAATAACTTCTTTTATTAGCTTTTGAGTTTCTCCTGCTGGGTTTTTAATGGGTTAAACAATTTTAAAGCACTCTTTTTTTTTTTAAGTGTAATTGAGAACCCTTAATAAGCTATTAGTAAAAGAGGTTGCTGCTATGTTTTGCTCCCAACACTTGGGCAACAAGATGAAGGAAAATGAGTTTCCTGCACCTTGCCTGCTGGATGGCTGGCACTTGGTCTGAGACAGCTGTCTCTGAGTTTTGCATACAGCTGACTTCATTTATGTGGGATAAACTTTGTTTACCTGTGTCATGGTTTAACCTCAGTCGGCAACTGAGCACCACGCAGCCACTCGCTCACTCCCCGCCCCCCACCCCCGGTGGGATGGGGGAGAGAATTGGAAGAGCACAAGTGAGAAAAACTCATGGGTTGAGATAAAAACAGTTTAATAATTGAAATAAAATCATCATCATAATAATATGATAATAATAATAATAATAATACACAAAGCAAGTGATGCACAGTGCAACTGCTCACCACCCACAGACCAATGCCCAGCCCGTCCCCGAGCAGCGGCCCCCCCGGCCAGCTTTCCCCAGTTTATGTACTGAGCATGACGTCCCATGGTATGGGATGTCCCTTTGGCCAGTTTGGGGCAGCTGTCCTGGCTGTGTCCCCTCCCAACTTCTCGTGTCCAGCCTTCTCAGTCAGTAGAGCATGGGAAGCTGAAAAGTCCTTGGCTAGTGTAAGCAATGCTTAGCAACAACTAAAACATCGGTGTGTTATCAACATTGTTCTCATCCTAAATCCAAAACACAGCACTGTGCCAGCTACTAGGAAGGAAATTAACTCTGTCCCTGCCAAAACCAGGACAACCTGCTAACTTCTGTTGTGGAGGAACAAGGTGTAGAAGGAAGCTGATATATTTCAGAGCTGGATGTCTGAGCAGAGTGTTATTCTGGTGAGAGGTAAAGGTGCACGGTTGTCAGGAGTATATGTGAACCATGTCTGGTGTCTGCCACTTGTGAGTTAGGGCCATGGTTTCTGTAGCATCAAGTTTGGGGACCTGGAAGGGAGCATACCTGAGTTCCCTTTCAAGCTGTGCAATTATCTCTTCATGGAAACCAGGGATCCTGCAGGTTGGGTGGAGGAACTGAACGTCTAGGTTTTGCCCTAAAATGGAGGTTAGACAAGATGTGTTGTTCTTCCAGACCTTGGCTGATTGAAACCATTTCCAGTCTCTCGAGTTACACATTGCTATAGACACCTGAAAAGTGTATGCTCCTCCTAGGGGAGGGAACCATAAAGCTCAGAAGTGGTTAGCATCACTCAGTCTTTCCCTTACTGGAAGGGTGTGCTATCTCAAGGAGGATTTTCTTTGTGCAATCTGCTCCTCGCTGAACAGATAACATAAATATTTTCTGTGATTCTATTCTGAGTCACTGCCTAGTGATTGTAAGGAAGGGTAGCACTGGGTCAGTCAATGTTCTGCTTTTCTCTGTTGCAGTTATAAATTTATTTTCCTCGTGGTAGTTATGTTTTTTTCAGTTAGATATTTAGTAATTATTTTTTTTTATTGATCATTGGTGTTAAATCTGACAAGAATATTATAAACAGAAGAACAAGGAAGCCAGGCACTAAATCCATTCAGACGAACATGTAAATCCTCAGCACAAATCTGCATCATACACTGTCTTAACAGTAGAATTATCTATCTGTTCTGTGGGTAGAACAAGCAAATCTGCAGAGCCAAAGATCATAATTCTGAGCAAATCTTTCAAATTCTTGTATCAGGTACCACCTACTAGCTATTTTGGGGGGAAAAAAGGTCTTGCTGTTCATAAATGTGACATCACTTCACCTTTGAAAATAATTAATGCTCACACACAGTGAGGCCAATAAATAAGCTGTATTCAATATAGGATTTGCTTTCAGAACTGCACAGTTCATTGCTGACTGTTGTTTGCTCATATATCTCTCCAGACCACATTGCCAACTTTTTCTTTTTCCTATTAATACAAACACATTATTATTACTTTCTCCAGAATCTTGAGTAAAGAAAAAATATTTTAAGCAATTTTAGGTAATGGTGTTTCCCAAGGATAATCGCACTTTGAAGACACTAAAGGAACTTGGCTACAGTTTCTGCTCTGTTATATCTCAGAGGGATGATTAGCATGTGGTAAAAGTTCCCTGGCGAGTTGTTTTTTGTTCTTCCTATACTGTTCTCTCATCTCCTTCTTTATGATAAAGCTCTGAACATCCTTTACCACTGCCCCTTCTCAGTATCAGCCTGCTCAGAGAACCAGGGGACAGATACTGTTTTTATGTGCTTGCTGTTCCTGGTAAAGCACTGCTAGCCTGGCAAAACAGGATGATGGGCTGGTCTGGAAACTGCAAAAGTGAAGTGAAGAGAGAGACTGGTTGCCAAGGGAAAAGTGACAGGGGAGTCCTTGAGGAAAATATGGTGCTGCAGAAAGATGAAATGCCAGTACACCTGTTCGCATCTGCTCTGCGTCATCCATCCAATCGTGGAGCAAGGCAGGTAACAGCTTAGCTCCTGAGAAGACTTAGGACTGCTCTAAGTTGGGATAGCAAGACCCTCCAGCCAGAGGCTGTTAATACAGTTTGAGCTCTAGCCAAGGTTTGTGCCAAATGAAGTTCCTGGTGTCCAGTTAAACTTACATGTTTAAAGTAGCTCTAAGAGCTTGCTGAATCTGTCTACTGCAAGGCTTTATTCACTTACATTTTTACTTTGGAAAAAAAGCGCTAAGGAAGGGGTTTTGCCTCTGTTCTGTTCAGGTCTGAGCCTTGCAGAGTACCATAAACTTTTGACGAAGAGAGAGACAAGAGAGAGAATAGGTGTCCAGTGTCTAGTCCTGCTTAAATATGTTAGCATGTCACTAGGGTTTCTTGTTGTTGTTTAACCCCAGCCGGCAACTCAGCCCCACACAGCCACTCGCTCACCCCCCCCAGCGGGATGAGGGAGAGAACTGGAAGGGTAAAAGTGAGAAAACTCGTGAGTTGAGATAAAGACAGTTTAATAGGGAAAGCAGAAGATGTGCACGCAGGCAAAGCACAACAACGAATCCATTCACTCCTTCCCACGGGCAGGCAGGTGTTCAGCCATCCCCAGGAAAGCAGGGCTCCATCACGCATAACGGTGACTTGGGAAGACAAATGCCATCACTCCGAACGTCCCCCCCTTTCCTTCTTCTTCCCTCAGCTTTATATGCTGAGCATGACGTCATATGGTGTGGAATATCCCTTGGGTCAGTTGGGGTCAGCTGTTGTGGCTGTGTCCCCTCCCAACTTCTCATGCCCCCCCAGCCTACTTGCTGGTGGGGTGGGGTGAGGGGCAGAAAAGGCCTTGACTCTGTGTCAGCACTGCTCAGCAACAACGAAAACATCCCTGTGTTATCAGCACTGTTTCCAGCACAAATCCAAAACACAGCCCCATACTAGCTGCTGTGAAGAAAATTAGCTCTGTCCCAGCCAAAACCAGCACAGTTTCTTTCACGTCCTGTGTCAGACTGTGACCTGGCTCTAATGTGGCATTGAAAAGCCTGAAGCTTTTTATGGGTTTATTACTAATGATTTTATGAATGCAAACTACAAAGACAACCAATATTATGTTTGTATTGAGCTTAAATCTTATTTCCACTGAATACTATGTATTACCATGAAGTAGTTGATCATTTTTCTTGGGTGGGGTGGGGAAAGGATCAACCACATGAAAAGTAAGGGGCAGTATCATATTTTGAGGGGCATTTTAGGGAAATTTGATACCGATTAGTATATCATATATTTTTATCTCATGTGTACCTTTGTATTAAACTGCAATAAATTTAAACTCATTTAAAGAATCACTTAACAATCAGTATGTTTTCATATCGCTTTATCTTTGCTTTTTTAATCAATTAATAGAGCTCTGTGTAGGTACAACTGGAATGAACTACGATCAAAGTTCTTCCTTAAAGAATCAACACAGCAGAAGGTTCTTCGCTCTGCATACAAAGGAAAAGCTTTTCTTCCTGCACTTAAGGTAGACTAAAATAAATTCTGTATGTCTTAAGATTGAGAACTGGAATTTGAATGTGGAGCACGGGACCATTTTCCAGTGTAAGACTTCAGGAGCACATTCATGGTTCTGGGCATTAATTCTCATGCAAACGATCCTTCTGTAACTGTTGCAAGCTGCAGCTCCTCAGGAGTGCTTACAATTTCTGAAAAGTCAACACTTCGTATTTCATTAGAAGAAGGTCACTGAATGGTATTATGAAAGAAAATAAAAGTAATCACTACAATATAAACAATCACAGAAAAATTCTGTCCATAGTTCTTTCTTTGCAGTGTTTGTTCAAAAATCAATCCTATCACTCAGAAAACTTTGTTTTTTACTGTAGGATATAGAAATAATAGGATAGTAGGATATAGAAATAATCATCCTTTGGGGTCATGCCTCAACTTTTTATGTGTTCAAGACTGATAAAATGAATTATGTTCTTTAATTGTGAAATTCTTTTCGTAGATGAGGAAAAGTGACTGAAAATGTTTCTCATCTTCCAAATTAATGATTTATCTGCACCACAATTCATTACATCATCAAGAACGTGAACTGAGCAGTTTGAAGCAAATGTTTATAATGATTTTCTTTTATTTGCAGTTAGAGGGTTGTCTCTGAAAGATAATGTTGGAATTATCACTTGTAACTATGATATTTTCAAAAGTTTAAAGCATTTGATTTAGCTACACTTTTATATTTCAAATATTTCTAAATCAGCTCTACTGTTGTCGTTCAGCTGTCTACTGACAAACATTTATGAAAATCATATCAATGTTTTCAGGATTTGAAGTATTAGTAGCCACAGAGGGGAAAAAAGTTTACTTCTCAGCCAAGTCTATAATTGTTTTCTCATTTAAAAGAGGAACTGATGTATTGTTGGCAATACACAAAGATTTTGTCCTACTGTAATGTATAATTTTTTTTCTCTTGGGGAGAGGGGGTCTATTTAATTTGCTGTCTCAGTTAAGTGATCTGTATGAATAACTGTGGATGATACTGTGATACACTCTGGCTGTTTCTGTAGCAACTACCTATCGTTTTTTGTCTGTATTTTCATGTTTCTTTCCAAGAAATGTTTTTCTGCAACAGTTTTGTTCTCAGAAGCATTGCTTGAATTATTTTTATGTTCTTCATTTGCACACTGTCTTATATGTGACAGTCCACCACAAACAACTGAGAACTTGTATAAATTACCGAAAGCACTATGGCAGTTATAGTGATCTTTAGTGATCCTTACGCTTTCTGTAATGAGTAGAAAATTCATTTTTGTAATTACTCTTCTTCCTTTTGAAGATGGTAGACTTATCTGATGAAATGTTACTTTTGCAGTCACTGTGACAATCATGATTTGTGCAGTGGTATAACTCAGCCAAGTCCAAATATAAGTGAAACTTAAATTGAACTTTAAATTGTGATTGCTGCTTGCTTTGCATTGTTTATGTGCACTGGGATATACTTCCCAGATATTTTAGTGCTTGATAAATATGTGGCATCATAACTATTTTTTTCCCAGTTTCTACTGTTCTCAGTAGAAACAAAAGATCCTAATTGCCTAAGTATGTGTATGTGTGTATGAGAGGTTTTGCATTGTTCCTGAAGTTGTAGTTTCATTTTATCAAACCCTTTAAAATAGTTTCAGAAGTCCCTCTTTGGATGATGGCGAATCCCAGTTCTCTCTCGCTTTCAGATTCTCTATCCTCAAGCAGTAGGCATGGCGATTTTTACAAGATCACTGTGGTGGGTGATCCTGGTTTCGGCAGGGATAGAGTTAATTTCCTTCCTAGTAGCTGGTACAGTGCTGTGTTTTGGATTTAGGATGAGAACAATGTTGATAATGCACAGATGTTTTAGTTGTTGCTAGGTAGTGCTTACACTAGTCAAGGACTTTTCAGCTTCCCATGCTCTACTGACTGAGAAGGCTGGAGGTGCACAAGAAGCTGGGAGGGGGCACAGCCAGGACAGCTGCCCCAAACTGGCCAAAGGGACATCCCA
>NW_008824034.1:1490938-1495626 GCF_000699105.1 Pygoscelis adeliae | reverse complement strand
GGGGGGCCGCTGCTCGGGGACTGGCTGGGCATCGGTCTGTGGGTGATGAGCAGTTGCACTGTGCATCACTTGCTTTGTGTATTATTATTATTATTATTATTATCATATTATTATGATGATGATTTTATTTCAATTATTAAACTGTTTTTATCTCAACCCATGAGTTTTTCTCACTTGTGCTCTTCCAATTCTCTCCCCCATCCCACTGGGGGGGGGGGAGGAGTGAGCGAGTGGCTGCGTGGTACTCAGTTGCTGACTGAGGTTAAACCACAACATGGGTTGAACTTGTCCGGCTGCCAGACGTCCATCCAGCTGCTCTCTCTCCCCCCCTCCCCCCCAACAGGAGGGGGGACAAAATAACATGAAAAAGCTTGTAGGTTGAGATAAAGTCAGGGAGATCGCTTATCAATTACTGCCATGGGCAAAAGAGACTTGACTTGGGGCAAATTAATTTAATTTATTGCCAGTTAAAAATAGAGTAGAATAGTAGAAACAAAGCCAAAAAATTATAGAGCACCTTCGCTCCCCAGTTCATCCCAGGCTCGACTTCACTCCTGACCCCTCTACCTCCCCAGACCCCAAGTAGTGCAGGGAGTAGGGAAGAGGGCGTTGTGGTCCATCCATAACGGCTCCTCTCTGCCAGTCCTTTCTCCTCACACCTTCCCCTGCTCCAGCGTGGGCCCTCCATGGCTGCAGTTCCTGTCAGGAAAACCAGCTCCCCTGGTCTCTCCACGGCTGCAGGGGAGTCTCAGCTCCGGGCCTGGAGGGCCTTCTCCCTCCTCCTGCCTGGCCCTCGGTGTCACGGGGCTGTTTCTCACACTTCCCCTCGCCCCTCACTGACCAGCGGCGTTTTGCCCTTCCTTAAATATGCTTTCCCTGCAGCACCAGCCTCCACATAGCTGGAACCGGCCATGTCCAGTGCGGGGCAGCCCCTCAGCTCTCCTCACAGAGGCCCCTGCTGCCAGCACTGGGGCACAGACACCCAGGACAGTAGCTGGTGCTCCATTTTTTTTTTTTTTTCCCCTTCCTTTTTCGTCTTTCCTTTTCTTAACAAGTCTTCCCCAGTGTTTTCCCCTGTGGCTCTGTCCCGAAGGCGTCCTTGGCCCTGAAGCAGTCAGCTTCTCTTTCCAGTGCCTTCCCCTGGCAAGAGGTTCTCCTCCACACTTGTGACCACAGGTCAGGCTGTCGCACAGGGTGCTATAAAGCCTGTCTCGACGTTCTTCACTGACAAGCTGTAAAATTAGCAGGAGATTTGCAAAGATACTTAGGTACCTCCTTATATGCTGGGGATGACATGGAGTGTTTTAATGGGATAAGTCTCTAACATGAAGCTTCACCAGTTCTTGTAATGACAAGTGTGCAATTCAGTGCAGGCTTTGGGCTATGTGAAAGAAAGGACAATACTGGTTTCCTTAAGTGGCTTCAAGTATTTTAGCATGTTATAATTTTTGAGATGTTAATTGCTCTTAATATTATCTACCTATCTATAAAACTTTCCTAAAAAATTATCTATGTATTTATAAAAATGGAGATACTCAGACAATACAGATTGCAGGCTTCCGAGCTGTGACACTTTCAGCTTTCCACAAAGGGCAGGTATATCATATGTTATGCATCTGGGGATGCTGAGGCTTGCAAATTAAATGACAAACCAAGAATGTAGCCAGGGTAGCTGCTATCCTTCATTAGACTTGATCTGCTTAGTACTTTTATGTTAATAAAGTTAGGAGCTTTTTGGTATTCTCCTGTAATCTAACAAAGCATCAATATTTTCAGTGACAAATGGGTGTTGATTACCTGGTGAAGATTGATTACAGGCTTTAAATTTGCTGGACTGAAGCTTGTGTTAATGTCCCCCTTCTAATAATAATTCAATTTACTCAAATCTACTCTAATTTTAGGCCTATGATACCAGTGCTTCCACTTCCTGGTGACAGCTGAATCCTCATTGATATTGGTTAAGCTATTTGGACAATGTGGTGCAACAAGCATGATAGATGGCTTTAATTTGATATTCTTAGACTGTCTTTGATGTTGCTGCTGCACCAGTGAAAACTTGCTACAGAATTAAATTAACAATGCATCTGCTTTTGTGTTTGTATTCCAATAGCCAGAGGGCATGTAAGCCTGCATTAAAAAAATAAACAGAAACTTCTTTCCTCTGTGGTATTGGAGGAGGAGGGCGGATCTGAAACTCTCAATTAAAGTGACAATGCTAATAGCAAAGATCTCAGTTTTTCTCTTATAGCTGCATCAGTTGTAGGTAGATAAGAATATTATATTTCTAGACACATATATATTTACATTATACTGAAAATGCAAATAATCTTTTGAGGGGAATGTTTCCTTTTTGTGCAGAGGGTCCTAAAATGTCCCATATTACAAGAAAGTGGTGAAATAAAAGTGGTGGAAAATATATACACACAATTAAATGGTATTTACCTCATGTTGTTTTTGTCTTTCATGCTAGCAACTTGAACTTAATCAGTCCCAAACTCTGAATTCTTCTTAAACAATGTCTTTATTGGTCTGAAAGAATGCATTAACTTTTCTTTCACATGACCACTCCTGTGAGCAAGGGCTGTATCCCTGTGTAAGCAAACATGGCAGAATGTCTACATCTGTTAGGGCTTTTTGGCCCAGTCCAGGGGACTGTTACCAAGTTCAATGACAAGTTCCCGTAGTTTATTTAAAAAACCCTCTTGCTGAAGATGTTGGTTTGTAATTACAGCAGACTGGGATTGGCTGTTTAGTGATGATTTCAGAACAGGCTTTTCTAGGAATTTTTCTGACACCATGCTGACTGGGATGGTGTTTGTTTTGGCATAGTCTGGTGTTATGCAGGAGGTGCAGGTGAAGGGCAGTGGATAAGCCTGCTGCTTTACAGGTAACTGCAGGAAGCATTTTTATTCCTTTCCTTTCTTTTCCCTTGTGTCCCCTTTTGCTTTCTACACTAAACTGCTTTTCTCTTTATGCTGTGGCAGCCCTACTCCATGAGGGTGCAGAGACTTTCTGAGGCAGGAGAAAACGCCATTTCTGGGTTCCTTCTTGCTGTGCTTGATTGAACCATCAGTTGGCCAGCAATTCTATCCAACCTGCGTGTGGTCTTGATGGTGGACTCATCTCATCTGGCCCACTTGGTAAACTCTATGTCTTATCAGAGGTCTCCTGAGAGGTGAAGCGCTTTAAGTAGTTGTTGGCAACATGGTATTGTTTAATCTGCAAACATTTATGCGTTTCTTTTGTTACCCTTGGTAATTAGTTGATCACCTCACCTACCCCCTTTGTTAATGTCTAAATTCTGAGATGCATAATATAAACCAAAAATGTTTTCTCTAGGATCTAATAGAAAGAATTTTCACATGAAAATATCTTAATTAACCTCCCCATTTTTGTGAAATTTCAGTCAGCTAGTAATTGCAAAGGTGAAAATGTTTGCCATGTTACACACAGAAATGAACAAATCTGTTTCCAACCTCTGATGTTGAAGTGGTTGAATTCTGTTTTTAAGCAAAGTAATGGTAGAGGTGCATATTTGGTGGATAAAGATGCTGTTTGTTGCTCTGGAAGAAAAATCAAACTGAATAAAACCAATTACTACCTAATCTGAAGTCCGCTCAGATCAATGAGAGCCTTTCTGATGACTTGAATGGGCTTTGGATCAAGTCCTAGGGCACAAATTATAGATGCTGTAGCTAGGTCATTTTATTCACAAAATACACTGAGCTAGAGACAGTTCAATTTTCCACTAGCATATGCCCTTTTAAGATAGTTCCTCAAATAGTAACGTACTCACTGACCTAAGTCCAGACTATTTTACTCTGCAAAGGCCACAAGATCTTGACGGACCTGTCAACACCTCCATCAATTCTGTTTGCTTGGTTTATATGGCTGGACTTCAATCCATTCAATAGCCTCAATAGATCCATATCAGTAGAGAAGAGAAAATGAGTTTTACACTATTGAGGTGAAGTAGTATTTACAAGATTCAATAAGATCTTTCCAAATCTTAACCGTTCTTTTGGATGTCAACACCTCCATCAATTCTGTTTGCTTGGTTTATATGGCTGGACTTCAATCCATTCAATAGCCTCAATAGATCCATATCAGTAGAGAAGAGAAAATGAGTTTTACACTATTGAGGTGAAGTAGTATTTACAAGATTCAATAAGATCTTTCCAAATCTTAACCGTTCTTTTGGATGCTTGTCCTGGTTCCGGCAGGGATAGAGTTAATTTTCTTCCTAGTAGCTGGTACAGTGCTGTGTTTTGGATTTAGGATGAGAACAAAGTTGATAACGCACTGATGTTTTAGTTGTTGCTAGGTAATGCTTACACTAGCCAAGGACTTTTCAGTTTCCCATGCTCTACCGACTGAGCAGGCTGGAGGTGCACAAGAAGCTGGGAGGGGGCACAGCCAAACTGGCCAAAGGGACATTCCATACCATGGGACGTCATGCTCAGTACATAAACTGGGGGAAGCTGGCTGGGGGGGCCGCTGCTCGGGGACGGGCTGGGCATCGGTCAGCGGGTGGTGAGCAATTGTACTGTGCATCACTTGCTTTGTGTATTATTATTATTATTATCATATTATTATGATGATGATTTTATTTCAATTATTAAACTGTTTTTATCTCAACCCATGAGTTTTTCTCACTTGTGCTCTTCCAATTCTCTCCCCCATCCCAC
>NW_008824034.1:1433182-1488467 GCF_000699105.1 Pygoscelis adeliae | reverse complement strand
CCACATTAAGTTTTCATAAAATATTGAAATGTGTGAAGAAATGGACTTGTGCTCACTTTTTTTTTAGTTAACTTAGACATTACCTTATAGAGTGCTTTAGTCCCTAAGCCACCTACCCACTGCTACATTTAATGAGAATACTGTTTCAATATTACTTTACAGCATGTTCAATCTGACATGTCTTCAATTTACAAAGTACAAAATGTGATTATTCCATAATATGACATTGCCTATTAAAAATGAAAGAAATACAATTTAATTTGAATTGTATTACTAATTTACATCTACATATAGCTTATTAACTGCTGCTGGCTTCTCAGTTGGGTAGGCAAGATAGGAAATGTTTTGATTTATGTAATAATTAGAGTAAGACCAGGGGTTCTTTCCATATGTAAAGTGCATTTCTTCTCTGAAGAGTGACTTCTCAGACAAAAAAGTCTTGCAGATTCCATATTTCTCTCCTAAACACTGAGAAACTGTTCGGGTTACAAGTGAAAGTTCTTTTTCTGATTTTGAATCCTGTAACTTCCATCAAAATCCAACTGGGTTTGTTACTTCTCATATTACTAAAACTCCAATGCAGACAAATATTACATTATTTTGGAAAAAAAGTGTCTCTGGTTGCAGATACTGGGCTCATTTGAAGTCAATGACTTAAAAAAGAATTATCACATTCAGTCAGGAAAATAGAGTGCACATGTCCTTCACCAAAATGTTTATTTTTCACAGATGGTTTAGATTGGTTTGCTCCCTCATGGAAAAGCAGTATTTGGCTTTGTAATGGAGATTTTTACTCAGGTTCTCCATGGGAAATATGGTATTGAAGCAGATAATTTGAAAAAGTGTGAACATAATAATAGAATTAAAGGTTACTTTTCCTGGATCAGTAGGGATTTATTCAATAATTGACCTTTCATCTTTGTATTTATGAATGTAAGAAAACTACCCACATTATTAAAGATAAAACTCCTGCTCAGGCTTTTAGTGATGTCTTGCAAAAACCAGCATAAGGCAGCCCTTCTCTTCCTCCTCATTAGCACCTCACATCAAGACACCTGGGATTCACACAGCCTGTGCTGCTAGACCACGCACGCTGCTATGTTCGTAACAGTTCAGTAAAGTCTGTATCTGGAAGCAAATGTTTAGAGTATTCTTGAGTATTAATTACAAAAAAAAAAAGAGTAAGAGTTTAAAATGGAGAAGTGGTTTTCATTATTTCAGGAGATATCTAACATGCAAATGAATAAGAAAGAGTAAGTTCCTTGTCTCATTCTGTCAGGATGCCGCCGCAACTACCTAATACCTACTGGTTCATGCAAAAATGTTCTTCTCTCAGGTGGGTCTTACATCTTCTTATACTTCACTGATGCTTATTCCAGACTATTAAACCAATAACATCATACAGAAACTCAACTGCTCTCAGCCAGTGAGGGTGAGTGCTCTAAGCAGGCCATGATTGTAGTCTTCTGCCTGTCAGTCCTTTCCTCTGATGCTGTCCAACCCTCTGGCTCCCCCGCAGCCTATTTTATTCCACAACTCTGACACAGAATCCATCTTTCATTATTTTGGGGAGAATTCAAAGGTATTTTATGTTCTATCTAGCATAATGTCTTTGACCAGAAACCATCTCACAAGAATATAACATGACTTCGTGATGGCATACTGAGACTTCGAGAAATTTTAATTCCCACTTTAGCCATTTCCACAGACACTGCAAATACTGTGATAACTTTGTCAACTCTTCTGTGTTGATGTTTCTCTTTTCTTTGGAAGAATTCACAATTTGATTGACTTTAGCAAGGGGGTTATCAAGTCAGAGAGTCCTGTGCAGAAACCTCTTCAAAGTCACTCTGTAACCAAGCAGTATCAAACAGGAATATAGATTTGACCTGTTTAAGCTTGCCAGACAATCTTTCTGATAATTTTGTAATTATCTCCCAAGAGGCCAAAAGACTTAAGTCTCTCTAAAACATGTTTAAAAATTATAATGATGCTAAACCATCTGATACCACATTTGGTATGCTACAGATATATGGATCTCAGTTATAAGATCACATCTGGTAGTCACATTTTCTGTACTATCTCTCCATACAATCCTGTGATATGTAATCTCCCCACCTAGATAGAAAAAAATTATAAATGCCACTTTTGGAGAATGAATCTAAAAGTCCTATCAAACAAATTTATGCAAATAATATCATAGTCCAATTTTTGTCCCTCCTTTTATTTACCACATTTTCTTGAACAGCAGTATTTCTTTTATCTTAAAAATATTCATAGTATTTGTACTTGATGGACGTTTCACTTTCATTTGTTATTCCTATGCATTAATTTATTTCTATTTTCTTTTATTTTTCACATCTTTTTACTGTAGTTTCATACATCTACAATCATCAGTTCCTTCAAGAAGGCATGATATCCAACACATTTTCACAGTACGAAGAAAGAAAGAGGATCTCTATTCCCTGAAAATTACAGCCTTATTTTTTCATAAAATCATTTCCCTTTGTATTTAGCTCACACATAGAGCCATACATGATATGAATCATTTCCTCGGTAAGTTTCTAAGCTGACAGTAAACGTCTTCATCCCAATATGATTCCTGTTACATGAAGAATGAAGATAGATTGTTGGCAACTATTGCTACCTCCACAGGCAAGGTTTAAATGTTGTCTTTCTCATCCTTAAGTTGCAAGTAGAACACTCATTGTACTCTAACATAGAGCACAATTCTCTGTCCTCCCACCACCACTGCTCTGAACAGGCCAGAAAAATGCTAGGAGATTAACACTAAGCCATATAATTCCACAGTGGGTGCGGGCCAAATGCCTTGATAACTGAGAAGCTGAATCAGTCTGCAATGGGAGGTGGCCTTCCTGGGGACAAGAGAAATCAAATCGGATGATCTCAAGAAGCTGCAGATAGTGCAGACAACCAGAAGCAAGGTCCTATACTGTACACCCTGTTGGTGGCAGAAAGGTAAATGTGGGGTAACTTTTGGTGTCAAACGTAATTTGCTTTTTTTATGTCCTTGTCCTGGTTTCGGCAGGGATAGAGTTAATTTCCTTCCTAGTAGCTGGTACAGTGCTGTGTTTTGGATTTAGGGTGAGAACAATGTTGATAACACATGGATGTTTTAGTTGTTGCTAGGTAGCGTTTACACTAGTGAAGGACTTTTCAGCTTCCCATGCTCTACCGACTGAGAAGGCTGGAGGTGCACAAGAAGCTGGGAGGGGACACAGCCAGGACAGCTGCCCCAAACTGGCCAAAGGGACATTCCATACCATGGGACGTCATGCTCAGTACATGTTGCTTTGTGTATTATTATTATTATATTATTATTATTATCATTTTATTTCAATTATTAAACTGTTTTTATCTCAACCCACGAGTTTTTCTCACTTGTGCTTTTCCAATTCTCTCCCCCATCCCACCGGGTTGGGGGGAGTGAGCGAGCGGCTGGGTGGTGCTTAGTTGCTGACTGAGGTTAAACCACGACAATGCTAAAATACATAGGGGTGAAAGCGTGTGCTGTCTGGGCAGCTTTTTTGTTGCAGACTTTGTCCATTACAGCCAATGTACGTTAGTAGGTTTAGTTAAATGTGTTCCTGTATCCCATAAGAGTAATTTTTTTTTTAATATTCTAGATAGGCAAGTTATTGAAATACTCACTTGGCACTTCAGAGTGCATGTGGTCTCACACTGGCAACATTACAGGGGTTAGACTCTCACTGGAGCTGTACAAAATAGTTTTTTTTTTATTTCGTTATACATCTGAGAAGGTTGCTTGTAGGAGGAAATCACTGAATATTTGAGGTATCTGCATTGGAGGAAGTTTAACTCCCCTCCTCCCAGCTCCTCTCTCCCCCCCACCAGAACTAAGCTATCCTAGCGCTAGGGCACAGAGAAAGCCTGTAAGTGGCTGTTTGGCATCCGTGAAAACTAAATCCCTCTGACTTGGACACCTAAGGATTTTGAAAGAAAATTGCATGGCATTCAAACACTTTCACTGTTCTTGCTGGTTTTAATCACTGTGAACCAAACAATCCTCATTCTAAACTCAAGATTCAAGTGACTTGGTTTCAGGAAGGAAGCCATAAAAGAAATTTCATGGAAATATTCACAGCTGTAAGTTGAATAAGTTTTGCTGGGTTTTTTTTTTAAGACAGGATGACTCCAGATAGATTTAGAAACTCAGCGTATCTTTTGGTACATGAATTCCAAAGAAGAAAAAAAAGAAGTAATTTTCTTAATAGTTTTGGGATTTGCACAGATGTTTTCCAAAGTGTGTGTTCCAGCATTTCCTCTGAAGTCTTAGAACAGAACAGTGTTAAACCCAGGATAACTTTCTGGCCATTAGGCATGGAGTCCTTTCAGTTATTTCTGCATGTTTTTAGTTGCCTATTTTAGTCACATATTTAAATTGACAACACACACCCCTCCCTCTCCCCCCCAATCCCCCATATTTTGGACAGTGCAGAGAATACCCAGCTCTACTTTACAGTCCGAGAGGAGAAAAATCATACCTGCCCTCTGCAATGGTCACCTCTGTGCTTCTAGGTATTCACTCAGCATGTGCCTCTGAGTTTGGTTTTTTTGTGACTTTTTTTTTTTTGTCTTCATTACTGTTATCAATAGCACATCTCAGCAACTACCGATATATCAGCACAGCTTATATTAATATTCCTTCCCCTGCCCCTGTTTTGATTACTTAAAGTCTCATGGCTTTATTCCCTATGATGTTTTAAACAAATAATGCCTTATATTCCTCTACAGAATCATAGAATCATAGGATACTATTATCGTAGTATCATAGAGTACTAGGAATGTTGTGAACCTAGACCTGCATTCCTTGGCCAGTATAGATTTGATCGTGTTGAATATTGAAATACCACAAGAAGGAGGTGCTGAACAAAGTCATGAAACAACAAAATTTCTCTCATTTGTGTTTGCAGTTGCTGGTAGGATTTGGAGAAAATCTTGTAACATCCTGTCCAAGTGGTATTAACACAGGCATTTCCTGTCATCAGTTAAAATCTGCAGCACCTCTACCTTGGAGAAAAGGTGGATCAGTTTCTTAAAAATGGTTTTTAACACTTGGTTCTCTCAACAAGGTGTTAGACTCTTGGGTCAGCAAGGAGCTAAATTTAAACTTCAACAGTATATCATCACTTTCCCATCAATCTTTGCATTAAATACTTGCACTGCACTTACCTATATGTACTATAATAGCAATCACAATTAATAGGTGGAATAGTGCATTTATATTATGTGTGAACGTCCCACGTGCTGGGTGCTCTGGCATTGAACCAGCAGAGCATTTGAGCATCTGCTTAACTTCAGGAAAAATGGGCTTGTTTTTTCTCTTAATGAATTCAACATTCATGGTGCGAGTTCAGAGCTGGTTTGAATTATCCCCATAAAGCAGCAGGGAGGTGTTTTTGCAAAGTTTAAAGGCTAAAATCAGTGGGCAAGGCTACTCATATCTTTAATGCACACAGAGAGCCTTTATTTGTTAATGCCAGAGTTCTCAGTACCCTGCATGACTGAACCTATTGTGAGGATCAGAAAAAAGGGAGCTGGAATGTTTGCTATTTATGGATTAAAATAAGTGATTGGGGCTGGGTACTCTGACTGGATTAATATGCTATTGCATTCTTTAGTTATACATTTATTAAAAATGTTTTATGAACTTGAAATAATGCACTCATTCCTGGTATCAAACATGATTTGCCCTACTTAATCTATTTTGCTTCTCTTCCTTTCCCCCTATCTATTTTCAGATTGACTTTGTCCAATTTTTTTAATAACTATTTTTAGAGGTGAATGTCCTTTGTGGTGTATTTTTAATTATGCTGAGTTGCTATATTATGTTAAAGTCTTATTAACAACTGACATGAACTGAGAATAGTTCATTGTCCTGGGCAGTAGAGTGCAATAACTTATGACTTCTTAAAGTAACTTTGGCTTTTTGATTTCTCATTTTCTACTTCTGAGAGAGATTGGAATAAAAAAATTAGGACCTTTAAATCCCTTCTGTTACAACATCATAAATCCTTTGCTTATCTGACTCGCATAATTAGCATGGGGTGACAATGGAGAGGGAGGGGAAAATTTCTAGTACTTGTCTTAGTCCCCTTTCACTTTCATTTGTGAGTCAGCTGCACTTACAGGTTGAATCTTTTGGGAATCTGGATGGTTACCTAGTGGATACAAGGTGCCCTGTAGCAGGTGCATCAGTGAAACCTGTACCTATAGAAATGCACAGGAGACCTTAGTGGGTTGTCCCTACTGATTGCTGAGCAGAGATGATAAAGATGACCTTTCCGGGGAAACTGAGTGCTTCCCATAAGCTGCTGGCTGACCTCAGTCTACGCAGGGACAGACTGGAAACAGGATTCTCACTGCTGCATTATGTCACTCCTGAATACTTCATGTTTTCTAGCACAAATGTCAGTGAGAAAAAAAACTAGCCCCTGTTTCACGACTCTATCCAGGGATTTATGTCTACAAGAAAGCATCAACGCTAACCCTCACTTTACTTTCATTCTGGCACTCTCCTAATGCATTGTACCATTTGGTTGTTAAAATGTAAAAATGATGGCTAATGCCCGCTTCTCCTATGAATTTATGACCATTTACAAAAGTATTTGTATGGACTGGCCGTGGAGGTGCCCAGGCTCTACAGGGGTCTCACACTGCATCTGTCCCTCACTTTAGACTCGCATCTTTCACAGCCTTTCTGCTACTGGGAAGGGCTAGGAGGCAGTAGCACATGGTAGACCTCACTGCAGTCAGTAATGCTACCTCTAGCTAGCTGAGACTTGAATGTAGGTGACTTCATAGAGGTGATAGTAGCAAATGATGATGGAATAAAGGTGCCATTGCTGAGTGAAATGCCAAAGAGAAGCACACCATACTCAAAGCTAACCATAATTAGCTAATGGCAATCATGTTGGCTACTTGTACTTGAGCAGTGAAACAAGATTCTTGAAACAGCCTCCTTAGGGTCCCTCACAAACCACACTGGGAACTTGGGAGCAAGTTTTGCTCTTGCAGTCATGAATTCAGGGAGCTGATTTCCCTGGCCCAGGAGAGTTACGGTGAAGCTGCCTAAGCAGAGTGTATCTCCTGCGGGTGGTGGTGCTGAGCTCAAATAAAGGCCTTAGAGATCTTTCTGTCAGTGCTGCATGGGGACTTTCCAGCCCGGCTGTTGCATGTGGAGTGCCATGGTATGTGGTCTGGTGTCTCAGGCTGTACAGACCAGCATTCCTACAGCTGTTGGCGTTATCCCTGAGCTTCCTTTTCTTTCCCAGAGATTTTGAAAATAATGTGTCTAAAGACAAGGATCAGGTGAAAAACATTCTTTATCCCCTTTTTCTTCTGGTTCCTATACCAGAGAGGCTGGTTTTATCTTGCTTTCTAGTTGTGCTTTTAGCTTGGTCTAATCCCTTTCTGTTAACAAGCTGCCCTTCTGTACACAGATTGTCCCCTTGATTAGTTTTCCACTCAAGAAGAATTAGAGGCATGTATATGAAGGAAAATTGGGGGCTGTGAGAAGGGTTAAGGAATTGAGAAGTCTGTTTCCTCCTCATCAGTCCCAGAGTGATGGGGAGAAGGAATGCTCTGCTCACTGGACCTTCGCAGCAAACTTCACTGTTACTTTCACTAAGACAAAATGTAAAGATTTTATAATCCTCTTATAAAAGTTTATCTACCACACTGCATGCTTACTCGTGGTGTGACGAGATAAGTGCCATATGTGAGGAAGGTGTGTAGGATTTAGATTTGGAACCTGGAGGACTTTGCTGTGATATGAGGTTGGACAGGGTTTATTTGCATAAATGCTTCGGTTTTTTAATTGCCTTGTAGTTTGAGTGAAGAAATAAGAAGTTGACAGGTTGTGGCCTAGAGGCTAAATATTGGAAATCAGCTAGTGAATTAATACTCGAAGTGTAGGGGAAGTGTTTCAGTTGAATTACTTAGATATGATTTGCTGTTCTTATAAAAAAAAATGTTCAGTATGATTAATTTGCATTTAGTGATGAAAAAAGCTTAAACTGAGCTATCTACAAGTTTTTCATCTTTTAACACTTTAATCTTCCACTATATTTTAAACATAGAATAAGTTGTATTTCATTTTCTTGGTGTAGTCTTAGCTTTGAACTTACTTGTGGTTAGATACAATAGAAGTTTCAGGGAAGTTAGAGGGCAGTATAGCATCCCATTCGGAGCTGGAAGCAGTTCCACATGTAGTTGTCACTTTGCCTGCAGGGACCTCAACAAGTTGCTCAGTCTGGGCCCTGATGTGCTTGAAGTCCATGCTCTGGGGCACTAGCTGGTTGCCACACTGGGGTTGCAACTGAGTTGGATCTGTAAGTGTTGGGCAATGGCGTTCTGAGACACTCCAGTTTAAGTCATTGGCATTTGGCAGTTCTCAGCGGTTTCTAGGAGTTGTGTGATAGAAGTCTGACGGCTCCAGTGATCCTGGGACTTCTGATCGGTTTTTGTAATGCAGCACTTTTGTAAAAGTGGCCAGAATCATCGAATCAGATGAAGACTCCTCAGATCACTGCAGTATTGGATAGAGGAATTGGTGAGGTCGTATTCCTGAACTTCCTCTCCAAGCATTGCTTAGAAAATAGTTGTTTAACAAGCCCCAGGAAAGTGACGCCTGGTATGGGCTGTGTGCGTATATGTTTGTAAAACTCCATTTTCCTGGCTTCTGAGACTTCAGGGTGTGACTCTTCTCATCTTTAGTCTCTGTGGGATCTTTGAATTTAAGTACCACCTTGCCAGACAGCGTTGATCCTGGCTACTCTTACAGGACTTTGCCTTCAGCAGTAGTAATAAATGCTGTTGTTTTCCAACATCTGAGAAAAGAAAGCAAGCTCTGAAGTGACCTTTCCTGAGTCCTTGTCCAAACCTAAGGTCTTTGCCCTCAAGAGCAATAAAGCTGGGCTCTGCCAGAGCATGCTTCTTATGAAAATCATTCTTTGACCAGATCTCCCCATCATAAATTGGGGGCCAAGGACTGGAGTGAAATTCCTGATTCCAGCAAGATGTCATGAGAGAGATAAGGAAGAGTGCTTTCCTTTCCCTGGACCTTGGACCGTCGTGCTCTGCATGAAGCACAGGACCTGAGGATAGGCTAGCAACTTGCTGTCCTCTTTGTGTAATTTCCATAGAAACAAAATCCAAGTGCAGGGACTGTGCAAGAGCTGTGATGTGCTCCAAGAAATCTAGATTTGGCCTATAACACTGGACTGGTTTTGGCTGGAACAGAGTTAATTTTCTTCACAGCAGCTGGTATGGGGCTGTGTTTTGGATTTGTGCTGAAAACAGTGCTGATAACACAGGGATGTTTTCGCTGTTGCTGAGCAGTGCTGACACAGAGTCAAGGCCTTTTCTGCCTCTCACCCCCCCCCACCAGCCAGCAGGCTGGGGGTGCACGAGAAGTTGGGAGGGGACACAGCCGGGACAGCTGACCCCAACTGACCAAAGGGATATTCCATACCATGTGATGTCATGCTCAGCACATAAAGCTGGGGGAAGAAGAAGGAAGGGGGGACATCCAGAGTGATGGCATTTGTCTTCCCAAGTCACCGTTACGCGTGATGGAGCCCTGCTTTCCTGGAGATGGCTGAACACCTGCCTGCCCATGGGAAGGAGTGAATGGATTCCTTGTGCTTTGCTTGCGTGCGCGGCTTTTGCTTTCCCTATTAAACTGTCTTTATCTCAACCCACGAGTTTTCTCACTTTTACCCTTCCGATTCTCTCAGCTATCCCACTGTGGGGAGTGAGTGAGCGGCTGTGTGGGGCTGAGTTGCTGGCTGGGGTTAAACCATGACAAACACCAAATCAATAAAACAAGGTAAGTATATCAATGCAGCATGGTTTGTGTGTTATAATCTAATTTTTACCCTGAAAACCTTGGGCAAATTTAGGTGTTGGTGCTTATTTTACTGCAGACACTTGTACCTGAGAGTCGATCCCTTTGCTGAGCTCTCTGATAGTGATAGACCTTCATGCCTTTGGTGAGAGGAGCTTGCTGTGCAACGGCTTGGTTAAGGTACTGATGTTCTCTTGCATTGATTCATGGATAGCTCTAGTGATTAAGCCTATTCACTCAGCTTCAAATAATATGTGTTTTTTTCCAGGTTAGTTCAGAATTAGGGTACAGAATAAGCCAGTTAATTAGATCCATACGGTTAGGCACACTGGTTTGCTTCAGCAGCTTTGTCGGCTTACTTGGTCAGTGCAAAGCAGTTGGAGCCTGCTGGTGAATGTCTTCCTAAGAAAATGTGCTTGCGGTATTTCAAGACATTTGGTTGAAAACTGTATGAAGAGCTTTCTTTGCTGCACTGAATTATTCTTTCCCAGTAACTCTTCCAAAGAGTATCATCACTTTGCAGATCTGGAATTAAGCAGCTGAGCTGCCTGCTTTTGGTTCCACTGTAGAAATGTTTGCAAAAGACAGAGTTGGAGTAACTCAGTGCAACAACTGGCAAAGCCAAGTCCAGGAATGACCACTGTAGGGTTCTTTAACTGGCTTCTGCTATGTGCTGCTGCATGTGAATTATTCACAAGCTTACACTTATGAATAAAATACATGCCTCAGGAAATCCAGCTGGTATGTGCCCTTTTTATGCTGTTTCCTGTCCTTTTCTCCCCATCCCTCCCCGCCCCAACGTTAAGTCTATATTCATGTTTTCTGTGTTTTCAGGCTAGGACAAGTTTTGTGATTTAGTCATAAGATTCCAGGGAATATCTGCTACACCGGAGCCCATTCAGAAAGACATACAGCGGCGCTTATTCAGCTTTTCAGTAATAACTATGTGTTTTCAAAGTAGGGATTTTCTGCACTTGCTTGCTGCGTTTTACAGAGCACACTTCACATAAGCTGCCTGTGCTGTTTCACCATAATGGTAGGTGCACTAGCAGGAGATGTGAACCTTTTGGGTTTTAATGAATTGTAAACTTACTCCCATCCTCAGTGCGCAGTGTATTTTGGAAATCTTTTTGTAATCTGTTAAAATACTATTAATTCTCTTAAAATGTTGTATGAAACATGATGCTCACTTAAAACAAACACTACCACCCTCACCCAAAACCATAACCCCCCAAAGTTAAGTTCAAATAAAAAGTACACCCCCATACATCCCCCTCCACGGCCCACCACATTCAAAAGACTTGCAGTATAGTTAGGGGCTGGAGAAGCTATCCCTGCCTTTCATATGTCCTTGACTTGAAACGCCTCTGGTCTGCCACTGGACCTTTACTGATTAGAGATTGCCAAATTTGACTGAAATCTTTTGGTTACTTGTTTATGTCATAAAGGATTAGAATTAGATCACAAAACTATTTTTTTCCACATTTAAAGGATTTAATTGCTAGAGAAGGGGAAAAAACAGTGCATTAACCTCTTCATGAAACCTGTAATCCTGTTTCTTTTCTTCCTCCCCAACAAGAAATATGGCTGATTTATTTAATAAAACATTCAGCAGATTTTACAAATCTCATTATCAGTACACTCTAAACAGATGCTGGTTCAGTTATTGTGTCTGCTGCTACATTCATTTGGCTCTGCAGGAGTCAGATATGAAGGAATCGCAACAGCCTGAAAAACAATGTAGCCCTTTGTTATGCTTTTGAGTCTTGGTGAAAGATCTTGGGTGATCCAAGTTGCAGGGGTGGGCCTTGTGAGTGTACTTACTAGTAGCACTAATAACCATAATTACAATAAAAATACTAATGACCTAATCAAAGGGTAATTCTGACAGACGTGCTCAAATTCAAGATTATATTAGAGGCTTTGTCATGTAATCTAATACCTGGCAGTACATTTCTACACAGCCTTTCATCTCAAAGATTGCGCAGTGCAGGGCAAACCCTAGAGTGTTGGGAGGAACTAATGACCTGGCAAGAGGCTTCTCAAGGGTATCTTTCCCAAAGACATTACCAGGATGTGGAAGTCCTTTTGGCAGTTATGTCCATGTAATTGCCCTTCTGGACTAGCTGAAGTATGCTAGGGAGCAGTAGCATCAGTAGTCTATGGATCTGCAAGGGAATCCCTGCTTTCTGTCCCTCCTGTGTTGGGCTTTGTTGGCCATCTAATTTCCTGCTCAGGTTGGCCAATGTAGGACTACAGCCTCCAGGTTCATTGAAGGGCTTAAATCGGTCACCTGCTGGGTAAGTGCTCTGGGATGGAGCAAAACACAAGTGGGGAAGGAAGTCCAAAGCAAATTTCAGAGAAACTTTTCCTCATCCTTTGCCCAGTTTGAATTTGGTTTTAGGCTTTTCATGTGCTTTTAATATTAAACATAGTAAGGACTTTGTAAATAATGGAATAATGGTGGAGGAGAAGCCTTTCATTATTAAAGGGTCCAATATCATTGCAATGTACCCTTCACATATTGTCTAACAGTAGAAAACAGTGCAATGGCAGGCTTTTCTAGTGGAAAAGAGAAACTTGAATCATCAGCAATATTATTTTTTTTCTTAAAATTGTTTCCTCTTCTTAGTATCCATCGAGAGAGCTTTTTCAATCAAATATTACCAACAGCAAAAACATTATCTAGTGTATAGACAGATGGCAGGACAATAATTGTTTAGAAGGACAGATGGTAGTTTCTTGTACCCACTTTCTAGTTTCTGTGTTTTTAAAGCTCAGCAGTTGCATTGTGCAGCATTTGTGGTGCCATAAAATACCAAGCACTTTAAATAACTCTGAACCAGGCTTTCGAGTGATTTGTTTAAAAGGAGCCAGTCCTATTTAAAACATGATCAGCTGAGGATGCCTAGATATTTGACAAAGCAGATTGTAATTTAGAGAAATAGTGCCTAACTTGAAGCTTATATTCTCAGCAAATGCAGAGCCCTTCTGCCTCCTTTCTGTTGGAAATAAGAAGGCTGAAATTACTGAAGATGAATATTCCTTTTTTAAAAAAAGAAAAAAAAAAAAATTGAACTTAGCACTAAGGAGAGGGCACCACAGGAATAAAAATAATGTATGACTTGGAGTGAGCTGCCACAGATATTGTTTGTAGAGATATGCCTGGAATTCCAAGTTAGTTTCTCCCATGGCCTACAGTAAATGTGATTAGATCCACAACGTATAAATGGCTTACAATGAAAAAACAAATATTTCGTTGCCTTGTGCATCTGAGGATTACATGAAACACCTTTATCCTTTTCTACAGGAACTAAGAGATCTTTTCAGGAGTAATTTTGTGAAACACAGGGGGATGCTCCAGGCTGAATCCTGCATGGTTTAACAAACTTTTTGCTTGTTGAAATCTTCTGGTGCACCTCTTCCTGCCCCCCTTTTTTCTGCATCTCATTCTTAGTAACCTAAGCGAAAGGAAAGACGAGAGATCTGTTCAACAGGATTGCTTTCCAAAGTTAGGTTGGTGGGGGCAGCTTTCAGTATGACTGATGAAGCCCACATCTCACAGGAGATCAAGGGTCTACATCATCAGATTATGTTTTCTGGTGGGCTTCTCTTAGCCTCCACACAGTTCCACTTTATAAAGTATGCTGAAATACTTACAGGCTTTCTGGGGAGGAGGCTTTCATTTGGAGGTGAACTACATGGATTCTTGTCTTTGCTCTGATACTTATTGTTTGTATAAATATTATTTATCATATGTGAAAGTTCCACTGAAATAGGTACATGTAACTGGAAGACTACAAAGTTATTAATACAGTAATTTTCAGTATAGCAATAGCCATAGGTGAGGTAGCTGCATTCCAGTAACGATCACGTGGCTTCAGCGGTGGTGCTCTGCTTGGGTGGGGAAAAAAATTAAGCACCTGTTCTTTCAGTACTCAACCTTCGGGATGCTATGCTATGAGAAACTGTTCAGTCCGAGATAGAGTTATCTAAAATGTGAATAGATATAAGCAGCCGAAATGATAGTTTCAATGTTTTTAAAAAAACCTTTGTATATACATTCTTTGTCAGCCACCTATTAGATAATGTTTTTGGAGTATGTATGGGGAAAAATAGAAATTTTAAATTAACATTTAGAGAAATGCATGAAAACTGAACTTTCAGCCAGTGAACACAGACCTCTCCAGTTCTGAGACTGATGGCTATCCAATCTGGGAAATGAAAAATATGCTGTGCAACACTAGGCGAACCAGACAGCCCAATTTATTTTGGTTTTTTTAAATCTTGCATAACCACAATGAACTGCTTGTGAACAGCCTGGAATCTCAGAATTATTTGAAAAAGATATTTTGCAAATAATTCCAAATAAGGACTGTGCGTGAAAAATGCCAAGCGTTCTTGGACAATTCGCAAACAGGAGGAGGCTAAATTCATTGAGTACATGATTCACTACATATTAGCTCAGTTTTCCTTCTGAGCTTGGAGCCTGTTGGAGCTGAAAATCAGTTTTGTTGTTTTTTATTAAACTTTTTTTGTCTTGTTTTCCATACTGTAGTCATGTTGTTCGAATCATTAGTGTCAAAATAAATGTGGAGGCAATAAGAGCGTTAAGAGACTTTCTTTAAAGTTAAGCTTCTTAAGGAGCATCACTGTCTGCAAGAACACACTTGTGATGCCCTGCAGCTGTTAAGAGGCTGAACTGTGTGGAATTTTCCCTTTTAAAATTGTACTATTCCGATCAACATGAATCTTGCACACCGGGGTGTTTGTATACATGATCAAACTAACTGAAGGTGGGGAGTTTAATTTTTTTTTTTTTTTCCAGGGGGATTGTTAATTTAGTATCTGATATAACTTTGCTATCAATTCTTATGGGGGTCAGGCCTCCCCTTCCTCTGACTTCAGTGGGCAGAGAGCGGTGCCAGTGCTGAGCACTGTCTCTAAGCGCCACTTTGCCGTCAGTAGGCTGAGTCTGTATCTGTTGTAGGCATTGATGCAACTGACAAGTTCAGTCTGAGAGTGCTTGGGCTGTCCAACAGCAGTCACGTAGCTGAGGCTCTCCAGTGGTCTTGTCCTTCATTTCCACTGCTCCAGTTAGCTTAATGCTTTTCCTTAACTGCCTCTGAACTCTTTCATGATAGCAGATATATAAGCCAGTGTCATATGACAGATTTTTAGGCATCTCTGTTGTAAACATGTAAGTATTCATTTAATGCTTGAATTGCTTTACCATCCTCTGTGGCTGTATTTCTCATTCCTTTCTGAAATGATCTTTCTTCATCCTTGGCTGAGTCCCCTTCTATGCTTTGAGAAAAAGCTTCTTGATAGCTAACACTGCCAGCTATACTTTTTCCAAATTTATTTCAGATTCTTTCCTGATTCATGTGTCTTCTTTGTGAACTCTTTCTTGCTCTCTGTTGTCTTGATTCACTTTTTTGTATGGCATATTTATTTTAAACTTGGTTGGAACTTGCAGGTCTTCATAAAAGCTTAAAAAGATTTCTTGAAAAATTAGAAATGGCTGCGTAGGTTGGTTGTTCCCCTGGCCTAGGGAGGAGATCTGAGCTGAGCCACCTCTGGTGTCTGTGAGGAAGCCTTCTTCCCCCTGTATCTCCCCCATATGGCAACATCACCACCACCACCAAAAAAAGGATTTCTTTGGCAGTTGGCATTTATTTCCTTGCAGTGAAGTAGCAGAGCCATTAACTCGCAGCGGTTGATGGGGGAAGGTGGCAGGTGTTACACTGTGATGGGGTTGGTCAGTGCTGTATCCTGGCCATGTCCGTCTGACCTGCCACAGCTTGATCCTGGTGCTGAAGGTGGGATCTGGGCTATGGGCACCCTTCCTGATGACCGCACGTTTGATGTGCTCTTTTCAGTGGCCTTGCTGTAACCCATGCAGAAGTAGAATTATTCTTGTTTGTAGGCAAAACAGGCAGTATCTCATAGCAGAGAGTGGTGGAGGAGCAGAGTTCAGATGACTCTGAATCTTTATGAGGGGAAGCTATGAGACAAAATAAGATAGTGATAAGGTTCGAAAAATTCTATGAATAGGAAAGCCTGGTCCTTTGATCTCAATGAAGAAACCCTAGCCTTCACAGAGGCTGAAACTGAAAAACATGCATGATCATCTCCTTGTTCATAGGAATGGTACTGTTTATCAGGCTATTCAGAAATCTGTTGCACACATACAGAACTATTTCTAAATTAAAAAAAAAATATTCTACTCTTGCCCTACAAACTTCCCAATTCACATCCCTCTGCCTAAACCAGCTACCTACAAGAAGGTAGTGATTTCTGTTAGCTTTCAAAAGTTACGCAAAGCACATTTCAGAAATAAGGACAGTTGAGTGTCTGTTAGATTATCAGAAAATATTTGCTGCTTCGTGAACCTTTGATTTTCCCCGCCCCCCCTTTCCTACCATTAATCTATACTACTTTGGAACAAATGTTTGCATTAATTGTGCCAACTTTTGAATTAGCAATAGATGAATCTCTAGTGGCTTAAAAATTTGCTTAAGTAAACAACCAATGAATCGCATGTTCCTCTAGGTTTTTTTGAAAGTAAACAACAATTTTTTTTCTGGTATAAAATCGGACATTTCTACTTTAAAGATGGGTGCTTGCTTGAGGCTGGAGATAGACACAACTTTTCTAATGTCAAAACATAATTTTTTAGAATTCTAAAAAGGTAGATTTCTGGGCTTGAAGAAATCATACTTTTAATGACTTGGAGAAGGGCTGCCCTTTCTGCTAGTACTTTGCTTTATTTTGGATTGACTTGAGTTTGAAGGTGGAATCAGGCCAATGACAGCAAAGGAACTGGCATCTTGTAAACTGTTGTTGTTTCCTCAGTGTGTTCAGTGTTGTGCTGTCCTCTTTGTGCTGCTGTAATGTGATGGCATGAATGATTGATCTTTCTTTCTAGCAAGGCACCTCAAAAATGAAAACCAAGTGTGGAGTATAGAATTGGATCACTTCAAGAGATTTTCTAGGCCTTGTGTGAACTGAATCTTCTCTGTGTTCCAGGTTGTGGTGTTTTTGTTTTTTTCCTAGCACTGCATTAGTCACATCGCTTGGCAGTAGAATATTTATTAAACAGACTATTTTCATCAATTATCTGTCTGTTTTTCACATGTGTCATAAAACCTAGTGGCTTTTCTGCTGCATGTTGTGATGAAACAAGTGGCGTTGAGGTGAACAGAAACTATCCCACTCATGTTCCTAACACAAGACATGGATTGAGGCTAGTACTGAAGGCCACAACAGTAAATGATTGTCAATTGCTTCGCTACAGTCAATATGATTTTGCTTTTTCCAGTTCAAGTTAAAGTGAAGATGTACTCTGTTAGCTGTAAGGACAACCTTTCTTTGAATAATTATTTTTATGAAGAAATAGAAATGTTTAGCATTGATGTCAAGGTGTTCATGGAACCAGTGACGCATTCAATGTAAATGCAGTTCTGCATCTACATTTTTCTCATTCGCATGTATTTAATAATGAAAACAAAATGAAATATTATGAACAATGTGTAATGTCTTCCTTGCCCAGGAGAGCTCAGGTTCCTAAGTCAAGACGTGTGTTGGTGAAGACCTCTTTAAAGACAGAGATCCTGTTGCAAAGCAATAAATTACTCAAAGACCTTATTTTTTAAATTTTGTGCTTGGCCAGCCATCTGACATTTTTAAAGCTTTTACATAACAGCTTTTTGAGGGGTCATGGCATTTCAGCCACTTGTGCTTTGCTGCTTCTTAGCCATTACATAATGATGTTCAACACAGGTCCTGGTCATACGACCAGGTAAAAAAGCAAGTTAGCTGAGTAGATGAACTGTATTGATACAGACTTGAGAGCTGACACTTGGTCTTCTGTCAGCTAGTAAACCGGTGTGATAGGCCAGGGATGAAATGCTTAATAGTCGTGGCACAGGAGAGTTCAACCAGCAAGCATTTAAAGTTTTTCTGGTAAACAGAAGCCATAAGTAACCGAAAAAGGCTTGTCATAAACTGAACACTGCATTAACTTAAAACCTAAATTAAATTGTGGGTAAAAGTGAAAGTTTATAGCAGAAATTCACAAGATGACAACAACAAAAACATAAACCAGTGGGAGAGAAAGGAAACAGTTACACAAATTCCAAACTGCACGTACAATAGCTAACACTCTGGAGATGGTGTTAAATATAGAGGAGGTGGATGGAACAACAACAGTCACTCAGAAGAGCATATTCTGTGCTAACCACCATGGTGGAGATTGTGAAAGGAGGTCCTGAAGGATGGACAGAGCCACGGTGGGAGAATGCATCACTGCCAGGAGCCTCCAGCCTGGTGAGTGTGGACCCGAGGAGGAGCTCCGGGGCTTGTCCCCACATACAGCTGCTTCCAGAGGAGGCTGCCCAGTGGGTAGGCCAAGCCAGCTTGAAGCAAGAATTATTAGAGTGAGACTAGAAAGCAAAGGGGAAAGAGAGCAGATGCTGTTTGGAGAATCAGGGAAAAGATCTTCTGGATCAGCTACATGCTGGTGGGTGCCTTTTTTAGTGGATAGGCACAGCAGGGTCTCACACAGCTGGAGGTATCTGATAAACCGTTATTTCAGCACAATTTCCTCTGAAAATAGTCATGATTGAATGAGGAAGGGTCCATTCATTCTCCTTCCTCTGTAACAGATTCAATGAGCCATGATTTTTGAGTTATTCTTTCTTTACAGCTGGATGAAATTGCAGAAGGCTGAGATAAAATGGTATAGTATGAGCAGATGCAACTTTGTTCTCATTAGTTCTCACCTTTCTAAATGTTTTCCTTTGCTCTGCAGCAACAGCAATGTGACATAAAAATATTTGAGTTAGCTTAGCTGCTGGTAAAAGGTATCATTTCAGTATTGTTATTTTGCTACAGTTACTTCTTTGAGTCAGAAAGTGTTGGCTATTAATGTTGTAGGTCTTTGATGTTAATGCTCTGCTTCTGTTATGTGGTAAGGTATGGTACTGCTTGTACTATGAAACAGTGAGGAGTCTGGGCTCATTTGTTCATTCCTGTAAACATTTTCTGCTCTTGATGAAGATGTAAAGGCACCCTTTGCTCTCTGCAAGAAGAGAAGAAAGATTTTTAGAGACTTAATGTTTTGGAAATCATTAAGAGACAGCCCCTGGGGGCTGAGATCTTGGGCTTTATTGAATGAGACTGAAACTATGAGTATGTCTCTTCCGGTGTGTACTTTCTTTAGATAACCGTGATAATAGTCCAATGAGTGGGAGGTGGTCTAGCCTCATCGGTACAGAGAACTTCGAGTGTGAGCTGTATGTGGAGCTGCTGTGGTGGGGCATGCAGCCCCTGCTACCAATGTGTGAAGTGTGAACAGAGTCTGAAGCTTGGGCATTTCTCCTGGAAAGTTTATGCTCTTCTCACCAGACCAGAGTTTCACAAGGGCCAGCAGCATCTCTGCTGCCTCTGCCCAGTCTGAAAAGCCAGGCTGGTCGTTAAGCCTCTTCAGTGCTTGCTCAGGCTGATCTGGCTTTAGATCTTATTTAGTAGCTATTTTATTTCAGCCAACTTTTCCTGGCTAGGCATGGCAAGTGACAGTGAGACACCGAACAAATTTTTTTTCCTGAATAATATTCTCTTTCTAGTGATTAATCAGTTCTCTGCCTCTCATTTTATGTTGGAATGTAACTTCAAGTGTCGCCTCTCTTGTTTAAGACGAGGCAAACTCATCACATAAACAATACACATTAAAAGAAATACGACTAAGCTCTGGGAGACTGTGGGCAGCAGAAAGTTAATCGCTATTTCCTCATGCTTTGTATATCTGTCTCTTCTGGTACTCATTAAAAAAGGACATCAGTCCCCCACTAAGTACCACACCAGATGGTACTTATTCTGAATGAGAACTGAAGGAACCATCATGAATGGAAAACTCACATCGTTTAAGTGTGCAATGAAAGCCATTTGCAGTCATGTAGGGAAGCACTATTTTAAAAATGCTATTAGTGAAGTTTCACAGGGATGCAGAATATGATGGTGACCTCCAAACATGAATATGTTTGTTTTCCAGAAGGTAAGGAATTAATAACTCAGGGTAGAATAATCTAATTAAAACTGGTGCTAAATGATGAGTCACTCCCTATCTTCTCTTTGCTTGAGAAGGTTAAGCTCCTTGCAGTGTTGTTAAATCATTTTGACCCAAGTGCTGTGTGAGTTTCAAGGAGATACTCCACTCAAAATCATGACCACCTTCTTAAAAATTGTTACCTTCTAATGTTACATCTTTTTGCTTTCACCTCTGACCATAACCAGTTTCTGACTGTTTGTTTGGATATATTCTGAGTTTGGGGAAAAAACATACTCATGAAATGTTGTATATCTGAAGATCAGGTTCATGCATAGATTTTAACTTAAGTATGTCTAAGGTGAATTTCCTTTTGAAGAAGCCTGTTTCTCCCTCTTGATTATAAAGATAGCCTAAGGTGACTAGCTTATGCTTAGAGAACAAATTTCCAAATGCCTATATTTGATTAGGTGAATCCTGCCCAAAGAGACTGACAGTTTGGCTGGAGTGTAGACTGGAGGTAGAGTTTCCATGCAATAATCCAATGTTTTGATTACTTGACATGCAGGATTCCCCTAATATCAAATTGAAAAAGAAATTAAGACTTATGCCTGTTTAAAATATATTTTACTGAAAGCACTATAGGTCTATTTCAGTGAGCAGAAATACATTTTTTTTTCCTGATGGGACCCTGGAGGGTCTGTGCGGTGCTCAGGGTGATGGCACTTTTGTGGCTCTTGGGTCTGCGCATTCATTGTGCACCTTTGCTGAACCTTGCAAAAAGAAGCCCTGTAGTGACTGCACGGCCCATAATCCCTTTCTAAATGAAGGAAAGCTTTCTTAGCTGGTACATTATTTTTTGTTTGCTTCAGGCATTCATGTAATTCTGTAAGTATAAACTCAAGAAAAATCAGAGACCTATTTGTACTTTTGTTGTTCAGAAAATTTGCTGTGGAGTAGTGTTCTAGAACATAAATGATGAGTAACAGCTTTGTTACAAAGTGGTGTTTTGGGTTTGTTTGTTTTTTTTTTAAACATAGAACACATTTGTCTGACATTAAAAAGTCCCTGTGAAATATATAGGCACAGATAATACTGGATTTCTCAAGCTAACTTGAGTGCTAGAAAGACTTGCTTATATCTAATGGATCAATGTGGTTTGGAATAATTTTCTTCTTTTCTGAGCCACTGGGAAAGAAGTGTGACAAAATGTTTGTAGGTCTGAAGACACCTGCAACAAACAGTGGAGGAACACTGACCATAATGCGTTTCTACCAGTCAGTATATATTTACCAGAATGCTATATAGTATATTTAAAGCTAGAAGTTCTCTTTCTCCTTCCCCAGTGAGCCTAGGAAATAAATTCAGTTTAAGCAAACAAACATTTCCCTGCTGAGAAAACTGTGCAGTGGCTGTCAGAAAGGACATTTTAATTTATTGGTTACTGAGAGGTTGGCTGGCCCTAGCACACCAACAAAGTGTTCTCTACTGCAGTTGCTCACTGTACAAAGTACACTCAAATCATCTTCAGTGCTGCTGGTAGCATTTTTATAGTTCTGGCTTCTGAGAGCAGTCAGTGCTGAGTACTCCCTGTTTTGCCTTTTTTTCTTTGATGAAAGTGGAAAAGTTCCCAGTCTATACGTCTGTCTCTCTGATTTATAATTCTGAAGATAAGATTGACCAACGAAGCTAGTGCAGAACTACATTTAGTTATGGAATGTGGCATACTCTTTCTCATTATTTCTGTAAAATAGGCAATGCCATTTAGATCTAAAATTTTGCCTCTGGATAACAGGACATCACACAGCTGTGTGCTAGATGAGAGTCAGCAGCACTCTGTAAGATTTGCTCTACCATCCTCTTCTCTCTCATCCTTATCTGTTTCATTTATGCTCTGTTTCTCAGTAAATCCCTTGATTTTTTGTTGTGATTCCTTCGCCAAAAAGGGGAAAACTTACTGCAGTATTGGTAGTGCATTGTGATGCGCTAGATGAAAGTACTAGTTTCATGGATATTTTACTTGATCTCTCTTTAGAGCTATAGGTTATGCTCCCTTTATGATATTAAAAGGTTAAGAGGAATACTAACACTATGTCAGTGTTGGAAAACTTCTGGAGAGACAGGATCCAATTAGTGCAGACTCTCTAATAACTGTTGCTTTATAAAATAGCACTGCTTTGAAAATACTGTCCTTTGTAAATCAAGAAGACTGAAGGGTAGGAGAAGAGGAGGTCCACATAGATGTGCCTGTCTTTCCCTCTGCTGTCTGCTCCTCCATGTAGGATTAATTATTTATTGCTGATTTTATTGCTGGGCTTGGGCTGAAGACGCTAGTGACCACCTACTTGGCTTTCCAAGATGTACAAGGGCCAAGGGCATGCTGCTTGCAGGCAAAAAATGACTCCTGATCCTTCTTAGGGAAGTTCCCAGGATCTGCTGCTTTGTCTCAAATTCAGAACAAACAGGCTTGGGGTCTTTCAGTGTTTTTTGATGTTATGTTGTGACTTAGTCTCATGCCACCTCTGGAGATTCAGAAGCTTCCAGGCCTTACTTCTCTGGACTGTCAAGCCTTGTTCTGTCTATATGAGCCTTGCATGTTTTGGCCTTCATCTCATATTCTGTTGCTATAGCACTGGCATCTTGCACATTTGGAGCTTGGACCTGTGGTGGCTCCCCAGGCTCAGGAGAAGGGGCAGCATGAGAGGTGCTGTGCCTCTGGGACTCCTGTCCTGACACACACAAGGGCAAGAGCCCGTTTGTGGGACATGTGCCCTCTGGCCCTTGGCTGCCACCTGAGCAGCAGCACTGAGGGCACTTGGGAGGTTATTTTGTGTATGTGCTTGCAGCATGAAACCCTGGTCCGATGCCCTTTTGCTTGCTGCAGACAAGTGAGAAGGTTAGCAAAGAAGGAGCAAACAATTGGTATTTATTTGGCTTTTGTAATTTAACCCTTTCACCCTGGTTCACTATTTGCATCATTACCAAAACCAGGCAGAGCTTTTAGCGCAGACAGCTGTTTAACTTAAAAGCCAAACCTGTTTTGCTTCCATGTGGGAGCAGGCTTTCACCAACCAAGGTTTGTTTGAGAAACGTGGTGAAATGTGGCTAGCCACAGGCTGTGTAGCCCACTCTGACCTGCTGCATTGCCCCTCCAGCTTAGCTGGCCACTGGGTGTAGCTAATGCAGGGGGTGTCCCCACTGGGTGCAGCAGAGTCCCAGAACAGCTGGAGACACCAGGTCCAGCTAGTCTGAGGCTGTTTGCTCCCTCCTAGGGCTCCTGCAGGCCACGCACTGCCTTTGTGGCACGGGAGCGCAACTACACCTGGAGTCTCCTCGTGGGAGCAGAAGGTGCCCAGAGCTAAGCTGTGCACAGATATCCTGGCTTTTGTAATGCAAACTGCAGTCTGGGATTTTTCCTGCATGGTGGTGTTTCTTTCTCGTGCATTTGAAGCAGGTGGGGAAGGTGTTGGCTTAAAAGGTATCCTCCAGAAGGAAAAGGAGAGAGGCTCCCAGGGAGGGCCATGAGTGCAACAGCACTGGTGCATGTTTGTGAAATTGTGTATTTTCAGTGAAATGAATGGCATGACTTAACTTGCTCTTCTATTTCTTCTGTTCCTACTTTATGCTGTGCGTTTCTGGTAAAGCTTAGTTATAGTCTTTCTATTAACGTATTTCCCTAAGCCCATGTTTGGGTGCTGCCACTCCTGAGATCAGCAGTTCCAAGAATTTGTGTTCATGCTAGCTGGAAGGCTATTTAGTGCTGTGGTTTGGGATTTTTTTTTTCTTTTTTTCATACTGCTGCATGATTCTGTCCCCCTTTATGCCAAGTAATTAGTACTGAGCTCAGCAAACCTCTCTTTGCACTAATATATCAAGGATGTGGAGATAGCTGTCTCCGCCCTTTTTTTGATACCATGGATGTAGCTCGATGATAGGATTACCAAAGGGGGTTTAAGTAAGCCTGCCAACCCCCGCCCCCGCAAGCAAATCAGAGCCCTCCTGACAGTATTTTCTGTGAACATGCAAACTCTGTCATCACTGTCCTTAAGGGAGAACATCTGCTGTTGTCCTATCACCAGTTATCTCCTCCTTATAGCTTTGCTTTCCTCTTGGGTATGCTATCACATAGATGCCTTGTTTTCTTATGTTCTACGTGATATGTCCCTCAGGGTTTTGAAAAGACCTGTACATTCAGCGACCTGTTTTTTATTCCTATGTTTCTGTATCCATTTACCCTCTTTTCTCATGTTCTATTTTGCTCAATGATCTTGCTTTTCCCTCTCTGCTACATGACCATTCTATTTTGTGCCGTCTCATAGTTCAGACATGAGATCTAATGAGCTTTTTTGCATCTCCTTATCTCCCTGCTCCTTTTTATTTTCCCTGCAGACTTTTGCAGATTCACTTTGGTTAATTGTACTTGTGTTTGGCAAGAGCTGCTGGCATAAGCTCTAACACAGCTTCTTGGAGAATCTTACATCTTTCAGTTCTCTGGCTGCTTTGAGCTTTTAACTAATTTATCACCCTCATCTCGGAAGCATAGAGCTTGTAATGAAGAACAAAAATCCATGATTTCTTGAGATATGCATCTGTACGCATCCTGCAGAGCAGTATTATGAAAAGCTTTGCTTGGTCTTTGCTACTGCTAAGCTGGTTTTTGAATGGAGCCTGATATTTATTGACTATCCAAATCCTAAGGCTTACCTGCTGTATGAGCTTGCTCAGCATCTCTGTCTCAGCATACCTCTCTGAATAACAGTAATAGTTGCTTCTTTTTACAGAATTGTATAAACAGGTATTTTGCATTGGTTTTCATCTGCCAGCTTGCTTGTTTTGGTTTCTGAGTTTTTGGTTGGTTGTTTTAAATAAATAAATGCAAAGAGTCTCTTTCCAGGGTGAAAACCTGGGAGGTGGGGTCAGTCCTTCCAGGATTAAGCTCTTATATACAAAGTCGGTTATGGAAGGAGAGGTATGGCCATCCGTTCTTGCAAAGAGCAATGTAAAATGTAGAGGATTTGCTTGTGCCTGGAAGGCTTTTTTAGGCAAGCATTTTAAAACAAACAAAATCCACACTTGGTATTTGCTTCCAACGTAAGCAGTACCATTTTTGTGGACTGCAGTGAGGACTAGGCCCACTCCCAGTGCTGTCAAAAATGCTGTAAATTAAACCTCTTAGAGAACAACCTGCTATAATGAAAAAATAGTTAATGTTGCATAATATTATTATATGCTGTGTATAACTTTGGTCAAATTCCCATTTAAAAATATGTTAGTAATTACTTTCCCACTTTTTCTCGCAGAATACCATCAGGCTTTAAGTTTTTGTGAAATAGTGTTGTAACACTAAAAATGTTCTACTTTCCTTTGCAGCGTCACTGAGAGGCTCAGGATTTTCCTCTTTAGCAATAGCAAAAGTGGAATATAGTCAGGTCCTCTGAATTACATCTATATAGGGTGACTTCAACAGTTGGCTTGAATTTCCAGAAAATTTGTAAGACAGTTCAGGGACAGAGTCATCAGTGGAGTCATTTAGTGTGCTTTGGTGTGCTATAGTGCCTAAACATTTTGAGTGTGTGCTATAGGATATCCAGCATTAACAGCTTTGAGTTCCTGGGGGCAGTAGTAAAATACAAATAATTTTCTGCCGGTATCCTTTGTGTTCATCTGTTCATGGTGAATACGAAGTTGATTAGTCTACATCTTTCCATTGAATTGGATGTTTTGTAATAGGTTTAAATGCAGGTAGATTTGGGCCCTATTACAACTTGACTTTTTACCATAGTGTGTTCTTAGTTTTCTGTTAGTTATTGGCCCCATGCATATGAGGAAAGTATTCAGAATACAAAACTATTTAGAAAAGCTTATTTTATCAACTGTGCTCAGCAAAAGTTTTCTGTGGTTCACTGAAAGAAGAATTGAATCACATCTAGTTCAAATTTGGAAAACAGGCTGTTGGATAATAGGGAGCCTTTACCTGGCAAATATCCAAGCTGAGCACAATTTGAGTTACTGCCTAGCCAGTCTTAATGTCTAAAAGTTTGTCAGACATTAAGGAATATTTTAGAAATTAATCTCTCAGGCTTGTCACTTAATACTGCTATCTTCCTAGACCTTCCTTTGCAAACAAGAGGTTTTATCTTGGTTATAATAATATAGTGTAATTAGGTGGATGAGTTTATTAATTAGCATTATGAAACTTTTAAATTAAATGTAATGGTGAAGGGCCTCCCAAGGTCTAGCCATGCTGGAGATTGTTGTGTTTGCATACATCATTCTAAACAGATAAGAGGATGTAAAAAGATCAACGTAACTGGTGACTCTTTATTTCACTGCTTTACGATCCTATGATTTGAGTCATCAGTTATCTGTGTTAACAGGTGGATTTAATCCTGAATTTCACCCTTTAGCTCTGAGTTCTTGTAGATTTGGGAAGGCAGTGCTATATAGCCCTGTTGTGGTTTAACCCGGCAGGCAGCTAAACGCCACACAGCTGTTCACTCGTTCCCCACTCCCTAGTGGGATGGGGGAGAGAATTGGGGGGAAAAAAAATAAAATTTGTGGCTTGAGATAAAGATAGTTTAATAAAGGAAGGGACTATAATAATAACAACAATAAAAGAATATACAAAATAAGTGATGCACAATGCAATTGCTCACCACCTGCCGACTGATGCCCAGCCAGTCCCCGAGAAGCAGTCACCGCCCCCGGCCGACTCCCCCCAGTTATATACTGAGCATGACGTCCCATGGTATGGAATATCCCTTTGGCCAGTTTGGGTCAGCTGTCCTGGCTGTGCCCCCTCTCAGCTTCTCACTGAGAAGCTGAAAAGTCCTTGACTAGTGTAAGCACTACTTAGCCACAACTAAAACATCGGTGTGTTATCAACATTATTCTCATCCTAAATCCAAAACACAGCACTGTGCCAGCTACTAGGAAGAAAATTAACTCTACCCCAGCCGAAACCAGGACAGGCCCAAATTCTTAGTCTTCATCAGACTGAATGTACGTTCCAAAATATACGTTACATTTCAGAGCACTTCACGTGTGTCTGTGATGCTGCAAGGAGCCTTCTGCTCTTCCTGTGTTTCATTTCATTTCTGGTCTCTTTTTTCCTTGGGCTCTATTTGCTCTTGGACAATTTCTGACTGACCAGGAGCGGGTGGAGAAGCTCTGCTGGCTTGTTTCCTAATTCATTAAAACAAGTTGCTCGCTCAAAGGACCATCTGGACTGAACCCCCTCAGCTCCCCAACCTCTAGGCTACTGCTGTGCCCTACTTTTACATGGTCGTGCAAGAACATGGGGCATCAAAGCACCTGCTGTTTAGACTTGGCCTTAGGGCTGCCCTCAGTCTAACTTATTCTACCTGAATAGATCCCATTTGGATATTTTCTCCCTTGGAGTGGTCTTAGCTTCACTGAGAAAATCCAATTTCTACACAGAGAAGTGGGATCAGGACAGCTGGGATCATTATTCCACACATAGTTAACAACCAGCCAGAATTTATGTGAGGCCTCAAGGGAAGAATTTGAAGTTTGATGAGCTCCCGGTGTGTGCTATGTCCTCCCTCTCCATCTTTCTTGTTTCCTGCTTTGATTTAAATTTGATCAACAACTGTCCTGCAGGCACTTTTAACCTTCCCTTGAATTGGAAAATTAGAAAAAAGGAGGGTATCTTGGGTTATCTGCCAGCATAGTCCAGTCTGTGAGGAGAAAAGCTTAAACTATCTCTTCCTCCTTCATTTGAGGAGTCATATTTCTTGTTAAATGTGACAACTGTTCCTAGAAGTAATAGTTATTCATACCTGGTTATTGGGGATGTTATGTTTACCTGTGCCAAAAAGGTCTTGTTCATATCTGGAAATCGGAGTGAAAAAGGACAGTATATGACATTGCTGAAAATGGCTTTAATAAGGAAAATGGTCTCAATTACTGCCTGGCAATCACAATATGTTGTAGAGAAGTAAGTGTTGGCATAGCAAGGGTTCAGACCAGCAGTAGAGGCAAGGGTATATTTGTACCAGGCAGCAGAAGTTGGCATGCAGGCATCCAGATGAATGTAAACTCAAGCATAGCCCAGTGCCATCAAAGATACCAGCACAGGTCTACTCCCGTATTCACAGCTGGGCTCTGTTATTTTTAAGGTGGTGGGGTGCTACCACACTGTAAACCCTGCCTCTCCTTTGCCAGCTTTGTGTTTGAGAGCTTGTTGCAGTCCTAACAGTAGATAGAAAGAAAAAGAAACACTAGTTGTGAAGAAGAGTCCTTATGTTGGTGTGGGTGAAGCTGCAGGTTGTGGAAGGGTGGGGAGCAGAACCACCATGTCCCCCTGGCTTGAATCGCTCTGCACCACCTCTCACTGCGGTCACCCCTTGGACTCGCAGCTGTCCCTGGTGTTGCAAATTGTGGTTGGGCTGTTGCAGGGAGATATTGATGGTGGTCGTTGTATGGATCTCAGCAGTGAACGTTCCTGTAAG
Organism: Pygoscelis adeliae; assembly: GCF_000699105.1. Classification (NCBI taxonomy): domain Eukaryota; kingdom Metazoa; phylum Chordata; class Aves; order Sphenisciformes; family Spheniscidae; genus Pygoscelis; species Pygoscelis adeliae. The sequence continues at coordinate 1,460,053 of NW_008824034.1, read as the reverse complement.
CAGCTGCCCACTTCTCCCTAAAGTACATTGCCTACGCAGTAAGAGCAGCTTGCATCAAGAACAAGGCAAGTACGCAGGTTTTTCTTTCAATAAGACAACGTAAAAAAACATTCATAATGCTTGCTGGGAGGTAGTTTTAATATGTTCTCTTCTTTTTGATGGGCTTTCATTTTGCTAGTACTTTATGGCTGTGGAAAAAATACGTTTTTGCCTGACCCATCAGTGCAGTAGCAATATGGAAAATGATTTAAAGTTCTAATATATATTGGAAACCTAGCCATGCAGCCTGTGCTGCAGGAAAGAAATCTAGACAATTATTCATGGAAGCTGATCTAAACTTAAAACCACCACTATTGATATTTTAAACTGGTGTTTCAGGAATAAAGCAGTTAGCGAAATTCACATGCCCTGTGTCTTCGGGCATCTTGATTAGAGTAACCCCTGTGAACGGTCCTTTTTCTGTGGCTATCTCTGTTAATGGTTTGTATTCCCACAGGGGATGGATCTATGCAGCACGCCATAAGAAATAATTTCATGCACCACTGCAGTCTCTTGAAACTAATTTAACATCCTATTCTGTTGCAGTACTTCTTTGTGGTAACAGGCACAGCTTACAGTCCACCTTGCATGCTGGACACCTTCCTCCTTTTTTGTTTGTTTTTTTGTTTTGTTTTTAGTACTTAGCATTTAACTGTTTATATTAGCAGTGCTGCTAACTAATGAGGTCTAGTCTAAACAGGTAATCATCCTCTCTTTCCAGGTGGTTAATGGGGGCTCCTATTAGTATCACCAAGGACTAGCCAGGAGTAAGTGTTTGTTTACACACATGAAGTTGTCCTCTAGGGTGCTCTAAAAGGAATGCAAAACGACATATTTTCTAGTATCTAACCAAAGCCTATTTTATATAGGTTAATCTTCAAATAATGCAAAGTAATTCAAAGGGTCAGTATCCTTGTATTCTTAAAAATTTCTGGGGCACACTTAGTTTCTTTGTATTCTCTGATTTAACTAAAAATATCACCAGAAGCTATGTATCTGTCTATCTAAATTTAATCTTAATTGTTACTCCTGTATTAATTGAGTTGTTGATAGCAATGTTTGCTGGGCCAAAAGTTTTTTTTCCACTTACCTCAAATATTTATATCTTGGCTCTTTTTGAGGTCTTACATGGGGATTTCAGAAGTCTCTGCAGCTGGAGTCCACTGACTTGTATTCAAATGTGCGCTGCTAATCACTTTGGGATGGATTAAAAGGAATGCTTAAGCAAGACTTCAGCAGTAGGTGCTTAACTCCAAAACTGAATTTGTGAAAAACCTTCAGCTAATACTAACCTTGGAGGCACTTAGGAGGCCCTGAGTGTGGACCAAAGCACCCTGTTCCTTTGGCATGGAGCAGGGGTCTTTCACCAGTGTGCTATGCCTGAAAGCTTGTTTTCAAGGAACAGGTTTTCTAAAGGGAATATTCATGAGCTGGACTCTCTGCATTAAAATACGATGGATTCTCCTACCTTTGGAAAAATCATGGCCTTAACGTTTACATGAACGATTAAATGTGGTTCTCAGAAGCCCGGTGTTGTGGTTACCGTAAGAAATTAGACCACTTAGCATTGGAAAATCATCTTGGAGCACCCTTGTGTAGCCTTGCAAAGGTAACTGGGACATGGGACACTGCATAGGTGTCTCTGTGCGGCAGGCATGGCTCACTGGCTCGGTGGTGGGCAGGCTGGGGGTCTGGCTGTGCCCCTCTGGGCCTTGGGCCCATGGATGCTGGCTGGGCCAGCTTAAAACAACAGGCTTTCCTACAGACCAGAATTTACCATATGTTGATATTATCTGAGATGGTGTATAATGCTGCAGAGTGATAGAAGCTTGTGGGGGGAGGGTTGTTTTGCTCAAAAACATTTAAAAGGCAACTGATGTACTTCATTTTGACTGAGGTCAATAATGTGAATGTGAGGTCAATAATGCAAGCTGGAAAATGGTGAGAAAAAAAATAACTGTTTGATAATCTGTGTGTTAACAGTGTTTTTAAGTCTGTGTGGCCAGCTCCCATCTTCAGTTAATTTGTTCCTTTCATAAAACTTTAATTTGGTCACGTGAGAAGACATGGAATATCATTGAAAAAGAGCTAGAGATTCATAAACAATTAGTGGATTTAAATAATTAGTGTAGTAATAGGGTCAGAACATATTGTTAGTTTAGGTTTTAGTATATGGAAAAATGCAAGGATGTAACTTGCTTAAGGAGTCCGCAAAGTGTTATCATAACTTCATCTTTAAGTGTAATGAGAAACATTTTCTTACTCAAAGGAGCAGAGCGGCCAGTTCACTAATTTTCTCCATCACTAGAGGGCTCAGATCACTCAGAACATTGTGCATCTGAGCCAACTTTGGTGTTTAAATAGTCATTCGTCTTTGTGTAGTGCATGTGTGTTTATGTACAGAGGGGGAGAGGCACGTTTCAGTTCTTCACATGCTGAAGCATTACTACGCTTCTGACTTGCCGTTCTCTTGCTATTGGGAAGTTTTATACAAGCAGCTAAGGACATGGCTGTGTTCTGCCCCATGGCATTTCTGTGTTCATATTTTTTGAATTTTCTATAATTTGTTTACATCTCTTCAATTTTGGGGGGGGGTCTGAGGTGTATCTTTGAAAACACATTTTAAAGCTAGTAGATGTGTAAGCAAATGAGAACATTTAAATCTCTGTGGCAGTACCAAGTTTGTACAGTTCAGTCAAAATTAGGAAGCATTTCTTTACCGAGAGGGTGGTCAATCACTGGAACAGGCTTCCTGGAGAGGTGGTTGATGCCCCAAACCTGTCAGTGTTTAAGAGGCATTTGGACAATGCCCTTAATACCATGCTTTAACTTTTGGTCAGCCCTGAATTGGTCAGGCAGTTGGACTAGATGATCGTTGTAGGTCCCTTCCAACTGAAAGTCTATTCTAAAATGTGAGATGCCACTCTGGTACATGACAGAGTGATCTGTTAATGACTAGACAGGTTTCCAGAGCTCCTGATAAGAGGCGAATTGTGGCATAGATGGAGAAACCTTTCATTTGACCCTCCTAAGATGCTCTTTCTGGGGGCTAGCCCCCGTGCGGATAAGCAACAGTACTGCAGTATTGCTGTCAAGATTTTTTGCACCGAGTATTACTCATGCATTCACCAGAATGCATTTCCATCTTGTGGAGATGTTTTATTTGGTCTGTTCCTGGACTAATTTTGTCTCTGGAATATTTGCAAGGCACAGAACTAATGATTAGACCCTGGGTAGGCTTATGGCTATCTCAAGGAATGTCAGAGGTCCATGTTTCTTGTCTTAATGGTGCACGCAGCCCAGCAGTGAGAAATTTAAGGAATCCAAGAGGAGACATCTTCTCTCAGCTTTTTACAGTACAGTCGTTGGAGTGTTGTGTTTAGAGACTTCCACTCAGAAAGGCAACATTGCCTGTGCACCTGCAGCCTCTGCTGGGGGCTTCTGAGAGATTGAAGTGGGCTGCCAGCAGACCAAGGGGGTGAGGGAAATAAGAGTGGACTGACTCTATCTCCGCTTCCATGAAGACGTTAAAAATGCCTTATGCTTGAAATGGGCACAGGATTGCTCTCAGCAAAAGTGTCACAGATATGGCTCAGTCCTTGCACTCAAGAGGTCCTCTCTCTTGGAGTCCTAGTGTTGGAAAAAGAAAGAAAGGATGTTTGACACAAATTCCTTAGGCAGCTTCTTTATATGAATTCTTAGATTGTGGCTACGATACTCATGAAGTAAAGGATGCAGTTCAGCTCAAGGGAGCATGGGAGTCTGGGTGACAGCTCCAGACTTTATTCAGGCTTTGTTAAACTATGATGTTCAGAGTCTGCATGCGAGCTTTCCTTGTGGGAGTTTCTATTGAATGTGTAGGCTTACATAGCTCATAACTCTCTAGCAAAACAAATTCCTAAAGAAACCTAAAATCTTGATGGTAGCATCACTTTCAAGCCTCTCATGTTTTTAGGTGTTGAATCTAAAAGAAATGGAATGAATCAGTGATTGTTATAAGTATCTTCAGTGCTTCATATAATCTGAGTAACAATTACATCTGTCGTAAAGGATACCAAGGTATTTTGTTGTGTTGCTGAACTAAATCAGTAGTTTGGTTTTTAAGTTGTCTCACGTAAGTTCCTGGCTTATTTCATATCTGGCGTATTGTTGAACCCGAGCCAAAGTTCTTTTTATTTCTCTCAATTTTCACATTGACAAGAAAACATGTAGTATTTTGGGTAGATCTTGGAGGAAAATGAAGACGTGCTGTTAATCAGAAAGACACATTTGCTTACTTTGTTAGGTGGGAAGTGGGCCAAAAGCTTGGTTCTACTTTGAAGTTCATCAAGGTAGGAAAAGTATTGCGAACTCAAAGCTGTGTTCAGTCTCTCTGAGCTGCACTTTGTTGAATATGAGTGTGGGGCTCCTGCCTCAGCAAAGATCAATCCTTCTTTCCTTTTTCTTCGCTGAGCAGCTATCTGGAAAAGTGTCGTCAACTTTTGTAAATGGGACCTTGATCTCATTCTTTGTTACACTGTTGGGAAAGTGTCCATTAGATTTGATGACCAAAATGCAAGCCGTGTTCTCTTATGTCAGTGATGAAGTTGGTCTGAATTTGTAATTCATTCCCAGTGAGGAATGTTTTCAAGTTTGGAGTGACTGCCATTTGTAGCACTAGCAAGTGAAAAGTAGAATCAACAAATTATTTATCATTGCCCTTGCTTTGTTGTGAGCATTTAAGTAGTTAAAGTGCAGCCCCTCTGCGCGTGTGTTCAGCTACATGAGATGTGCCAGTGAGTCTCTTGAAGAGGCTTGTTCTGACAGTGTGTCATCCCTGAAGTACGTAGTGCATTCCCAGGTAAAATTGCAAAGGAGTATCTGCCCTTGGGTCAGAGTTTGAAGGTGCATGTTTTGCAGTGCTGGACTCACCTTGCATTCTGTCTGTTGGAGAAATTGGGATGACTGTTTCGTTTCATTGTACAAAAGAAGCAGATGGGTGTTATTTTTGTCCTATACGCTGAACTCTGGAAAGCCCTATGAAGAACAACTTTCCCAGTGATAGCTGGCCAGTACCTTGCTGTGAATGAATTTAGAGTTGCAACCTGTTTTTTTGGGAATATTATCCTACACTTCCAGACTTTGTAGTTGTTCTTGGTGCTTCCTAGAACATTTAGTGATGCAGTTTCACTAGTCCATTTGCTCTGATAAGCTCAGTAAGTGGATTACAAGGTTTTTCTGTCACTGTAGATCTTCATAGCTTCACAAAATGTTTTTCATCTTGTTTTTCATACAGGAGAGCTAAACAAAAGCACGGAGATCTGTATTTTCATCTAAGTCTAACGAAAAGAACTTTCTCTAATTTGCAGAGTCAGAGAAGCTGAGTCTTAAATTATTTTTCCATCACTCCATAATTGTTAGATAGGGATGAGACATCAATGATTTTGTGGCTTCATCCCCCAGAACTGATGATGGGTTCTAGGTGAGGATGAGACACTCATTGTAGGAGGTTTTGTAGCCTGAACAGTTTTTAACTCTGTTATGATGCTTTTATGCTCTTTCAGTTAAAGCCACTGAAAGACATTTTTTCTGTTTGGCAATCTTAAAACTTGCTTTATTTTCTGTAAAAATGAAGATGATTGTTTTTTTCTGAAGTTGTGCTTTTTATTAAAGTGACAGTAAAGTAGGGAAGATTTTGCTGAATGATTTTACATTATGATGTACAGCAAATGGTATATTGAGACACTGGTTCATTTTGTCTGCTAAGACTAGATTTGAGATGCTAACTAGTTGGGAATACTCCTTCCTTGCACCCTCCTACTAGCTGTTATTCATAGCAGGAAGCAGCACTCAAAATCTTTTTGGAAAATTTGTTATCACTCAGGTGTTGATTCACACTACTGCCTATTCCATCAAGTTTTTGTTGGTATTTTTGTAATTCTTGTAAAGTTACTAGTATACCATCTATCTATAGTTGAGAGCCTTGTTTCGTATTTCTGAATATAATCACCCTGTGCTGATTTGAAGAAATTATGCCAGAGTGTTCAGACAAGAGTCAAAGTTGGGCAAAGACTTCTGAATGCATATAAATTTCTTTTGTTGAACCAAAGAGCGGAGGAGTGGATCTCTGACTCAGATCCCCTCTCTCTCTTCTGACAAACTGTGAGCTTGCAGCTGGGAAAGTGCTATGGGAGGAAAAAATGAAGGCCAAAGTCATTGTGTCTGTGGAGCCATGCCAGAATCTGTGAGGAAAATCCACCCAAGATAATGTCAAAGAATTACCCGAAAAAGTGAGAGGAGATGGAGGATTGAGAAAAGATGACATTTCAAGAGTATCAGCATGGTCACGTATGATGGAAGTATTGGACAGGGCAGTGGGAACAGATTGGTGTTTCTGAGACTTGAGGAGGATGAAGTCATTCATCTTGGTTAGAACAAATTCAGAGAAATGCCAAGTGAGGGATAGAAATAGTAAGCAAGAAGTATATTAAAGAGGAGTTGAAATGGAAGACCAAAGTATAGTTGAAGGTCAGGCGCTTTAAAATGGGAACAACTGAATCATGCTTGTGTTCTAAGAAGAGACACTAGAAAAGGCCAAAAACATCTGAAAGGAACTGCAAGGAAAGAGTAAAGAAGGGATAGAAAATAGAAGTTGCAGTGGGATTAGTTAGCACCATGAGCAGCCTCAAAGTCGGGAGCCTGCACTGCTCTCAACAGGGCTGGAGAGGAGCGAGTGAGGGGAAGAGAAGGGGCAAGCTGAGAGATGAGATGACATGTGTGTTGTTCGACCTGCAGGGGGGAGAGATGAGATTCTATGTGAGGAAATGGCACCACAGGTTAATTTACCTGCATTGCTGGCACTTATGCATCTGTCTTACGCTCTTCTACCACGCTCCCCCATCTTTCCCCAAAACTGCACTGCTTTGTAACACTTCCTGTGTTCTATTACGTTGTTTTAAAGTGACTTTTACTGATGTAATGGATTGTCTCTACAATTTCCCTTCTCTTGGCCCTATTTGATGAACAAACAAAACTCCAGTTCTGCCTGTCACTTGATCAAGAAGAGAGAGGAGGGGAGATGTCTTGTGCTGGTGACATTTTTGTACTCAGTAGACTTTGTCCTTTATAATGATGTATCAGAGTGTCATGCCCCAGTCTGCTCTGATGAGGCATATGCAAATGAGTACCAGGAACAGGGCAGGATGTCATAGAATATAAGAAGAATGAAACTTATGCATTTTTTTGTTTTACATTTGATGGTGCTCTTGCATGAAAAGGGAAATATTTTGGGTTTGAGTAAGAGCCTTTCTGGAAGAACAGTTGTCTGCTAGTGAAGTTGCTGCCTCCTTTTCCCTGCTGCCATTTCTTCTGCCTCTAGTGTTCATTGCTATACTCCCACGTCATCCTCTTCCTGCTGTTGACAGCAGATAGTGGCAGTGGGTTCCTGCTTTTGTTTCTACCTTCTATTACTATTTTTTTGTTTGTTTGTTTTCTACTAGAATGAATGAGAAGGGGTTTTGGTCCAATTTTGCTTTGAGTTGCTTACTCTGTTGTACCTTAAGCTATCTGTAGCTTCTTAGTGTTTGCTCACAAATTCCATCCGTGACCCTGTCAGCATTTGGATGTTACTTCCACACAGATGAGAAGTATTTAGTAGCTTTGTGGACTCTCCTGCTTAGCTGCAGTACAGTCTAATTAAATGCCTTGCCTTGACTGAGGGGGCAATAACCACAGGCTGAAAGGTACAACATTGCAAATAGTGGTGTGATTAGGCTCTTAGTCTCTTCTCCCACCCTAGGGGTGACTGAAAAATTCATAAGAAAGTAGCATTTTGGTAGAAAGCTTTGACTTTTAAGTTAACAACATCTTTGTTTCATACAGGAACAGGAATTATATATTAAAAAAAATAAGATGGCAGTATGTGGGTTCAGAAACTCTGCTCAGAAGAGCTGTGGTTTGCACCTGTCTGATGCTCTCATTCTCTCATAGGCAGGGTTCTCTGTGGTATTTGATTCTTTGCCATGCACCACAAGGTACCCAGAGATGGAGTTGTATCAAGAAGCGTCTATCAGTAGGAAGTGGGAGCATCAGGCACTGAGAGGCATTTTTGAACTATCCAATTTTGTTTCTGATGTTGATACATTTCAGATCTCATCCCAAGTACAGACAATTGCTTCTAGTTCCTGCTCTAAGCAGGATGTAATAATGCCATATGCAACACAGACCTCTGAAGAGGTAGAATTGGAGTATTTTTGGTGTGGTGTTCGTTGGCAATCTCACATAGTCGTGGCAGCGTAGTTTGATCTCCTCCCAAAGACAAGTGCAAAGTTGTCCCCCGTTCTTTTCTGAAACGAGAAAACTGAATTTGCCTAATGAACCACTTACCACTTTCTGGAGCACTTGTATTTTCCTTAAACATCTACCACCCAAATGTATTTATTTATTTATTTAGGCTGTGAGGTCCAGTGAAGCTTAGAGCTGTCTGTGGGGGTGTTTCCCGGAAGGAGTTACCAGTGAAATATATACAGCTGCGCTGACTGCAGCATTTCTTACTAGAGCATACCTCTCAAGAGGATGAATGAATAGCATGGTAAGGATGCAGTGTATCTTTAGTTTAAGGAAGAAAACGGCCCTCTGTGGTCAATCTAGAGTTGAAAGTGTCAGCCACAGAGTACACCGTGTTAATCCATGGTTTCACAATTGCAGTACGTTCTGATTAGTATTGCTGTGGAACAGGCTTCCAAAGCAAATCCCAGGGCACTTCTGTTACCTTAAAATGAAAGCCTGAGGAACCTAAGACTGAGCTGCTTACTCTGAGCTGTTCTGTGTAAACTTGAGTGTGTCCTGTATGCTTGAAAAGGAATTAATTTGCATGACAAAAGAGTATCTGTGTCTAAGTCTAACAAATATCTCTTTTCCCAAGTTTTTTCCAAGTTGCAAAATCCTCAGGTCAAACCACACTTGATCCCATTTGTGCTCGAAAATGCTGTTCAGGCTAGTAAAGGTAGCAAAACAGTCTTCCAAATGGTCATACATTGGTACCAAGTTTCAGCGTAGTTCGATTTAGCTAAACTGAATGTCCACTGTGATGCAGAACTGTGTGCTGCTATTTCATTTCAACTGAATAATGAATATATGCTGTTACTGATTACGTTAATATGTAATTATTACCATGAGAGTCTAATCCCCTGAAACCATTGGTCAGTTGGTGTATGTTCATTTAGCTACAAACGCTTTTCATTTTCCATTCGTATTTTAACATTTAATTGCTTTACTTTACTCAACATCACCCTTTTTTGATCTCCTGTTAATCGTTATTTGGAATGAGAATTAGCCCTTAAGCAAACAGTGCCCCAAATCTGTCTTGCTTCTTTGTGTGGAGTGATGACCTTGTGTTGGACAGAAAAAAAAACAATTAGCTATCACTTTAGATTTATAATAAGAGTTCTCTTAATTATATTTGACAATGGCAGTTGAAAAAAAAACTTAACATTTATTCATATTGTAAATCAACAGATAATATTTTTGAAGGACCTCAGATTCTAGAAAGTCTTGATGTTCTGAAAGCCTAGTGGAAACCTTTCCTTAAAAAATAAAATAAATAAAGTCCACATCTCTTTTTCTAAAAGAGATCTAGGCACTTATAATTTCTACAGCTTTTGAAGGGAATCAAGTGTGTAAGCATCACTTTTCAAACTGGGAGTTGGTGCCCAAGGCAGTGATATATCTGGAAAAACTGACACCCACAATCACGTGACAAAGAACATTATCCTTCCTGGAGCTGTTTGAACTGGCCTGTAGAACAGAAGCAGGAATAAGAAGACAGGGATCGGGGAGCTGTCTGTGATACACTTGGGAAACCAGGGTAGCTCTGCAATTCCCTCCTGGCCTGTGTATTTTTTTTCCTTCCAGAGGAGTCTTGGACGTGAGGGTAAGGAGGTATCGGGGTTGACCAGAGTCCTTTGGAGAAGGCCAGCACATGCATCTGGGGACTGGGTCTGCAGGTTGCACAGTTGTGATAACCCTCTGCACTGTTAAGACAACAGCCATCGCTCAGTGCCCACTTCAGAGGGGCAATCCTGTTCCTCTTAATCAGTAGAATGGCATTGTCTTCACTGCGCTGAACTGGATTTGTAAGCCCTTAATGTTTACATGTTTTGTCATAAAATTAATGAGCATCCACCCCCTTAAAAATACCATTAAAGTTTGTCTTTGGCAAGTTGCCTCCCGAAGTCTTGACAGTACTTTGGGTGCTGATGATATGATCGGAGTGTCTTCTCATTCCCTCCTCCTTCCCCATCTGTTTGTATCCACCTCTTGTGTTACAAAAATAAACTGTTTGGGGTAGGAACTGTTTTTTCTGTTTTTGCTTGGTGCAATGCTGTCTGGTGTACTACTCTGCGGTATGAGTTAGCCTCTGCTGACTGCTGCTACACCATCTCCTCTATCCAAACAAGTTACTTGAACAGTAGGCTGCATGCTGCAGCATACTTCTAGCATATGATAATGCAAATAACTGTCACGCTTTCCTGTATATAACCTACATCTCAGACCATCCGTTTATACTAATAACTCTGGCAACTTGCTTAAAATCAGAGATTGAAGCAGAGGGAATGCTGAGGAGGTGAACAAAGGTATGGAAGATCAGAGGCTGTGGAACTTTTAGGGAAAAATGAGGTCTGGGCCCGCCTCTTCAGTGTGATCTGCACTGCTGCCAAATCATGAAGGGGAGAGTGATGGGAAGCTTGTGCGTTATAAATATGAAAATGTAGCTGTATTTTAAGAAATTTTAAGATACTTCATAAAATGCTGCTCTTTGTCTACTGATTTACCATGATCTGAGATGATATAAGGAACAAAGGAAGGAAACAGGAGGCTCACACAGCCTACAGTAGCAAATTCTTTACTTGCATGCCTTTGAATGTGTTAAAGTTAGGATTCATTAAACAGTTCTTTAGGGGTTGCAGCCATCATTTAAAAATGCCTCCTTTAAACAAACAAGAAATAGGATAGCCAAATGCAAGTAGATAAAATATAAATCAGTGGTTCTTTGGTAGCACTTTATTAAGGATTTGTCTATAAGCAATTTTACAGCAGATTGCATAGTCATGTCTATTCAGTGGGCTTTTAGAAATTGGGGAGATTGTTGTTGTTTAGGAATATCAAAGAACTTTTGTACTTATTATATAGCTCTGGTGAACAATCATTAATCGTCTTAAAAATAACTGGGGACAGATAACATAATAAACTGCCCCTGGGATGTATTTCTATTTTATCAGCCAGAAGAAATGGTGCTTCTAGCCAGTTTTGTTTAAAACAGCAAGAATGAAGAAAGAATTATCAGGATGTGAAACGCATTAAATCATGGCAAGAAAATTCCTTTCATCTTGAGTATGGCTTCTGACTGTCAATAACTGAGATTAATGCTACAGGAAACAAAGCAGAAATGTTAAATATAATGACATTTAAAGAAGAGCAATAACCAGTTTATTGAAGGAAAGTAGTTTGAACTCTGTGAGGTTGGCAAATGGAGTTTCAGAAGCATTTTAAGATAGTTCTGCCTCATCTAAATCCTCATAGGAGTAAATTAAAATATATCCTGTAAATGAAATCTAGTCTCTCTTTGTATTATCTCCTCTAAGGGATATGCATACTCCTAATTTTTAAAAGGAACTCAAATGTTCTAATTGTGAGCCTGAAATTCTGTATCCCAAAATATTGCCACTTCAAGAACTTTCCTATCTGATGTGAATACACTGAAACAGAGGCTGTTTTAGCAGTGCATGTTCCATTAAGAATGAAATTGAGCAGGGGTTTTTTTTTTAGCTTTCTTTTCTGTCCCATAGCTTTCTCCCTTTCCCAAATTTAATTGCAGCTCCTGACAATGCTCGGTGCTGCTGCTCACAGGGAAGTACAGAGCCAGGCTGGCAAGAGCAGCCAGGGAGAGTGCGTAACAGTTTAGTTCAGCCACTGTTTCGGTTAGTGGTGTGGCATTAACCTGTGTGTCTCTCCCCTCCAGTGAATTAAATTATTACAAGTTCTGCAAAAATTATCTTTAGGACTTCTAAGCCTCATTGCCTTGGGAAACCTGGCCAAAAGTCTCATGGTCCAGTGACCTTGGCAGAGACAAAAAGGCTCAACTCCCCTCTTAGTGGGGGAGCTAGAAGGAATTTCACCTCGAAGAGCTTGGTTGGCGGAGATGTTGGTTAGAGGCTATGGATGAGGATCTCTGTAGTTCAGGATGCTCCAATATTTAAATACATCCTACTTCATAAATTTCTGTGGAGCCCTAAGGATGGAAGGGCCCATCTGTGTAAAGAACGTGGCTGTAGAAGGACCCTTGGTCTAAGGCTGCAACATGCTTGTGAACTGGACGCCCCTAATGGTCTTATGGGGCACAGTGCCATTCACCACTTACCTATTCCTACCACCTTCCCCTTCTTGCCTGAATGTTGCATTTACTCCATTAGTTCCTTCTCCATTAATGTTATCAGTTTCTGCCACTCAGCTGAAGTCCTGTGTATTCTCTACCAGTCCAACTGTGCGTGAGCACCTGTTTCTTTTAATGAGTTAATTCCAAGGCTCAATGATCCTTGTGATCATCTCGCCCATCCTTCTGTATAACACAGACCATACGGCTTCCCTGAAATAATTCTATGATAAGAGGGAGGCATTTCTCTCTAATGTTCATTTAATTGGGTGCAATGAATAGTCTTTTAGTCCACTGATATTTCCGAAGAAAGCCCACCCTAACCTATGATTAACTGAGAGCAATAAACACATTTTGGATTGGAAAGTTAAAACTAATAGATTGAAATAGGCTTTTGAAGTTGATTAGTAGAAGTAACTCATTTCTCTGGCAATTTCTAGTCTTTAGACACAAGTCTTAGAGGGACACTTGGCCTTTTTTTCCTGCCTAATGCTGGCTGCATGAGTGGCTCTTATTAACATAAGCAGGATGTCTTTTGTGTAAAGCTCCTCTGAGGCTGTGTGTACGTCTGTCAGCAGTGCAGAGCTATGCAGCGTACCTCAGCAGGCTCCATGTTAGCCCCGTGCTCTCTTCCTGGCAGTTTTGGGCATCCTGTTAATCACGGGAGCTGTCTTCATGCCATTTAGAGTGAGAAACGAGTTTTGCCACTATAGTATCTTGTTGACACTGACTTGCATCAAATGGTATGCAAGCTGTTTCCTCTTAAGGATAATGTGAAATTTTGCTCATGTAAGAGACGAGAAGCAGAATGTGTTCAAATGTGAGTGGGGCCAAGGACTATTAATGCATGATGGAATGTGGCCCTTGAAGACACTCGTTTAGGAGCAGCTTTTATGATGATGTAGTAATTACTCCTCTAATAGGGGAAAAAAAAATCTGCAGGCATTTAACAGCAGCAACAGAGGGGATCAAAGAGAAATGACATAAAGGCTGACAGCAAATGGGGGCGGTAGGTGGGGAAGTACCTTAAATCTGGAGAATTTAGATTATGATTTCTCTGGAGCAGGCAATATATGCACTCTTTTGTTTAGTAGTTATCCTTTTTCTCTAGTGATAATGAATCTCTGCAACTCTAATAGAAATTATAATTAACAACAACAAAAGCTTCTGTGAAGAAATGGTTTCAGCCTAATACAGTATGGGAGAAGAATTTACGTGTCTCTGCTCTTTGGAGACTCTGTGACCTACTCTGTGGGACCAGAGGCTTAACCGTATTCAGGGATTTGGTGGGACTATATGCCCTTGCTTCAAGGCCCCTTTGTTAATTGACAAAGAAACTAGAATTGCTTTGTGATGTGGTAGCCTAGGTCTAATAATACTGCTTACAATGTGTGTGTCTGCTTGTTGACCTTATCTACATAACTACGAGTTGAGAGGGGGAATGAACGGTGCTGGAGATTGCTGATGGCTTTTCGTGGAGGCAGGCTCTCTGTGGCCTTGCTGTTTGAATGGCTCATGAACATGGCTCAAACTAGAATCAGGCCCAGTTACAGGACTGGAGTGACTGTGTTCTTTATTTTATAAAACTGGCACTGAGTGAACTTATGTAACCTTAATTTTTACAGAAAAAAACGAGAGTGACATAGGAAGCAACACATGACATTGGCTCTGAAGGTCGGTGAGATATCTCTGTAGCACGTGGTAGATGAACTGAATTTTCCTGGTTCTGGTGCACAAGAAAGCATGGACAATGCCGTACAGTCAGAGTGGGGCTTTGCTTTTTCCTGTGTGGTAGAGCCACTGATCAGACACACAAGTCAATGTAGGGTTGGGGTTTTTTTTGTTCTTTGGGTTTGGGTCCTTATTTTTTGGTATGTCAGAACTTGATGTTTCACATGAGATAGATGGGTCTTCGTTACTATTTGGAAGATTACTTTATTGATCCACCATTTACAAAAGTGAACATGAACTTCACTGCCTTCTATTAATCAGCATTCTGTGTTCATCTGGACTTCTGACTTTTCCACAGATAATAGAATATGTTTCTAATACTATTTGTACTACTGTATTCATATTGACTTAAATGCCGATTCTTACCAATTTGACAGTATGTGGATTTAGAGGAAGAAATGTTTCACTGAGCAGATTATTGAAAACTGAAAGGAGAAAGTAGTTTTCCAGATGACTTGATCCTGCTATGTATGTCATCACTAAAAATAACAGAAAGCTCCTAAGCAAATGGATGCAAGGTTCTGGATGACATAGCCTAGGTAAACTCTGTCCGGAGTGGTGTTCTGTTGAGAATGAAGCCATCTGTAATGAGTGAAAATACAGCAAATGGGCGAATACTCTTAATAGGGATCTGAGATTCTTTTGATTGTGAGGTGGTATTGTCTAACCCGGGTAAAAAGCAGTGGCTGAATTTTGGCTTCCACTGTCAGTAGGTACATTCTCTACAACTGCAGCGAGGGTAGGGATTTTAGGATAAATTGAGCTGGGATCCAATCTATGGAAGTGGGATTTCCAAATCCTGTGTGCACTGAGGTATGGAGGCTGAAGCCCCGGGGCACTTGCCCAGCCTGGGGCAATGCACACACGCATGTTGTGCTCACCCTCGCACTACACCTGACTTGTTCCATTTTGGGCCTGTAATTCCTATGTGCTGGTGGCAGGGGATGAGTGTGGAGGTGGAGAGAAGTGGAATAAGAGATTCCGCTCAGAGAGAATATGCTAGTTAGGCATCCTGCTACTACACCAAATTTGGGCTTGTATAATATGACACTGGATAAAGAATTTAAACTTATTGATGGAAGAGTAAGTTGGCAGAATATCCCAAACTGTGGCTGTCTGCAACTTTATTTTGAGAAGTCCTGTATAGTATCTCTCTGTGCTTCATATTACAGCCATAAATTAAGATTTGCAATAACATTTCATCTGTTCTTTCAGGGGAAGGGATATTTTCTTAGCAGTGACGGTGAGAGAATACAGAACTGTTTCTCCTTGTTGGCTGAAATGCCACAGGAATGGTTTTCCCTGCTGCATTTCACTCCGAAGCCAAATGTCTGCATCAAAAAGAGTTTCCCCATCCCAAATCTTAATGGTTTTATTTTTCTTGTCTATTGACTTCTCAACTTCAGGTGTTTTGCCTTTTTTTTTTTCTAATGAAAGCAGAATAATAATGTTTAAAAATAGGGCTATTGTAGATTTTAAAATATGGGAAAATAGTATAGAATATAAAAATTATTCAAAATTCAGTTAAAAGTCAGTGTTCTCTTCAAATTGGGTACTTCTCTTTTGTTCTGGAGGAGATTTTCGGGGACTATCTGCGGTGTTCTCAGTGCTTGAAAGATTACTTTTCAGTAACCTGTGTTGGGAGATTAGTAGGTGAATGCATAATTTTCCATAATCGTAAGAGACAAGAGTTTTGAATAGTGGCCTCAGACTCCTCTGGGTCACTCACAGCTTAAATTAACTTCTGTTGGTTTGGGGTTTTTTTAATCTTTTCTCCAAAATGGTCACGAGCACCATAAGGCTAGCTAGCAGGAATTTTCTCTTATCTATTGAATCTCACTTACAAGGATTAATGAAGAGGAAATAGGAGCTTTTGTTGTAGGAACTGAATGAATCTTATGGCCTTTATAGCAAACTATTTGTTGATTTAGTAGAAATTGTGTTTCACTAGCAGGGTAATTCATCAGCATCAGACACCAGTAGTACTGTATGTGCTGAAATCAATTTTGTGTGAGGTTCAGAGCACACTAGAAATCTTATGCTTTAAAATGGCTTTCTGGGTATGACAGAGAAGAATCAAGTGATTACCCTAAACTGAAGTAAACAGACATGCTAAGACATGTCAAGCTTTATCAATCAAAGCTATTCAACAAAAAAACCTATGCATTTGGCCATTTTTATTCATGTTGGCAATAAATACTTCCATTTTCTGAAAAACTACTTGGGGAAATTTTTATCATGTTGAGCTTCTCAGACAGTAAGGTGGTAGATGAAAAATGTCAGAACCGCTATTAACTGGAAACAGTTTATATGCTGGTAAATGATGTATGAGTGCAATGGGCCATGATGGTCAGGAGACTGAGCCCAGCATAGGTTTTGCCTGGCTGGTGCTGAGAGATGGGAGGTTATCAGTCCTGTGCTCCTCTTCCCTCCCGTGTTTCTGGAAAGCCTGTGGGAGGGCGTCCATGCAGCCACCAACAGTAACTGGATGCAGCCAGGTGACTGTCACTGGACATGCCACAAAGGGGCATAAAATATGGACTGAGACATAAATGGTGGGGGAGTGATGAGGGGTGGGAGAGTGTGAATATATCCAATAGTGAAGAAAAATACCTGCAACTTTATCTCCTGACAATATTTGTGTACATGAAAGCTCTCATTAAGCTTGGCAGGACTGTGGATGAGAAGGGGCTCATGGATGAGGGTATGACCAGCTTTGTCCCACAGGTTTTTGCCTCTTTAAAACAAACAAACAAACAAACAAACAACAAAACAACAAAGGCAGTTTCTGAAATCTGCTTCCCCCCCCCCGACCTTGCTGTATATGTATGTTAAGAGGAAAATTAAGAACTATTAGTGAAAAAGAAATTAATTGCATGCTAAATCGGTCCTGCATATACACATTTCCTGTATGTTATAATTGGTCAAGCTGAGCCATTCACAGAAAGAACTGCTTAAAGCTGAATGCCTAGGGCATAAAAATTACCCGCAGTTGGAAGCTAATAATATCATGTAGTAAGGCAAAGTAATATTTGTGCTAAAAAAAAGTATTGATTAAACTCTTTGCAACATATTGTTGGATTCCTTATGTTTAGATTCTTGCTAAAGGTTCACTGAGACACATAATTTTTCCATTAACCACACAGTCATTCCTGGCTTGAGTTTTGCAGACAGCTATTTTGCAACGTGTGTGCTTTGCAGCTTATCAAAAACCTGATGTTTTGCTTATAGTAATATTAGAGAACGTTATTAGTACTGTCATTTCCAGAGCAAAAGCATGTCCAGCCTTACCCTGGGAAATTTGCTTGGAAAATGACCCACCTCTTTTTCTTCAAGCTTACCAGGAATATATGCTTAAAGGACCATTTGTTTGCATGTAGATTCCATGAAGTTTTAAGCATGAGGTGCATATATATCTTCATTCTAAAAGCTCTCCCCTGAGCTCCCATGAAAATTTGGCATTGCTGTAGCATGCTTTCTTCTCTTATATATTCATTTTTTATGTGTATTTCTGACAGGTTGATTGGTATCAGCTAAACCTGATTTTGCAAATATAAATAATGAACTCACTTTGTTATAAATTATTATTTGCATCTTCCATGTAGGCCACCTGTTCTAACCTGTGTCCAAATCAGATGCTTAGGGTATATCTATAGTTAAATTGGAAGATAAGGTTGCAGTACTTGCTTTACTTTAGTTAGTTCCCCTAATAAAGTTGAGGAAGTTGCAGTGGCTCTGTAGTAAATATCAAGTTCATTTCCAAACACCTGGTTGGGGTACAGAGAGTGCTGAAGCCACATGATGCTGATAGATTCACTGGCTTTGTCAGTTATAAGTAACTGTGTGCCATGTCCATGAAGTCTTGTCACTTGATTAGAAGGAAAACATGAGTTGAGACATCTAAACAAATGTAACTGGAAGCATCGTATCCTGGTGATGGTCTGTGACTTTTGCTGAGGCAATTGGAAAGCACTGCATGAAGTCTGTGTTAGGCTGGCTGTTACCAGACTTCTGGGGTAACCTGTGAAACCATACATGTAATTAGGAAGATTTCATTTTCAAAAAAGAAATTGTGTGTGCATACTTAAGACTACTGCACACTATAAGATTTATTAGTCTATACTTCTTTAAATAAAGATGAACACCCAACTTACATGGATGCCCATAAGCATTGTACTGCTCTGACAACTCTAACTTGAGGGTGGGATGACTGCTGTCTTGTGGTATTCCTGGTGATTAAAATGTGCTGATGGACATAAATGATTGTTCTGGGTTAGATCTAAGATTTGTCTTCCATGCTTTCTCTTATTCCTACAGGAGAAAAATTAACCCCATTCTGTCCATCAGAGAGAGACCATAAATTTGTATTCGGAAAGTATCTCCTGATTTATAGCTGTTTACAAAAGTGAACCTTTTTATAATACCCTCCACTAAACTGAGTCTCAATATTTTCCCTTTGTAGTCATACCTGTGGCACGTAATATACCGAAGGAGCACTGGGAAACCACAGGGTCCACTTCAGCTGCAGCCCAGGTGGTGTTGCTAGCTTTTGGTGCCGCTGCTTTCCCAGCAGAGAGGGCCTGCAGCCAGAAAGTAACTGCATTGTCAGAAGCTGAAATGGAGAAGACCAAAATGAACCGAGGAGACAGAGAGGCTTGTTTATAGTATGCCACAGTTTATTGCTTATTTATTGTCCAAATCTTTAAAGATGGGCTAATGGAGAAGGGGAACTAATCCCATGGGTGTTGAATCTCTTCTGATAGTGAGAAACGCAAGCATAAAATTGCAGTAAAGCAGGACAGCCTCTGAAGAATTTTCCTAGGAGTAAGCTTTTCCCCCCCCTACTGTGCAAAGCAACTAGAAAATTTCTATTATAACCATGCTCTTTACCTGAGTGAAGCTTTGTATCAGGGACTGACTTGCCTGAGTAGCCTTCCTCAGAAGACAGAGAGAGAGATAAAATTTTGTATGCCTTAAACTTCACCTTTGACTTATGTTTCATAATTCTTGCTCTTTCTCATGTCAATGAGGAGATAAAGATGGAAATGTCATATGGAAGAAATGGAAAAAGTAAACACACTACTGAATGGGGCCCAGAAAGTTAAATTGATTTTTTTTTTTTTTTTTTGCTTACCAGCAGATAGATTCCATTCTGAATACCCCAGTTTTAGAGCATACCAAAATGATGTGATGATAATATTCTTAATATCACATTTTAGGAGTGGTCTCTCAGATCCCAACATTTCTTCCTCTGTGGTTCATTGTAAGGCTTCCTGAAATCCCTTAATCTGGAGTCGGTAATCTCTCTCAGACACATTCCTCTGTCTGCTATTAAAGGGTTTAACAGAATTAGTATCCAGGAAGAAGTTCTTAGGGGTTTGGGTTTCTGAGGTTCGTCCTTCCAAAATCTGACCTCATCCATCATTTGGGCATTGATAGTCAAAAGGAAAGACTATAACCAGAGATTGGAAAGGAAAATAGGAGAAGAAACTGTTGACACTTCTTGTTTGTGTTTAAAACTGTATGTAGTCTGGCCATATGGTTGTTACTCTCTTCCTGACTTTGTTCCCTTTAAATGTTTTTGGTTTGTAGGAGAACTGGGTTATGTTGTGGTTGCCAGACGAGTAAGTGCAGGCTGCGAAGAACAGAAAGGGAGAGGAAGCCTTGAGTAGAGCTTGTGGGACAGCTGGGCCACTGCAGGGCAGACTGTCCTTGTTTGGTTTTACTTAGTATGCTTTTTTTCATACAAAACAACTGGCAGTAAATTCAAGAGCTAAGGAAGGTTCTAGTCCCACACAAAAAATTCCTACCTTTCTGAGAAGGGATCATAATCTGATCTGAATCCATTGTATGTTGAATGATAAATCTCGTTCTTTATTACCTTATGGTGGCACCAGCCACAAATTTGAACTACATTTGTAGACTGCATTAGAGTTCTGAAATGGCAGTGAGAACCGATTTGTTTTTCTCCCTGTGAACCAGTATCAGCAAAATCATAAAACAGATTGTTTGAAAGATGCTTGTACGTATTGAGACTTTCAGTCATTGATCTTCAGAAGATATCATACATATCTTTGTTTCAGAATTTCTTCCCAACATTGGGGTTTTTTTTTAATTTATTTAATTTATTGTCATTGAGCTATGCTCTTCCTAAACTGGATCTAGTTGCAGTCTGAAGAGCCTTGCTCTCTTTTTCCCTTGAGCATTAAACCTCAATAAGTGTTAGACTATAATATTGGCAACCAGAATACAGAGGAACTTGCATTATCATCAACTGTCATTCTGATCTGACAATACCGTATTATATTCTCAATAGATACTTTTGTGAGCAAACAATAAGTGGCATAAATGACTGTGCTGGTCTGACATGGGGAATTTGACTTGTCAGAGAAGAATAAGGCAAAAATTGTATACATGGACAAAATATTTAGCATAAAACTACTTGTGCTTCTCCTCCCTGCAGAAGGAAGAAGAAAGTTAAGAGGGAACAGAGAGGCGTATATTTAACAGATGGAAGAGGCTGCCTGATTGTACTACCTCTGTCAGCACTGTCGTCTTCTGATAAATGAAGTGCCCTGCATTTGCTGCACAGCTGTGGATACTGAAGGAGAAACTGGAAAGGCATGTTGTTCAATAGAAAAGCAAAGATTATTTGTATGAGCTCTTCACTTATCGGGTGACTCCAATATGTGTGGTGGCAGGACTGCTGGGTAAATGATTGGGGTTACATTCTTCTGGAGCAGACCCTCTTACGGGCTCTGACCTTCCTCGGCTCATTGCCTAGAAAGCAGTGTATTTCAGCAGAATAGAGCCTCATGAAAGATACATTGCTGGTCACAAAGGAATTTGGCCTTATTTAATATAGTCTGAGCAGAAATATAACCAATTTACTTGCAGGGCTCAGTTCTTTTAGAGTGGCTTAGAAATGGTCCGGATTACATGACAATTTAGTGTACTTAAAATGAAAAAAATATCTTTCAATCAACTTTAAATATGGAAAAAATTCTTTTTAGTATGCAGTTATCGTTAGTAGCATGACTAATTCTGTTCAGTAGAAAATCTCCAGAGTTACAGTAATTTACCTGTTATATCACTTTATTACATCTTTCTTATAACTGACCCTTGCGAGCTGGTGTTAGTTACATGGTACTTCAGCCTTGCTTACTGTGCCAGAATGTATTTTCCTAGTGTATAAAGCAATCTTTCAAGATCTGTATATCTACCGTAGTATAATGTTATGTGGAACAAGACAGATCTTTTCCATTGGAAGCTTGTGTCAGTCTTGTGACCTTAAATGAAGTAGAATGTAGATAATAGCTGTAAACACAGCTGTAGCATCAGGGAATTAAAACCTCTGCCTGGTTGTAAGGTTTACAGGTGCTTCAGAGAGTTGCTTTAATTACAGGAGAGTTGTTTCAGAATGATCTTGTATGTGATAGAATAGTGCTTCGAGGCGCAGCACAGATCAGAGCTTTTCTGGTGTAGCTGCAGCGCAGACTCAGTAAAAATTTAAAAAGCCAAGACAAACATGAGTGATAAAACTAGGAACTAGGGAAAACTGTTTTACAAGTGGGGAACCTGTGGCATGTTGGCCAAGTCATTGATTGCGCCTGAACTGGATTTTTAATTTGGCACTTCCACAATAATGGAATAGTTTCTCTTGAGAGAGAAGTATTTTCTGAAGAACAGACTTTAAAACACTACTTTTTTTCTTTATCAGAAGAAGATTTTTAAGATGTCTCTGTATTTTATCATAAGTGGCCAGTCTGAAATGAAAAACACCACTCTGTAATAGAAATTGCTTGTTTCTTACTCTGTAATACACTATGTCCAGAAATGTTCTTGGTGACGGTACTGCTCATACATGGATCATTAACTAAGCATTTGAGGTACTGTGACCTAACCCACTTTCATAGGACTAAATTAAATAGAAATCACAAAATAACTAGCTTTACAGATCTTCTCACCTCAGTCATTTTGTACTTGTATTGGTGGAATTAGACACTACAGCAGACAAGATGATTTCTTCAGGTAAGAGAAAATTTAACATCATGCCAGCAAAATAAGTGCTTTTGAAAGTGAAGAAAGCCAGGAAGACTATAGTGAAGGTGAATCACTTTAAGCATAGGTTGTGTAATGCATTTAGAATTTAAGATCTATCCTGTGCCAATAAAAACAACGCAGATAACATCCATGGGACCTCTGCTGCCTGAAAAGCCTGGGTCAGAAAACAGAAACTACAGTGGTGATAGGGTTTTAAGTTCATTAGAAATAGGCTGTTTGATTGAAGAGCTACAGTCATGGTTGCATGCATCTTTGGGCATTTCTTATTGTCCGTGTAGCAGAGACAAAGTGGGGGAAAAAGTGAATCTATTTCTGACATCCCCCCCTTGTCTACTTCACCTGTACCAGAGCACGGGAAAGCAGGGCTGACTGCCTCCCCCCATCTCTGACCGTAACAAAAAATCCCATGCAGATTTTGTGCTCAAGCCAACATGTACAAATCCTGGGGTTAGAAATATCACTAGCACTTAATACACACTCAGTGAAACCCATTTCCCATACAGAATCTCACCATCCCAGTAAGAAGTGTCCCCTGTAAGAGAACATACAACCACAAGCTAGTTTACTGCTAGCTTAAGCACCAGCAAGAGAGAAGTATTTTCTGAAGAACAGACTTTAAAACACTACTTTTTTTCTTTATCAGAAGAAGATTTTTAAGATGTCTCTGTATTTTATCATAAGTGGCCAGTCTGAAATGAAAAACACCACTCTGTAATAGAAATTGCTTGTCTCTTACTCTGTAATACACTATGTCCAGAAATGTTCTTGGTGACGGTACTGCTCATACATGGATCATTAACTAAGCATTTGAGGTACTGTGACCTAACCCACTTTCATAGGACTAAATTAAATAGAAATCACAAAATAACTAGCTTTACAGATCTTCTCACCTCAGTCATTTTGTACTTGTATTGGTGGAATTAGACACTACAGCAGACAAGATGATTTCTTCAGGTAAGAGAAAATTTAACATCATGCCAGCAAAATAAGTGCTTTTGAAAGTGAAGAAAGCCAGGAAGACTATAGTGAAGGTGAATCACTTTAAGCATAGGTTGTGTAATGCATTTAGAATTTAAGATCTATCCTGTGCCAATAAAAACAACGCAGATAACATCCATGGGACCTCTGCTGCCTGAAAAGCCTGGGTCAGAAAACAGAAACTACAGTGGTGATAGGGTTTTAAGTTCATTAGAAATAGGCTGTTTGATTGAAGAGCTACAGTCATGGTTGCATGCATCTTTGGGCATTTCTTATTGTCCGTGTAGCAGAGACAAAGTGGGGGAAAAAGTGAATCTATTTCTGACATCCCCCCCTTGTCTACTTCACCTGTACCAGAGCACGGGAAAGCAGGGCTGACTGCCTCCCCCATCTCTGACCGTAACAAAAAATCCCATGAAGATTTTGTGCTCAAGCCAACATGTACAAATCCTGGGGTTAGAAATATCACTAGCACTTAATACACACTCAGTGAAACCCATTTCCCATACAGAATCTCACCATCCCAGTAAGAAGTGTCCCCTGTAAGAGAACATACAACCACAAGCTAGTTTACTGCTAGCTTAAGCACCAGCATGGTGTCTATTGAGAATTTGGGACTTGGGGGGATATTAGTATACAGCATTACTGATGTCATAGGTGAATATGCCAATGATAAAGTGAAAATAAAGTCAGGCAGCAGGTAACATACCCCCAGCAGGTTTGAAAAGACCCTTATGCACCACAGCATCTTTTGTAGCATTGTTCATTGTTGCTGTCATCTGTGCCTTCAGAGCTGTTAGCCTTAGCCTCGGCTTTTGAGATACCTTTTTTGAAAACAAGTTCTTAATTAATGAATGAATTGATAGCTCCTGTTTTGCACCACAGCTTAAAAATCTCGGAGAAAGGACAGTACTGCTGTGTTTGCTTGTGGAGCTGCAACGCTGGCAGCAAGGCTGCAGCAGACCTGCATCCGTATAGTATCAGCACAGCAGCTTCCTCGACTCACCATCCTGGTTTTCGCTAGTAAGACAGACTCCTTTTTCTTCCTGTACCGCAAGTTAAAATAAGCTTTCTGCCTGTATTTAAATAGATTGATGAATGGGGGCATTCTAGCTGTGTTGACTTTGTCTTATTTTCTTCTTTAAAGACTATTTTTTTTTTTCTTACAAATTTCAGTAAGAACATGTGACCGGTTCCTCAGCTGACTTAACTCATCATGACTCCACTGACTTTTGTGGAGCTCTGCTAGCAGAAGGTAGCAAAGTGGGTCAGCCACTGTGCTGGGAAGGGAAGAGGGAAGGTGGCACAAAGACCCTGCCAATGATGGATTTGCAGGCTATGTGAATGGTCTGTGATCACACCTACCTATTTTTGTATTGAAAAATGGTATTGGGAGAAAATCTTGACTCAAAATGAGGGAATTGTAATAACCTGGGAAAGCGGAAGTGTTCTGCCACTGCGTACATCTCCATTGACTTGAACACCAACTGCCTCATGCAGAGCTGAACTGGCACTCATGCTTACTTCTGCTGATGCCAGAGGGACGGGCTTCCCTGAATAGCCACCACAGCAGCTGGGAGGAAAGGGTTTTCAGTCTGGCCCTAGTTATCCTGACAACAGCTTTCATTTTTATGGTCTTAATTCCTGGAGATACTCACTGCAGAAGATCCTTTCCTGGGAATCATGTAACTAAGTAAATACTTATTTTAACTCTTAGAAATACTGCTGAGTAAGGTGGAGTTTAATTCTAGATTTCAGGATGTGTGCAGAAAAATCTAAAAGCTTCAAAAAGTAGTAGTAGAGTTGCTTCTTTTCCTTTCACGCTAGTTCTGCAAACCTGTGCCTCCAGATCATCAGTGTCGGGCTATTCTGATAAAATCTTTTAACAAAACAGCAGCTATTGGACTTAGTAAGCAGAACCAGTTGTTGGAGAGGAAATTGGAGATTACCATAGTTAGGATGGCATAGCTAAAAAGCGAAAGGTTAGATACACCCTCGTCAATCTTGCTGTGATGTCTTAATGCGTTAGTCCAACTCACGCTTCCCCAACTTTCTATGCCACCTCTTTGCCAGGAGTTCCCAAGCTACCTTGGAACAGGTGAGGAAAAAAAGCGAGTGCCTGCTCCTTGCTCCCAGGGAAACTGAAGGGTGTTGGCTTAAACCCATCACCTGAGGGGTGGCAGCTGAGCACTGACTTTGCCCTTGGTGGGTAGAGCACATTGGTGTATCGCTCCCGGAGTGTGCTGCGGGCTGGGAAGCGCTGGCAGCAGGCAGGTGGCAGAAGGAGGCTGGCAGTGCTTTGAGCCACCACAGCTGTTCAGTAGGTGAATGTGTGTCACAGCCTGCTTTAAGAAGTTTGCATTTCCTTTGAAAAATGCTGCAGTAAAGAAATATGGTGTACTTGGTATTGCTGGCTTCCCTTTTAATGGGAGTAGCTTTTGGTATCATTTGCCATATGGAAAGTGTTTAGTCTGTTCTTAACCATAATTATTCTTTTATATAGTCTTGGCCCTTTAATCTCCTTCTGCCCTGCTTGCCAGGTAATGTAAAAGACTTTTATTTATGGAAAGTTTTGTTTATAAAATTAATGTTCTTGCAGAGAGTGCATTTTTAAGGCCAAGAAATAAATTTTTCAGGATGGTTGCATTTTCTTATAAGATTGTGTGTGCTGCGTTACCTTAAACAATTCATAAGCACAGTATAGTAGATTTCTTATTTAAAAATATGACCACTGCAAGTAATTTTTGTTTGGTTTTCTATAAAGAAAAAATATATACTTTTATTGTGCAGAGACAGACTGACTACTGAAATTTGTGCTTTGTGCTTAGTTTTGAAACACCATTTAGTAGCTGTTTTATTTTTGCTGCATTTCTAAATAAAACTGAGAGACTGTAAAATTAGACTTCATTTTCTTTGAGAAGAACCGGTGGTCCATGCATTCTCATTGAGTTTGGAGGAGATGGATGCTAGTTTATCAGCTGGTGAGTCTGAATCAATAATTCAATAGTCAGCTGTCACTTTAGAAATCAAAATTCATTGGTGATGTACTGAAAGCATGTTACAGTTTTCTTTATTAATAGTACTTTACAGTTGTACAGCAATTTTCACTTAGGGGTCTCAAACCATTTTAATAAAGTAGAAAAAAGAAATTCTACCTCCTTTTCTTGAAAATGGAAAACTGAAAAATACAGTGGTTAACTGCCACGGTAGAGAACCTACATGTACATTTGAACGTGCACAGGACCATTCCTGGCCCTGCAGCCATCTGGTATGTAGTGGCCTGTGTCCATATTACTAAACTCTCACACCTGCCAAAACAGGGAGCTGCACTCAAACTGTTTCTCGTGAGTTAGCTTGAGGCAGGGACCGTTCTTAAACATTGCCTGGGAAATGGGGGGCAGAGGTAGGATTTTAAGGTGTATAGCACAATATTTGCATGGCAGGGAATGTTGTTATTGTTGCCCTTTTTTTCTGGGATCCCTGACCCCATGGGTTCCCCTATTAGATGCTGACGCGTGTTGTCAATGGGAGAGACTGAGTGACTTGAGCTGAACGCTGTAGGGTTCTCGCATGTCCTTGGGCAGCGGCCGTCGTGTGGGAAGTCACTCATAATACAGTGTCCTTAACGTTGCCCAGGGAAATGCTGAGGG
>NW_008824034.1:1402975-1432755 GCF_000699105.1 Pygoscelis adeliae | reverse complement strand
GGAAAGAGCTGGTTAACGGAGCTGCACTGGCTGGCACCTCCTGAGGGTCTGGCCCAGGATCTATAATTGCAGAATTTTCCTTTACAACTGAGCTGAACAACAAAGTAGAGATAAATGGGAACCATGATTGTAAGCCATTTCACATGGGCTGTTTCAGAGCCCACAACAGACCAGGATTTCTATTAGGAAGGCATGGTTTGTGACATTTCATAATGCTATTTTCATCTATTTTGAAAATGGTCAAAAATGGAATTTTTCTGTGGGGAACACACAAATTCATTTTATAAAGACAGTCTTTCTCTCTTGGGAGAGAGCACAAGCTTTATAGATCACAATAAATCATAGTGACTGGTGATAACAAAATATTTGTTAGGATGAAACTCTGTTATATTTGATTGGACATTAATCATCTTTTTCTGTGTGCTGTGGATATGGTTTCCATGTAAATTGTTCACCAGAAAATACATAGTTGGTGTTGAAAATTAAGTGACACTTTAGGTGGTAATATATCCCCTTTGAAGTAATAAAGATGGATGAGTCTTTTCATTGTAACTACTGGGATCTGAATAAGAAATATTTTGAGAATTGACAAATAGCAGAGGTTAGGGCTGCAGTCAGTGATAACTTGCAACCTGTGTGTTTTCACTGAAATTTTCAGTATATGCGGCATGGATCGATCCTGATCTTAGACAACATTTACTAAAGAATTCCTCCTGTTGCAAGTAACAGCAAAACAGCACTGAATGTAGTAGGAATAACTTGGGCTCATCCTCAGTTGTTTGGGTATACTCAATAAGATCTGACATCTTTTGTAATTTTCTGTGAATTAAACCTGTCATGCTCATATTGGACAATGACACTTGCTCAGTGAGCAAGTGAGGTTGAGGCATAGGAGCCAGCAATGTTTTGCTTTGGAGACTAGATGGCCTTTATCATGCCTTTTCCCTGTCGCTGCCAGAATCTTGAAGGTTCCCTTTGCCTACTTGTGATGCTCAGGTTTAAATAATACTTGCTTTGTTAAATAGCTATCCTGCTTCTAGGAACAAAAGCGAGTAAAATGAAGTACATGCAGCCTTGAAGTTGGCATCTCTTTATTTCATAGAAATTTAGCAAGTTATGTTCTAGCATTGCGTGAACATTTCTTAAAACGTACCACCCTCTATGGGGTTTTGCAAAATGCTAGTAGGGTTATGCATAACCCAGTCCCTTGCACTGCTAACACATCTGCTGTAGCAGGGCCCATTACTGCTGCCTTCCCCAAAACGGTGCTGAATGGCAGGACTGGAAGAGCAGCACAGCCTGCATTACCCCAGGCACATGTCCCTTCTTCCCCTTTTTCCCTCTTTGACACTAGTTTATCCAGTAAAATCAACTCTTGCCATGTTTCAAGGTCATGTCTGTCTGTCCCAAACCTTTTTGGGTTGGTCTATCCTTTCTAGAGCCTTTCTAGAACAGTCCTCTCTGAGAGGAAATCCAAGTTTTTCTCTTTTACTTTCCTTGCTCTCTTTCTCCTCCCATCTCCTACTTTCATAGCTTGTATTTCTTTATTTTCATATCGTTTAAATACATTACACAAATGTATGTGCAACATATTTGTGTACCATCATTTTATAGATTGGTATTAATTTGTGAAGCTTCATTCTTCCTCATACATTTGCTTGATTGTGGTCCAGTTTTCCTTTCAAATGAATTTATTTGGAAGCGGTTTCATAGGCACGATTATCCTACTGTTTCCTTACGTACCTTACATACATGACCAGTAAATAGTTTCCCTATGGTTCCTTATGACAGAGAGCTCTTAAATTACATCAGTAATGAGCTCTGCAATGTGATAAACAAGAAGATGTTAATAAAAATCTTGGGAGAGGAGATCCAAATATATTTCTTCCTCTTCATTAAGTCAGTGCTGTTTAATCTTTGTGGGCAAAATGCTGGGAATTGATGCTGGCTACTATGCTTCTGATAGAGCATTTAATGTATTTAGGGTGGGACTATCCTGGTCAGAGAGAGCAAGAACAAATTGTCCCTGTCCCCAAAGTATTACCTTAAGCAATAAGTCGTGGCATCAGATTTGTGTAAGGAGGGAGCTTCAGTTCTGAAGAACAGGGCTTTTTGTTCCTTGTGTTGCGTACTACAGTGCGTGATACGAAGTGTCATTGAATGTGGAAAACCTGGGGGGTTTGGAGTGATTGAAGATTTTATTTTTTTGCTGTTGTTAACGCTTTACAATTTGAGATTGCTGCTGCTTCAGTATTACTTATTTCCTCAGTGTTTAAGATTCTTTTCATTATTCTCCTTCCATTTGATTTTCTTTAAAATGGTATATATTATTTTTTAAAAAAAAGGCAGCAGCAATTGCATAGGTCCCAAGATATAAATGTAAATTTCTTGAGACTATTGTTCATAGTTCTTCATAAATTATACACTGGAGCCCTTTGCGAATGGGTAGAATAGCTCTGATTAAACATGCAACAAATGCAGAAGGCTCAGTGTGGAAATGAAAGAAATTTACATTACTTTGAGGAGTCACTGAGCTCCAACAGCCATGTTTCATAGGCAAAAGGAAGGCCAAGAGAGGCTGTTAAACTGCAAAGCAGCATCTCAAATTCTTACTCAAGAAGTAATGTAAGGTCTGAGGAAACCTTTCAGCAATCATAATATCCCCTTGCCCCACATTTTTATTGACCTGCAATAAAAACAGTTTTCAACCAACTTAAAGGAGGTTTCGAAAAAACAGAAGGTCAGGGCACCAGAAAGTTAACTTTAACTTCAAGTCACTGCAAAGTTGGACTGAGGAAAGCTCTGAGAGTTTCAGTTCAGGTGGAAGAAAGAGATTCCCCTAAGGAAGGCCAAATAATCACAAGTACATTTTATTTTGTCTGGTGGTAGATTCAGTTTTGGCTTCTTGTTGTAACAAGCTTTGCACTATTCTTGGTGCCCATAACCACTTGTTTTCCTCAGAAGAATCTGGAATATTTAGAGACTTTTGTACTACTTTACATTGCCTCTCTAGCTACTACCTCTCATTAGATCACTTATGTTCTTATTTATAATTCTCCAAACATCACAAGAGCTGCTAGTTTAGTTCAGAATATCGGCAGCAGATATATATTCTTGGGATTTACCGTAGGCCTGACAATAATTAAATGAATAGCCATGGTTGCTTGCCTCACCCAGGGAACATAGAAGGCTTTTATAAGAGGAAAACATCACTGTCCCGAAGGCTGATGCTGTAGGAATCAACAGGCTGGATCAAGTTCAAGGACAGTCGATATGCAAAAACATTAAAAGGAGAAATTAAGAAAAGTGGGGAAAAAATGTGAAACCACCTTGGGAGCAGATAAGAAACTATTAGGCATGAAGCTGTGTTGAGGGGGGACCATAAAAAGTTATGGGGACTGGACTATGCTAGAGGATGCTAAGGAGAAATCTTAGTTGAAGTGATTTGCTGCTTCTTGTTTGATGCTTATTTGTGATTCCAAGTGTGGTGAGCTGGTTGATGGCAGAAGGGTGGTCTCTTAATGAGGTGAATGCTAGCAGAGGAGAAGGCTGATGGGGTGAGATCAAGGCTTGTCACTTGCTCCAAACCCAGGGCTCTTCTCCAGAGGTTTTTCTGTGGGGGTCTCATGAGGGTGGGGTAGACCCCTACGCCAAGTGCCTGCTCACCTGCAGGAGGAACCTACCTAGTATTGTAGGAGTAGAGGAGGCTATTTGGGTGATGTAGCTACCCTGGCTATGCGCTGAAAAATGTTTTATGTGACTGTCTCTCGTCTCCAGATTTGATGGCATGTTTTTTAAGGGTCTTTTCATGAATGTCTGAACCCCAGCAGTTATTCTGGTTTTGGTGTCCTTGTCAAAATAACTCCACTGTGTAGTTTGCTAAATACCCAGCTTTCTTAGAGATAGCAGTTTTATGAATATAGTATCTGTGCATGGCTGGTATCTGTTTTCCAGAGTGTGTGTAAGGCCCTGTGGGAATGTCTCTGGTCAGACATATTGTGGTCATACAGTGATGGCGTTCCAGTAGTTCTACCACAGCTATTTGCTATTAACACTAGTGCAATTGTATAAGTGCAATTAAATTCTGACTTAAGTGTATTGGGATATTAGTGCAAAATCACTTGTAGATAGATTTTGTGACTTGGCATTTTGAAACCTGTCTTTGCTTGCAACATTGAAATGGGTTTGCATTTTCCAGTTCCTGATAGGTATGTTTTGTGAGTTTCCTTCTCTCCCCTGGGGCAATTGGGTCAATACTGATTGCATGCTTTATTTCTGTTACTGCCCCACCACCACCACCAAAGAGCTCTTCATAACTTTCATTTTGCAAATTGCACTGGCATGGTGCACTTTTTTGACCTTTTCAATATTCTGTAACTAGATTGGCTGCAATTCCTCGTTTCTTCCTGTTTACAGTCTCACTACCCTCTGGGAAAGACATGGGATGCCCATTTGCTCAAAATATAAAATACTGCAAAGGTCAAAGCAGCATAGTATAAAACTGCATTTCACTGAATGTATTAATATTTTGAAGGGAGGCTGGAGGAACACGAAGCATTCTACTTGTAATTCTGCAGATCAGGTATTGTCATGCAGATTTTGTGGATTTTCTTCAAAGCACGTCACCTTAGTGCATAAAATTTCTTAGCTTACCTATGGCATAACTTGGCATTGCAATATATTGCATTCTATAGGCCTCCATTAGAAGATTCTTCAACAGTTTTAGGTGCTTTAAATTCCTCTTGATATGGACATTCTTGCAAATGATTGCAGGTTTTGAAGTTAGGGGCCTATGATGTATTAAATTGAAAATCAGTGTGGGTTTTTTTTGTTTTGTTTTGTTTTTTTTTTTAACTGTCTCATTTATAGACTTGCTTGACTAAGTCTGAGGTCTTAAAATGGTGCCAGTCACAATAGCATCATCATAACGAACTCAGAACCCTATAATACAAGTTTGGTTGGGTTTTTTTTCCATTTTGCTCTTGTGAAGTAGTAACAAAATTCTATGGACCATCTCTGGTTTCTAAATGTATGCCCTTGAGCTACCCTCTGGTTAGTTATGGTGGAGATAAGGTCTTGACATGTGTCACATTTGTTCTGATTGCTGTCTATGATGCCTCACTCATTTTCTGGTGGAAAGTTGTAAATACTGTTCCATGTCATTTTACTTGAAACCATAAGAGCACAGAGCCCTTTTTTTCCTCTGTCTTTTGTAACCTTAATATTGAGCAGTTGTTGTTTATGTGAAGTTTCTTCAAAACCTCGAAGTAAAATGAAGCTCTTCTTGCTTAAGGCAAAAAAAAAAAAACAAACCTCATGTCGTGTTTTCAACAGGCCTGTACACTACTTATGCTGTATATCATATAAGGAGGATACATATGATGTATATTCTTTATACTGCCTCCTACACAGAGCAGAAGTTTCATATGTGCTTGCGGAGGTGATCGTGCTGGAGATGAAGGCATGCAATGCTGTCTGGAGTGGAAACGTTCAAGTTGGCTTGATGCCATTCTACCTGTCAATAGAGATTGCCTGTTTTCATTCAAAAGTGTTGAGAAATGCTGAGGTGGAGAATCTGTACTATGTAAATAATATTTGATCAATAGTTAAATCTCAAATATAAAGCAGTTCTGCTTTGCAGACGGTGGGTGGTGTCTGAATGTGGTTTTTATATTGGTATTTCCTAGTGCTACTCTGGTCTTATAATAACAGATGAGATGTTTGTCATTTAGAATGGAGAAAAAAAAACAGGAAACAATTTAATGTTCATAAAATGGCTTCCAACCCAACCTTGATGCATATGGTGTTTTTATTTAATGTGTGAGAACTTAAATGCTATAGCAGTGAGCACTACAGAAATTCTAAATGTGAGTAGCTCATCTGCACTTACAGTGAGCTTCTAAAAGAAACAACATGCACGTTTACTGCTATTTTGCAGCAGTGCTAGTCTATCAGAGCATTTTTGTCCTAAAGCTTAATTTATGCGATAGTTGCACTTCCTTCTGTATTTCAAGTATTAATATAATTGCCTCTGGGTACATGGAAGGGCTTTGTGGTGGACAGTTGCACTCAGTTACAGTGTTGTTTATTAAAAGGTATGTATTGTGCCAGGGATAGAAGGAACTCTTATAATGAACTTTTATAAGCTGCAATTGCACAAAATTATTCATTATGACTTTCTCCACGAGTAATATTATTTTCTGTGGGAATAGAGTCAGAAGGCAGCTTAGAAAGATTCTTGGGCTGTGTTGTCCAAGTGTCCTGGATCATTTAAGGACGGTTTGGATTCGTGTCAGATTTGCCATATAGTAAGCTTGTGCAAGCACTCAGTTGATCCAAAGTGTTCCATGGTTTTTAATCAGCTTGAAGGGACTTGAGATCATGTTTAATACTTTAATAGTGCTGAACACAGCCAGTGTTGGTACAAACATTTATCTTCAACTGCCGGTGGAAGGTAGCTCAGCTATACCAGACCCAGTTCCTATGTGCGGAAAGGGAGACATCCAGTCCTCTGGCTTGCTCCAGGCCACTTACCTGCCCAGGGACAGAGACAGGACTTGAGGTCAGATCCTCTGAATCACCACCCTTCACCTTCCTTTTGCTGTCAATATGCGAGGAGAACATTTTTGTTGCAGAATTAAAATACAACTCCTCTCTTCACTGGAAGACAAATGAGGTAATGCTTCTGAATTGGTAGAGAAGGGATTTATGGCTGGGTCTTTCCCATCCCTCCTGTCCACCCTACCTTTTGGGCTGTTGTCAGTTCTGGCTGTAGGGCATTTAAGTCTCCTTCCTTTTGAACATTTTTGAGTAGAAATCCTTACCTGAACTGGAAAAACCTTTCCCAGTACTTTCACTGAATATGTGTGTTTTTCCAGGGGAAGGAAAAAAAAAAAGTCTAGAAAAGCAATTGGGTTCCAGTGAATCAGTATTTTCTGCCAAAAGAAAATGTTTGTTTGAAAATGGAGACCAACATCCTGTGCTGCTTTGAATATACTAGTATTTATAAGTCTACACCTCTTTTGAGTTGAGGGCTTAGTCTTAGTTTAAATCATTGAAACTATTTGAAGTGTGTGTTCAGTTCTCTCTGTGGAGAAAAAAATAGTGTGTTCCAGGAGAGTTTTCAAATTAAGCTGATGTTATGCAGTCTTCTGCTGAACAGTACCGTTTCACCCCCAGAAATCATCAACAGTTCCCTTTTGATAATATATAGTCGAATCTAATTGGAGTTCTCTCTGACCACGCTTGCATCCTTAATGCGGGCACTCTCCATGAACTCCCTGGTGATGTTTTTGCTTGCAGAACTCCTTTCAGAATGTGAATTTTAAGCATTTCTGAATTTTAAACAGTGTGGTAGACTTTATAGCATTTTTGGACACTATTTGTCGATTGGATTTTGCTAATTTATCACAGGCTAAAGCATTGTCTCTCTCAAGCATATTAGCTCATCTGCCCTGGGTGAGATTTAATTTCTAATCTATGTGAAATGCAAAGTGTTTAGAAGGTAATCACTAGCTTCAGCAAGGGAGCAGTTATAATTTCTTCTTTTTTCAGGCAACATAGGATAATAAAAAAATTATTTTTAAGAGGTTTTTTTGTGGCTAAAATTGAAATGATGGCTTTCTCAGAAAGTCAATCTCTTTTCTTTTGGGGAGATTCTTCCCCATTTCTGCCTGTAGTTTGCCATGCAGATTCTATATATATATCAGGTTGGGATTAATAAAAAAACCCCAAACAAACAGGTTGTTTTTTTGTTTTGTTTTGTTGGTTTTTATTTGCAATAAATATCAAGAAACATTTGAAATTATCTAGGTCATCAGAATTTATAACTTAACAATTTCTTTTGGAGGTTTGAGATCTGTGTATAACCATCACTTCAGTTCTTCCTGAATGTATTCAGAATTTGTCAGTGTTGAAAAGTTCTCGTTAGTCTTATTCTTTGCCTGTTATGCAGTAAATCACACATTAAAATGCATGTTAAGTGGATGCATATTCAATTCTGTGATCCCCTAATAGGCTAATCTCATTGCAGAATTCTCCATCGATACTGCTCTGCTACTGTAATACTGCAAGTCAGATACTAATTAAAACCAAACTCATTGTATAACATTTGTACTTCAGAGGTTAAACAGACTTCTGTATACCATATTCTTTAAGTACTTCTTTTTCCAAAGTGTGAAATCAGGGCTTCTCCAATTTCTAAGTCATTAATAAGTAGATTTCTGTGGGCAGTGTCACCTCTCTATTGGTCTTTCTCCTTCTAGGAAAGGTAGGCCTGGAAGATTACTGAGCAGGCTTGGCTGCAAGACAGAACATTAAGGTTTCTGTTGCAATTCTTGGAATATTCTTCCTATATTTAAACATCATCCTTTAGATAATAAAATGCAGTTCTGCAGTACTTGCTTCCTGACAAAGGTCCTAGATCCAATAGTACAGCTATTGCCTTGTTAGGGTCTGGAGTGCCTTTGTCCCTAAAACAACGTTAATAAAAATCGAAGTATAAAAACCTGATTTCCGTGTTTATCCTGTGATGTCTTACTGTGATTTGGGCCAGGGGAGAGCACACACATGACACAACAACATGTAGAAGGAAATGGGAATAAAAAAGGAAAAATAGACTTTTATACTCAGAAAATAAAGAGTCCACGCAGAAAAACTTTGTGAGGAGCAAAGACATTTAACATACCGCCGAGTATTTCAAGATAGTGTCAAATATCCACAGTACAGTTAAAGACAGGTTTTCTAGCAGATAAAACATCAAAATTACTGCAAATCATGCCTGTGAGTTGCAGGTGGTGGGTTTGGGGATAAAGCTTCCTTATCCTTTGATTATTCTGAACTTACAGTAATCCTCTCTTTGCAGTTCTTTAAATGTATAATTGATCAGAAGAAATAATATGTACCAGGTGCTGTGCTTACAGAGTTTAGCCTCATCACAAGAACTGATCAAAACAGCACTTGAACACTGAGCAGTAGTATTTAGTTAGTTAGATGTTCCTGATCACCCTTCTGTACTGAACTTCGACTCTTGCATTTCACTGCAGAGCTCCAAAGCCACTGCAACTTCTTTCTGGAAGAAGTAATAAATTCAAAAGTTTGAGGAATTTTAAGCGACGTTAATCTTCCTCCCAAGCTACTTACTTCCTATCTCTCTGCTTGAGGTACCACTCCTGGAAAAAGGCTGTATTTAAGATTTCCTCAGGATACATTTTACTCAAGTGAGTAAATAGTGGGTATGAAAACCTGGTCCGACTAATGGTTTCTCTCCCAGGGCTCCCAGTAATGGGTTTCAGGCTACTGTGAAGTACTACGTTAAAGTTACCAATTACATGGGGATTACACAGTTTTTATTGAGAACATAAATTGCAGATGCTGAAGTTGCATGGGCTATGTTTTCATTCTTGGTGGTGATGAAAGAACACAGTTTATACTCACGCATCCTGAGGACACCATATAATGTTAGCATCTATATTCATCTGGCTGGCCAAAATAAGGTCAGCTGCATTAAGTGAACACTTAGAAGGCATTTTTCAGATAAGAAGGCAGTTTTTGTGGAGGTTTTTCAAAGCTGCATCAGCAACCCATTCAGCCTTAAAAGCTCAGGCCTATGATACAGTTGAGATGTGACTAATCTTACACGTTATAAATCATAAATCAGACCTTGAAAATCAAAATATTAAAAATATATGTACTTCCTTGCCTGGTTTCTTGAGCGTGTCTGTAATATTTCTCTGCGCTGATAGGGGCTACGATTTTTATTTTGAGAAAAAGATAAAACTCCCCTCAATGCTGTGTGTTAAGAAATATCCAAATTATTGTAAAATTGGTCACAAAAATTGAGGGCTCTGCGTGCTTAATATGGTTAGCTGGAAGCATTGGCCAGAGGTAACTGTTTAGTATGTACTAGTACATACTGAACATCAGCGAGCCTCATCAGACCTATAGCAGTTCATACAGAACAAACATTCTGTCTGGGCTATTAAAACAGGCATGCAGACATTGTCATTAGAGCATCCTGTACAGTATGGTCAAGCTAACTTACAGAATGATACTGTTTCTTATACATCTCTGCATAGCAACTGCCAGAATTTGATAGTTTATATTCTTTTTGAACGCAGATAACGTCCCATGCCCTAAAGGCTTATCAGTTTTGCTACCTCCTGAACCACTGTTATGCCCTCAGAGAAGACCTTTGGGTACATTTCTGACAATGTAACAGCATTCCAGATTGAGCTGCTTATCATAATTCAAAGCCTATAGGTCATTGAGTGATGGGGCACTACCGTTTTCTTCATAAGCACAACATTTGACTACTTCAAATAAAAGGGAAATAAAGCTAAGAGTGTGCTGAATTACTTAAAAGTGGTTGCGGTGGGCTCACTCTAATTTATACAAAGAATTAACATTGTAGCATGCATCAGCAAACCATGCTTCTAAAATACAAATATACACTTCCAAAATAATATTATTAATCACAGGGATCTGATATAATTAGGAGTGGGTGATGACAGAAAAAGCTTCTGTCTTGGAAAATTTTTAAGAATTTCAAACTTCTCCCTTTTTGTGTCAAGATGAATATGAGGCTTCAAGAACAAAATAAAACAATGACTCATAGAAGAATATGCCCTTCTGGACAATGCCTATGAATTGGTTTTTAAGGGCTAGCCAGGAATGTGGCTAATGCATTTTCATCTCTGCTTTAAATCAGAAACAGAAGAGATCTGAGATGAAGTCTTTGTCTCGGGTGAAAACCTGTCTCTCCAAACTATAACCTGCTATTCCAGGTTAGCGTGAATGGTGAAAATTATGTCCTTTACCTGGAAGCATTTCTCCAAAGAAGTTTCACTACAACTAATACATTTGGACAAAAATTTAGCTTTTAAAAATGATTTTTCAAGAAAAC
The DNA here is from genome assembly GCF_000699105.1 of Pygoscelis adeliae. Lineage (NCBI taxonomy): Eukaryota > Metazoa > Chordata > Aves > Sphenisciformes > Spheniscidae > Pygoscelis > Pygoscelis adeliae. Next base: position 1,421,852 of record NW_008824034.1, on the reverse strand, counting down.
CTTGTTTAACTCTAGATCATATTAAAATGTAGCAATGCTTTTGTCTTTTTTTTTTCACTATATAAGGTATGATAACATAGAAATCTCCTTTTGAAGGGTGGTCAAGAAATAAATGCTACTTCAGTTTTTACAGAAGATGAAAAATTTTACCTATGCTATCATATTTATTATGATTTGTCTGGTGTTGAGAGCTCCATTCTGGGGCTGCTTTCCATGCGTGCTGAGAAGACATAATCTTTGTACCAAAAGACCAAGATAGACAAGAGGTGAGAGTGGTAAAACCAGTTATTCCAGAGACCAGTAATTTGCATGACTTGATTCTACCAAATCAGTGAAGAATGTCACTGTTAAAGATTTATGTTCCCTGATCTTCTCATCAGTAATTGTTAAGTCCTGAATGCCTGATGATAAAAGTGAAATTTGAGTGGGGATCTGAAGAAAAATGAGTTTAACTACAAAAGCTAGGAATTGCAGCTTGTACTGCTTGCATATTTATATCTTTTAACATTCTTGTATTGAATTTTATTCAGACCACATTCCATGAATATGTACTTACAGGATGTACCGGTATTTAATACAGGGTAATTCTAAAAAGGCTGTGAATGCAGCATGCAGATGAAACTGTCTCCAGACATTTCTGCATGTTCCAGTGCAGTATCCTCCTGAAATAAACGTTGCTCCTTGCAGTGGTTTGCTTCCACAAGCATGGTGAAGTTTGGAGGATTAGAATACAATAGAGAAGGTAAGAGTGGTAGGATTATGAAGCAAAGATTCAGAAATGGTGTCCTGTTGGGATCTTTGGTTGAGACTTGGATTTGGGATGTACTTACTGTTTGTCATGTTGTTCCCAAAGGCTGCATCGTGTGCAGTGCTTGGAGTGCAGTAGAATACCGTCCCTCATAAAAAGAGCTTTCAATTCCGTATTAAGAGTGACCAAGGTTAGGAGAGAAGGGGTGACTTTTACAACACTAAAAGCAGTGATGCTTTTTTTTTTTTTTTAAACTGTGAAGCAGAGAGTGAGGATACTTCCAAAACTTGGGGTTGTTTGGATTTGGAATTATGCAAATTTTGAAAATGGTGTAAAAATGGTTTCATATACAGCTTCTCAACGGAAACTGCCATAATAAATTAGGAGCAAAGCTCTTGTAGGCTTGCTTTGAAATTGGATGGGCAGATCAGACATAGGAACCTGATGACAGGCAGGTAAGAACTGGGTGGGGAGGCCAAAGAAAGCTTCAGCCTCTCCCTTCACCCTCTGTTGCCAGCGGAGGGCATTTGCTCAGGATTTCCATTCTGTCATTTGATGTATGCATGTGCAAAATATATGCTTGGTCTTTAGAAATAACCTATATATTCTCGTTAATCTCTGCTCTCAGCCTTCAGTATGTCTGCAGTAAATCTATTGATTTCAGTGAATTAGAGCTGTATTAAAGAAAACCAATCAAGCATGGAATTTAAAATGGATACCCGCCTGCTTAAAGTTAAGCTTCTGCTTTGCTGATATGGGGCTTGCTTCATTTCTGTATCCATGTGGAAATGAAATGGATGTACAGGAACTATATTGGTTGAGAAACTGTTTTATGAATAGATGCATCTTCTTTGTGGGGGAAAAAGATCTGGGTTTTTTTTTCCCAGCAGTGTCATAGACAACTGTTTAATTAGGGATCCACCTACCAAAAGCGTCATCCAGATTCTATTTTTGCTTTATTTCTATTCTCATTAATGCAATTTTATTTGAAAAGCTTACTTCCACAGATTTCCATTAATTTCCTTCAGTAGGTTAATGATAAAAGGTATTTTACTTCATACAAGTGCAATTTCCTCATACGTGTGTTATTGAGTGGCAGTATCTCCTATCAGCTGTGGATTGTCATTAAATCCTGATTCTGTGTATTTTATAAGATTTGGGATTTAACAGACTGATGCAATCCACTTGTTCAAATGTACTAGAAAACTACATTTGAACATCAAACTGATGGTGAAGCTTAACCTTTCAAACAGAAGGGTTGGGAGGCTTGGGAGAAATGGATTCTTTGAGCAGGAGGGTAAAGACCTTTATTAGAAATCTGAAAAGTTTTGAGCTGAGAGAAATCCAACTCAAACCGATTTCCTTTTCCTACTAACTTTTTTTTTAAATCAGGGTGGCAAGTTTTTCTAGTTAATGACTGGCTGTCTCTTACCTTTACAGTGATGATCACAAGTGTATTTACAAAAATTAGATAAAATATACTTAAACCTGTGCTAAAGCCACTGGCACTGATGACCCAAATATAAAGGTATCAATTATCAATGTACAGATGGGGGAAGAGGGAAAGGCCAGGCCAGCAAAGCTCTTATTTTTCAAGGTATTATCTTAAACTTCCAAGGTCTATTCCTTTTATAGGGAAAAACCTTAAGGTATGCACAACAGCCCCTGGCACCACGCTCTGGCCTTATGGGAGCCTGCGGGAGGCTTGGGAAGTGAGGTGCTGTTTTTCTGGGGAGCAGGCTGGGAGTGAGGGCGGTGCAGAGGGAGATCGAAATGGGCTGAAATCTGGTTCCTGGCTGCTTCTCCTGGGGCGCCTCGACCTGCTGTGAGGTGGTCTCACAGGTGAAGGGTTTCAATAATGGTACTCCTTACTTCCCCCCCCCCTTCTCTTTCCTTGTGTCTCTTTGGAGCTGAGATAGCATTGCAACAATAACAGCCCTTGTCTGTTGTGTTAGCAACTACAGCCACAGCACACGCACCTTGCTTCAGGCCCCGTGGGAATGCTGCCTTTTGGTTCCCCTGGAAACAAGCATTTTGTTACTATGTGCTGATGAGATGTGCCACGTAAAACTGTGTACCAAGTTAAAACAGGATGGAAATAATCCCTTACCAATATAATTTTAAATAAAAGCGATGAAAAGACCGTTCAGGCTTGCTGCCCAATTACTTCTTGTAACCATTTGGCTGTGGTGCCGTGTCAGCTCCAATCCAAGCTTTTCTCTCAGCCGTGGAACAGGGCTGAAATGAATAGTCACTACGTGATAATATGTCATGCAAGCGTGTAATCACGACAGAGTGCAGGGTAGAGACACTGTAACTTCACATTTGTAATGATATTGAGGTGAACGGTCAGCAAAAAATTCTGGTACAATTTTCGTTAAAGATGTTAATAGTTACCAGGAATTTTCTTCTGACACAAGACTGCAGCTCTTGAGCTTGGGCGGGTTTTGTGGTTTTGGGTTGTGTTTTTTTTTGTGATGTACTTTTATGAAAGTTACTGCAGAGCTGATGTTTGATAGCAGTATTTACGGCATTTGTGGAAATCGGGGGGCAGAGTTAGTGAAGCAGATTTTCAGTGCTGTTCTGGGTATAGCTAAGTACAGAGTTCCTAAATTACAATATTTTGATGATACAAGTTTAATAACTAAAACAATAGCAAACTTTCAGGAATCAGCATAAGACCAGGGTACATAAAGGGGCAATGAAACGTGAGTGTTTGATGAATTTGACTGAAGAGAAAAAGAAAGTAAAACAAATCCTTTCCGTAAATGAGACGCACAACTGGCTGTTTTCAACAGGCACAGCTCTCCAAGCAACGGTTCTGTATGTTGATCAAGGTCTGTGCTATAGGTAAAGTAACTTTTTAAAGGACTGGCTATAGAATTTTATGGCTGTGACAGGCTGTAGCACCCTTTTTGTTTTTAGAAAGACAATTCCATTGAGTTTCATCCTATAGACAAAAGATGTATGCATAATCTGAAAAAACAAAGACAACCTTAGATGACTTGTAATGCAGCACAGTACGTGTTCTGGTTTGGAAATGGCGGATTACCAGACACAATTATTCTGCAACAGAAGACTCTCAATCCTCAATAATATTGCTTCTAAGAGCTAATAAAATTTTTGTTAAATGTGTAAATACGTAATACATTTACCCAGATTTTCTGGAAAGGACTTTGCTGCATTCCTGAAAATAGACTTCCTAAGGGAAAGGGCTGATTCACATCAGTTCTTGTTAAAGTTGTATGCTGACATAAAATGTGTGGTGTTTGAATGGGTAAACTTTAATTACTAGAATGATATATATTTATTGAATCTGTCTTGCAGAATTGAAAGGATTTATTTGCATTCTGATGAATTACTTGTGAGATAAAGTTTACAGGATCTGGTCCTTGAATGTTAGTTTTGGAAGAAAACTGAAATATAGGACTTAGGTTCTTCTAAATTTTAAAAATAATTCCAAAAAATTTACCAACATTTGGGATACTCTCCCAAATGGAGGGAAACGCATAGACTGGGCATAGCTTTATGTGTTATGAATAAATGTTTTTCTTAGCAGCTTTCAAGAACAGTCCAACGTTAAAAATAGAACTATGTATGGATGGTATTTAGAAGGCATTACCTATGATGATCTAGACATTTATAAGAGTGTTTCAACAATATTTCCTCATTTCAATAAAATAGGCTGTTTGAAAAAATCCCTTTCTCTTTTTCCCTGTTGGAGAAAAAGGAAAAAGTCCCCAATCATTTAAAGTTATAACTTGTTGTTTACTTTCATGATATATGGATTCTGTGATGTAAGAACATACTGTGTACCATTATAATGGTTTCTGGTATATAAATGAGCTCTTTTCATCCTTTTCTGACTTTAAGCAGCCTGGACTATGAAATTGTCCTGGCTTCAGCTGGGATAGGTTAATTTTCTTCCCAGTAGCTGGTACAGTGCTGTGTTTTGGATTTAGGATGAGAACAAAGTTGATAACACACTGATGTTTTAGTTGTTGCTAGGTAATGCTTACACTAGTCAAGGACTTTTCAGCTTCCCATGCTCTGCCGACTGAGAAGGCTGGAGGTGCACAAGAAGCTGGGAGGGGGCACAGCCAGGACAGCTGCCCCAAACTGTCCAAAGGGACATTCCATACCATGGGACGTCATGCTCCGTATATAAGCTGGGGGGAGTTGGCCAGGGGACAGCGATTGCTGCTTGGGAACTGGCTGGGCATCAGTCAGCGGGTGTTGAGCAATTGCATTATGCCTCACTCATTTTGTATATTCTTTTATTGTTGTTATTATTACATTCCCTTCCTTTTCTGTCCTATTAAACTGTCTTTATCTGAACCCACGAATTTTACTCTTTTTCTTTTCCTCATTCTCTCCCCCATCCCACTGCGGGGGGAGGTGGGAGTGAGCGAAGGGCTGTGTGGTGTTTAGCTGCCTCCTCGGTTAAACCACAACAGAAATCTGTGGAGTAAGTCTTTCTGAGGTACTCTGACATATCCAGAAGCAGATAAATAACTAAATTTAGTTCTGCAGGTGTCATTGTCAGGAAGAAAAAGAACACTTCTAAACCAAAAAATTCTTAAGCACTTGCCTCTATTCACAGTGCATACGAATCACTTCTGTTTGATTTTTTTTCCAAATTGCTGACTAGTGAGGAAGCAGGGGATAGCAGTAATGAGGTTAAAAGAACCAAGACTGGCTTTGTGGAAGAAATATAAATAGATTCCAAATGTGAATAGCACAGATGCAAAAGTCACTCTGTGGTCAATGTCTGTTACATCATTAAGAAAACGAATCTGTAGTAGTCTAGGGCTTTGCTTTCCATCTTCAGTCAGTGACCTTTTCTTTACCAACTAGAGTCGCTGAGTGAGATTTCCTGAGACATTCATAAACTTACTTGATAAATAAAATCTCCAATCAACTTATGAGGCTTAAGAGGAACACTACACATTCATCACACTCCTCCTTTGTCTCTGCATCCTGGCAGAGGAATTTATGTTTGGTGGTGTTGCATACAGCTGAACAGAGCAGAGTATTATGTTCATATTCAGTCATGTCATCTTCTTTATGAAAGCCAATATCTATAAAAACTTAAAACCAGTGGAAAGTAAAAGGAAAATCCTTGAAAAATCATCATCTGGTAACATATGTTGATTCTTCTATACATTTTTTTTTGTAACTGCCATTATCATGCCTATTTTATGTTTGTATGTGCATTTTATCTTCAAGAAGGATATATAGCCACCCAGTTTCTTTTATCTACGAAATGTGTAAAGCCAGCTGACTTCAATGTTTGTCAAATATGTAATGTAACATACAATATGGCTGTTACTTAGATACAATTTCCTTACACATCTGAAAATCATCTGAAAATGAAGGCTATTGGGGAAATACTTTGTCTGATACAAAACAGAAAGGGGAAATTGGGGCAAGAATATTTGTCAAGCTCTCATTCTTAATGAAAATCAGTTGCTTTTTTTAATACCTGTGGGAAGGGGGAGGAAGAGCTTGGAGGGCTTTTGATGAATTGTGACATAGTTGGTCTCCAGTCCAACCTCCCTCTGAAACAGGGTCAGCTGTAAGAGCAGACTGGGTTACTCAGGGCTTTATCCAGCTGGGCCTTGAAAACTGCCAAGGATAGGGGCGGCACAGCCTCCCTGGGCCCTGTTCCACTGCTTGACTGTCCTCACAGGGGAAACGTCTTTTCTTAAACCCTTTATGAACTTCCCTTCCCTGCCCCGCCCCCCCTCCAATTTATTCCACTCTTGTTCTCCCATCATGCCACCTCTGTGAAGAGCCTGGCTCTGTCTCCCTGAGGCCCACTCATAGGAATCAGGAGGCTGCTGTTGTGTCGCTCCGAAGCCACATCTTCTCAGGCTGTAAAAAATTACCAGGTTCTCAAGACTCACATGTACTTGTTGGCTGGGAAAAGAGTACAGTTTCAGATGCCTAGAAAATTTCAGATGACCTAGAATCTGTAAGCATGAAGAGGTGTCTTACTAGAGGTGTAAGACTGCCTTTGATCATTTCCAAAGCAACTAATTCATATAAAATTTTGTCCATTTTGTTATTTTTAACACCTGACACTATCAGTGCTGCAGTATAATGGGAGATCCCTGGCTTCAGAAATGACCACTCACTGTTACCTTCAGACCATTCATTGTTTTCCTGAAGTGACACACACACTGCAAACCTTGAATAGCAATAGTCAAAGTTAATAACTCTCTGGAATGATAAAAGTAATTATAATGAAAAAGAGAGTAATTAAAAATTAAAGTTATTTGTAAATATTGAAAGGCCAGTAGCTTTGCAGAATCTGTTCTTTGTTATTTGAGAAATTCTTGTGGGAATTGGGAGTGTCTTGTTATAATGATGTAATGATAGCGATAAGACTATATTAGGAAACAGGACTAAACTAAAATCCTAAAAAGCTGTTTTTCAAAATGAAAATGCTAGTCTACAAGTATAAATAGTTTGGCTGGTGTCATGGTTTAACCCCAGCCGGCAACTAAGCCCCATACAGCCGCTCGCTCACTCCCCCCCACACAGTGGGATTGGTGGAGAGAATCGGAAGGGTAAAAGTGAGAAAACTCGTGGGTTGAGATAAAGACAGTTTAATAGGGAAAGCAAAAGCTGCACATGCAAGCAAAGCAAAACAAGGCATTCATTCACTCCTTCCCATGGGCAGGCAGGCGTTCAGCCATCTCCAGGAAAGCAAGGCTCCATCACGCGTAACGGTGACTTGGGAAGACAAATGCCATCACTCCAAACATCCCCAGCTTTATACTGCTGAGCATGATGTCATATAGTGTGGAATATCCCTTGGGTCAGTTGGGGTCAGCTGTCCCAGCCGTGTCCCCTCCCAGCTTCTCGTGCACCCCCAGCCTACTCGCTGGTGGGGTGGGGTGAGAGGCAGAAAAGGCCTTGACTCTGTGTCAGCACTGCTCAGCAACAACAAAAACATCCCTGTGTTATCAGCACTGTTTCCAGCACAAATACAAAACACAGCCCCATACTGTGAAGAAAATTTACTCTACCCCAGCCAAAACCACCACAGCTGGCTATGTGTTTAAAAATAATTCATCCTCTAGGGAGGGTTGGTTGCATGTGAAACATATACAGTGGTCCCTTAAGCCTTTTTGTGAAATCACATAGAAGCAGGCAAGGTGAAAAATAAATAGACATTTCAAAGTGTCAGGGCTTTGCTGTATTCAGAAATGTCCAAGGTCAAATTCAGTTAGGCTTTGCTTGTTCTGTGTTGGCTTGAAGTGAACTAGGTCTATGGATGCTCTTTTTTGCTGAAGTGAGATCACAATTAAATTGGAGGAAAAGTTTCCTAAATTATTATATAAAATATATAAAATGTTCAAAATCTGAACGAAACAACTGTCTTTGATCAGCAACAGTGACTGAGTACAGGGAGTTTTCAGGAAAAGGCAACCCTCTCTCTTTCCAAATCCCCTCCAATTAACTTTATAGCTTGAACTAAGTTTTCTCTTCCTCTGTCTGGAAACTGCTGCAAACTTCCATAATTTTTTGTGCACCTAGATCAAAAGGGATATATTGCTCATGGGACAGGGGATTACCAGTGTATGAAAGCACTGGAAGTGAATAATTTTAGGTCAGATCTTATTGACTCTCCTACTGAAACATTGTTAGTTTTGATTGAGGTTTCTTTGACCAAAAGACCTTGAAGCGTTGCCAATAAGAAATGTATAATATTTTACTGTGATTCTTTCTGTTATGGTATTCTTCACAGGAAATCCCTTTTCCTCTTGTTCAAAGACGTGGCGCTATGCATGCTTGTGCTCTAATGAGTTTGGGAAACAGAAGGAACATGTGCAATGGGAAGGGGCTGCATGTGCATTTCAGGATGAAAATGAATGCCTTCAGTTCCGATTTTTCCTTATGACTGGTCTTAGCAATTTAGATGCCTATTTATAGGTTGAGATCACCTTAGTCTAGTCTTTTAGCCCGTTCTGATGCATTTCTCAACAAATTCAGAGGAAGTAGCTATGCTGGCCTAGCACTTGCTGCACAATTCACATTATCCTGTTGTATCTGGTCAAGAATTCCCAGCACTTCTCTCTTCCACAAAGGAAATGTGTTGTGTGTGCATTTAAGTAAGCTGCACAGCTCTTAGCTTGTTTAAATCTAAGGATATTTCATCAGCAGCTGAAAACAGATTCAGCATTACTTTGAACATCTTGAGTAGATTCTAAGGCTATCTGAAAAAGGTTGTACTCATAGCGATACCATCTTGGGGAAAGAGAGCTGGCTTTCCGACAAATTTGGCTTTAAAAGGATGCAAGTGCTTAAGCCCTTTCTAGCCTCCTGCTGTTGTTTTCCATCTGCCATATGATAAATGAAGGAAGTCCTGGGAAATGTAAGGCACTTTTTGCAGTGATACTGTCCTTTCAGGTTGGAGCTGCCTATGGAGGGGAGACTGAAGGAAGAGTGGACTGTGCTATCTGCAGAGTCTGAGCAATGATGGTAGAGCTTCATAGACAGTCAGTCTGAAAACAGGTTATGATGTAGTTCTAAGTGACTACTAGTAAGGAGCAGTCTCATGTAATCAAGGTGGTAAATGCCACAGGTGATTTCATTTGCATGTTTGATTACAAAAGCTTAAATGTGTCTCTCAACTTTTCAGAAGTAGGTGATTGTCTGTGGTTCATAATGACATATATAAAAATGTTTTACTGAGTGTTGGAGACATTTTAAGGCTTTGCCCAAGAAGAAAACCCAATGACTATTTACCATAATGATAGTATTTTTTATTTGAAAATATTGCCAGTCATTTTCTTGCCAGTCCTGAAATGCTTGTTGCAAGCAATGAAATCCTCATCTTGTGTTTTGTCAGCCTGCAGTATTTTGCAGTGCAGCATGCTGTGGGTGATCATGTAATTTGAAGTGTAAATTGTAAAAGAAAAATGCATTAGCTTACCTGGGTTTCCCGCTGTTGTTGAAATAAGCAATAGAGCTGTGCATGTCACAGTTAATTTGCATAATAGAGGAATAGAAAATATCTAGATTTTATTTTATTCTGCTCACATTAGCTGTAGCGACACAGCTTTGATTAACTTTAGTGAAAAGAGGCCGGATTCTTCATGGTCCATGATTTTTTAGCTCTTTACTTCTGAATAACTGTTTAGTATCAGAAAGAGTTTATATACCAGGCAAAGTTAAATGCTTCACCTTGAGATGGTTGCTAGTGATAATGGAAGTGTGCGGGTTAAAAAGGACCCAATTCCTTTTCTTTCCAAGTTCTTCTATTCCTTCCCACTCAAGACTCTTGCAGTTTACAGTTTCCCCGGTTGGAATTTCTCCATCATGAGAAAATATCCTCAGTGATCCAAAGCGTGATACAAACCAGTCTTACACACACAAGAAAGCTATTCCCTGCAGCAGAACCGGAGGTGGGTACTGTAGAGGGTGATGTTTTCTTGGGAGTCACGCTGAAAGCTTTAAACCTGCGAGAGAAGGTAGAGAATTGTAAATATGTCACTGATGTCCATCTTGTTGCCTCCGGAGAAATAGAAAACTTAGGTCAAACACGAGTAGTTTTAGTTCAGATGCCAGCTGTTTGCAAGACTAGGCCCTTAATTTGTATGTTCCCTTTGCCTTCAGTGTGATTCACTGTAGCTTGTAAAGATCTTGGACAATGGCATTAAATCACTGATTCTGGATGAAACCTTTGTTAGTTCTAGTGCTGGTCAACATGTAAAATCTTCTCTAGAGACTGAAGATGCTCCCAGGTTAGATGTCTGTGTGTAAGCTCTGTACTTTGAATTACAGTGTAAAAAGGGCCCGCTATTTCTTACCTTCGATAAAAGCTGTCTGTGTTACCAAAGAATAGTTAAACAGAGAAGAGTAGTAGAAGCTAAAAGTAAACACTAATGTACATTTAACATTAATAATTCACTGTATCATTCATAATTTAAAACAGTGAGAATTATTTTGCTTTATCTTGTATCACAAACCAGTTTGAAAAGAAAACTAAGGAAGCCTGATTATTCTCCATAGGCATGTACTTACATTGGTCTTCAGCTCAGTTTATTCAGCCTTTTAATTTTAATGCTTCATTTAGTTGCAGTGCTTATATTGAATGTAATAAATTATTGTTGTATTTTTTTAGAGTTGTATTTTGAAATCAGCAAAAGGTAGTCTAGCTAATTCTTCTATCGGAAGCAATGCTCAACAGCCATTCTCTACCCCTGTTTACGATATTTGTGATTTTATAGATCTATGCCATATCTCCACTCTTTTCTTTTTGCAGGATGATTAATTAGTATTCAATATGGAAGCTATAACATATTTTTGATAATCATCTCTTTCCTTCTCTGCGTTTCCTATTTCTGCTCCATTCATTTTAAAGTAGGGCAACTGGAAGTGTTTGGAGCATTCAAGATATGGTCATGCTATAGACTCACGGAACTGCATCATGGTTCTGTTTTGCTTTTTACTTCTGTCCTAATAATTCCTAAAACTTGCTTCCTTTTTAAAGCTACTTTTTTGAACTGAGCTGATGTTTTCATAAAACGATCTTTTCTAACACTAAGGACTTGTTCCTAAGTGATGGTAATTTTATATGGAAAATTAGGTTTGAGCTCACGGCCCCCTCCCCCCTCCCATGTGCATCACTTTATATGAATCTAAAAGCTACCCCTGAAAAATATCACAGAAGCAAACATACTTGCCTGTAATCAACATCTTTTCTTGATGACTGGATACATATCTAAATATACTTAACTGATGTCCACATCAGAGAAGTGTCCTCTCTCATTCTCACAATCTCCCCTTGCTCCCTTCTTTCCACAATGATTTCATTGAGGAAAATCACGAAGATAAGAGTCTGGTTAATCACATTTTGTTTTTACTACACAAAGATTCTGTTTGGTTCATTTAGGACTGCAGGGATTCTTTGTTTTACTCATAATGGTAATTCAGCCATAGACCGTATTTTCATGGTGGGGTAAAATTGTCAGTCTAAGTTGCATAATTTCCTATAGGATGTAACATTGCTTTGTTGGGGGAAAAAAAATCTGCTGCTTTTCTCCCCTGTCTTGCTTGTTTACTGTTCTCCACAGGGGTCTGTATCACATCTTTCAAAAGTGGATCAAGTTTTTGAACTCTCCCCTCCTCTAAGTGTTTGGGTATTCAGATGTAGGTCAGGCGCTACAAATAAACAAGATGCTGAATCTCTGCACTGGATCTGCAGCTCCCAATCACTGCTTCCTTCCCTCTGCATGGCCTGCTTGAATTCACTGGTTTTCTAGATGTGGCTTACCCAGCCTCTGAAAAATAAGTGAAATATTAATCTCTTAAGACTTTCTCTTTTGAGAAGGCACCATTTTTAAAATGGCCATAAAATTACCGAAGAATCTCTTTCTTCTAATGTACCATGACTAATGAACTGCAATAGCTTTTCCTTATTATATCACTGCTATTTTTGCCTTTGAAATACCAAAACTTCAATCGCTGTGATTATAGGTAACAAGACAGGCTGACACTTAAACTGTTGAAATGTGTGTTTTTATTATAACTTCTATGAGTGCATTTAGAAATTGTCATTTTTGTTTTCATGACTCTCTAAGGTTTTAAAATTGTATTATATAGAAATGAAAATAACTCAGGCCAGAGTACATTCAGATGTGGACCTCTCTTGGCTTTCAATTTACAACTTTTACAATATTGATATGCTATTAGGAATAAAGGCATGAAAACACAACCAAACCCTCGTTTTAGAAATCTGTTTGAGAACATGTACTGTCTTCTGTATTGGGTGATTTTCAATGGCCAGTACCATTTCTTTCAGAGTCTAGCAATGATATGCTAAATCTCACACGGGACATTCACTGCTGATGGTGGGAGAAACTAATACTTGCGTGAGAATTCAGCTCACATCCTGCAAACGTGTTGCCAACACAAGAAGCGTGGAATTAGCCATGAGAAATCAGCTCAAATTTGACATGCCATAGAATTTAAAGACTTTTGTTATCGCTCAGCCACCCTCTTTGACCTCTCTAATGATGGATTTCTTCTGTGTGGGAACATAGGAATCACGTAGGTTTTGGTAATATAGGAAGAGCATTCCTTACAGTTACCTGAGAATTGATAATGAGAACTCGATTTTCAGTCTGTGTTGCTAGTTCTGTTGATCATGAGGGAAGATGCATTTGATGGCAGCTAAGGGCTTCACCATCAATCTGAAATTTAAGGCATATTTTTCTCTATCTCTAAAAAGTCTAACAAATCTTTTGTTCCATAAAGGATATCAGTCCTCATTGCCTGCACAGCATTGCTTGATTTTAGGCAGGGCATCTTATGGGGATGCAGTAGTATGCAGTAGCCAAATGAATAGAAATTCAGTTTATATGACAATTTTTGAATGTTTAAAGGCAGAGTCACTTTTTCAAATGCTAAACAAGACATCAGCTTTTAATTCTGTTTTTCAAGGTCTCCAATCTACAGAGATGGCCGTTCTCATTAAAAATTTTCAAACCATTGAACATTACTCTCTGAAATTAACAAAATGCAGCATTCATGGGTAGCTTCAACATGATATGCTAAGTTTTAGTTTAAAAATGCCCTTCAGAAATAAAATGATGCTCTTACATAACATTATTTACTTTTTTAGAATTGAAAATACTTTTTTTTCATTTAGTCATAGCAAAGTAGACATCTCCTTTGAGTACTTGGAAGAGAGACTCTGCTAGCTATTATAATCTTTTTATTAAAACTTAATGGTTCTTAACCCAGCAAATTATTTTTGGCTTTTTTATTTTAGTGATTAAAAATACCTGGCATTTATATCTTGAAGGTCAGTCAACAACTCTGCGCACAGTGCGCAGGCGTGCGCGCACCCCCCCCCCCATAGCTGGAGACTATTTCAAAAATGCTTTGAGTGGTCTCTGGATAAAAAACTTCACATTTTCCCAAACCTCCCCAAATCTTTTGGAAGAGTTTGAAAGCCCACTGAAGTACTGTGCCCAGATTTATCCAAAAAGAAGAGATGATTATCCAAACTGCTGCACAAATAAGATTTTTTTTCCTTCTTATATAACGCAAGTATAAAATGTGAATCTTTGAAAGGCCTATGTGTGCCCCTGTCATGGAAAAGGACAATGATCATATCCGTCTGTGCTCTGGAACAGCCACTGTTTGCACCCTTATTTTTGATTTCCAGGTATAAGAGATACCATCTACTTTGTGGAGGCATGGTTTGCTCTTTAAAGCCTCATTTGTTTTGGCTGGAGAAATCTCAAGAGTCCTTTGCAGGGGGAAACTGCCAGTTTCTTCATCAAGCAAAAGTGCACGCTGACATAACACTTAGTTCCTGCTTAAAAATGTCCTCTTCAGTACTGGCAATCTTTGCAGTGATTTATTGTGCAGTTAATGTTCCATGTTAAGTTGGAGAATAGGAAATTGTGGTGTTAAGGTGATTCTCAGTTTGCTTCTCATTTCCTTCACTTTTTTCATTAGCTTTTATCATTAGCTATAGCACTCATCTTTGATCAATGGCCATCCACCAGTCACTGTTTTCTGGACCAGACTATGTTTAGATGTTGTCCTCTGCTGGGGTGTGTTTTTGGTGCTCTCCTGTGGTTAAGTTGCTTCTCAGAGATCGCAGGAACAAATCTGTGGCTAGAGTACTCTGGAGTCCCAGTACTGTTGCTGTTCTTAGCCCACAAGCATGCAAGGGATTGAAGTGAGGAGACAGAGAGATAAGCTGCTAATTCCCCAAAATGTTTGCCCCTTGCCTATGCTAGGGGTATTAATCTCACTGACTTTGTCAGGCTATGCTAAGGAAGGCTGCTATGCATCTCAGCAGTCTAATCTTTTGCCAATTAAACTGGTGGGCTGGAGAAGCTGCCAGAGGATTTGAATAGTAACAAATGATAGCTGCAATTGCACAGCTGGCAAATGAGATGTCTACTAGTTCGCAGCCTGCTGTAGGCTCCTAAACAGAACAAATGACTAGTTGTGTGGGTTTTTTCTTTCATTTTCTTGTTTGATCTACATTGTCAACAAAGATGCTACTTCATGTAGGTATAGGCTGGCCGGCCTCTGTATTACAGAGTGGAGTTAACAGTGACAGAACTAGGTAAAGGAAGGTCTGAAGATTTTCCTGGTGCCCAAGAGGAATTTCCACCTCTTGCTGTAATCCTTGCTGCCAGGATTATGCTGCTGCTGGTACTTGAGTTTCCTAGTTTAAAGCGAGGATGGGAATCTCTGAATGAATGGCACTTCTAGTTCTGGATGTGCGTAGACACATACCAAAGTCACCCGAGAGGTTACAACCACTTCCTTCTGCTTTTCATTGCTGCTGACCTTTTTTTTGTTGCCTAAAGGTAGAGGTGTTGTGTGTTGTGAACCGTCTCTCAAAAATCCATCTGCAAACAGACACTAAAACAACGGGGCAACCTGTTCAATTGGTAGAATTATTCTCTGTGAGGAGGTTACAGGGGTGCTCTGAGATATTCGCTGACAGAAATATAAGGGGTTGGTAAAAAGACATGTATTTCTTGAAACAAGTGCTTAGATGCAGCCTCTTGCTTGGCTACAGTTGCAGCTACCAGAAACGCTTACACTGATTTCTCCCTGCTCGGAAGAGAGTGTCTTCATAGTTTGGGATGTCCTTTATCCCTCAAATTGAGCTTGGCAAAGCTGGACTTCAGAATAAAGTGTAGAGTCCAGCTTTTTGAAATGGACCCAGAATGTGTAGGGTGAGGTTTGTTCTGGAGCTATCAGAAGGGATAAGGTTGTTTGGTCAGAGCCGTTGTTAGCTGGTAGTTTTATATTTATTTGGCTATTCTGCTGGTTTTAGGGTTATGATTTTTATTGTTATATCAGAGCACCTAGAAGCTGAGATGATCTTCCATGGTATGTAAATGAAAATAACTAAATAAAATATGTTTGGCTATGTTATTTGGAGATTCATAAATTGACATTAATTGGAAAGCGTAGGAAAACTTGTTTTGTTACTTAAAATGTTATTTTATTGCTTTTGACAATGACATGAGTTGTGTATCCACCATAAATGTCCTTGGAGAAATGATAAATTATTATTATTATTGTTGTGCAGCAGCAGTATTAAAGTTTTCTTTTTTTCTAGTATTTAAGTATGCAAAAGCCTCCCACACTTAGCCAACTGTGCTGCTTAGGTAAACTAAAGACTGACTAACATATATACATCAAACTCTGAAGCAAGACAAAAGAAAATTTGCTAGCAATCTTGTCTTGACATGGTTTACTTGCCAGAGAAAAATCCTTTCTAAGTTGCATCCCACACAGAGACTTACTTTTCTTGTTAGAATTCTGTATGTGTTGCAAGTAGAGCATTCAGTAATTGTGCGCCAGGATTTCGGCTTTATGTAGGTGTCAGACTGGTTTGTCATGGATTTTGTTTTTAACACTGAATGTATTTTGCAGGTTTTTACTTCCCATAAAAGCAACTCTCTTCTGGGCTGGCACACACCCCATTGAATAGACTCTACCAGTTATAGTTCTAGGTAGGACAGAGGGGGTTTTGGCCTGGAAAAAAATGAATGAACCACAACCCACAATAGTCTAGTGCACTCAAATATAGAAGAGACTTGGATTGGATTCCATTCTCTCAATAATAATTAGTTTTCCAAATGTTTCATTTCCAGTAGGAGAGATTACGAGGGGCTACCCGTAAAACCTCTACTAGCCTCGTGCCTAGTAGTCAACTAGAGTTCATGAGGCAGAGCAGACTGGAACTGGAGAGGCCCTAGCTGGTAACGTGGGGAGCCGTTTATTCCTGCCCTCTTTGTGCCTAAACATTTGAAGCAGAGAAGGTTTTTGCAACTGCCATTTTACTTGAATAAAACTGTTGCAGCAAAACATTTTAGTTTTAGTTGAATGATAGTTTTCTAATAGCAATATCATTTAATCCTCACTAACCTCTAGCCTTACACATTGCCAAGATGTTAAGCATAGTGTGGCATTGCACGTTGTAACATGAAACCACTTTCTGTTGAAGCGCAGGGCTTTTCAGGCGGCTTTGTTTAAACGTTAAGAGTAGGCAAGCTTACTTTGTCCAATTTTGAACCCACTGTAATCACTGAGAGTTTCAAGGACCTCTCGAAGTCCTCAGGACCAGGTGCTAACAGCAGAAATACTGGTTCAGTGCCTCTTATGACAGTTGTATTTAAACCTTTGATGAAGGACACTATTTATAAGAGCTGGAGAATTTCACAGAATACTCTGGGAACATTTGCTTTTCTTTTGATTCCTGCAGACTAGCATAAAAATGCCAAATTAGTGTTCTTCCATACTCTTCTGCTATGTATGTTGAGTACAGATTTAAAATACGGCTGCTCAAACCTCAGAACTTTTGCTTTATGAAAACTTGTGTATCTTTGATTGTTTTGGGGGTGGACATCAAAACAAGCAACAATTGATTTTGAAACTGCTGAAGAAAATTTTGAAAAAAAATTGGAAAAAATTAACGTTTAATTCAAATATTCAATTGCAGTGAAGTTTTGTATTTGTAAGAAAAGAAATACAAAGATGGGTATAAAATAATAGAAAATGGAAAGAATAAAGTTAAAAATAATAGAAAATAATTTCTTTGTATCAATTAATTTTTCAAATGAGACTTCTGAATTTTCAAATTGAAAAAAAATGTTTTGTAGGGTTATTTTTGTAATTAGTAAGAACTTACAGCCACTTCAGATTTGTCAGTATTGTATTTTGTAACATGGAAACTGGACCAACAAGTAACTTAAAACTAGTAATAGATGCTACTGTGATAAGACACTCTTGAAGCAGCCCAAACTTGAGTGACAGCAAAAATTATTCAAGTTTTCTGAAGTCTCAGAACTCCCCCGTTTTCCCACAGACTACTTGTTTATGAATATTTATACAGATCCTGTCTGAACTTTAGACCATTGCATAGATAATACAGAAATTATTTCTGTAAACTGTCAGGTATTGTTATAAAAGTAAACTGATAAGCACACACATGAACGCTATGCAGCCCAGGGTCTTTGCTTTGGAAAAAAGGGGAAATGTATTCAGCCTCTGTTGTCTTCATTTCTTACACATGTATGTCATATTGATACATGGATCTCACATAAATTTAGACTTCTGAGAGTACTCTTACATGAGGACTGTACTTAAGTGTTTTGGTTATTTAAACTTTGGAACTTATCTTCACAGCGTATAGCTTATTTTTACCTAAATTGTTGCTTAAGACTAATTGTTTTGTTTTATGGAAGTCTTGAGAGGTGGCAACACAACCCATTGCTCAGTGTACTTGGGGTGTGTGAATAGCAGCACCTGCTCTTGGGAAGACTGTATATAATTTGCAATTTCCTGTTGCCATTTGTGGAAAAATGTTCAATTTTCATATCCGTCTTTCTACTTGACTAACAGCCAGTCATGGTCAAATAAAAAAGCGCTTGACAAACACTTTTGCTGGTATTTCAAGTTCCGCTTTTGGTCATTGGAAATACTTAACTGAGTGCCAGAAGAGTCCTGAATTTTATGAAAAGCTCTTGCTGAAAGCAGCTTCGTTAGAAGATTGTTGGGAGAGGACTATTGATTTTTTTATTTTCTTTTTTAAATCTTTGGTCATTTTAATACATTGTGACTCAGCAATCAGGCAACAATTCAGTTCAAGCAGAATAATCCAGTACACAGCTGAAATGTGCTGGCTGAAAGGAGTCAAGGAATTTATGACAAATATTCTGAGCTGAAAGAAACTAGGATCAGCTCCCAAATGGCTCAGGTACTCCAAATTTACCATAAAACAATGTCACGATGACAATTTCCACGAGCTGTATTTATTTAAAATCAGGACAAAGATTATGCTTGCTTTCACCAGATGTCTGTCTTGCCCAGTATCCTGTTTCTGGCAGTAGCCAAAATGAATGACTAGGAGAAAAATATTCAACAGAGCGAACATATTGTGATAGCTCTCTGAATATTCTCTCAACCTCCAACACTTTTCAGTGGAAGAATTTTCTAAGCAAGAGGTAGTGACATTGTACTCAATAGGCCTAGAAGACTGCTCTTCCATGAACTTGTCCCATTTTCCCAGGTACTTTTTCAGCATCCTCATCTTCTGCACTAAGGGCTTTCAGAATCAAAACGTGT
>NW_008824034.1:1322561-1402955 GCF_000699105.1 Pygoscelis adeliae | reverse complement strand
TCATCCAAAGTTCCTTAACTCTATTTTTGATGGACAATTGATATCTCCTTTACACCACTAATGATCTTACAGACTTCTTTCTCAGCTCTATCATTTGTCCCTTCCACTGACAGCTGTTCAGCAGCTGTTCCTAACTTTGCCTATCCCTGTCATGCTTTCCTGAACTGTTTCCAGATCTTCTATCTAATTTCTGAAACAGTATTGGGGGAGTAAGAGGAGACCAGAATTGCACACAATATTATATAATTATGTAATGTAATTTTTCATTTTAACCTCCAGACCTGATTTCTGAGTGGGCGTGTTTAACTCAGCAGCCCTCATTCTGTACATGAACTCTGGGCTGTTTTCCCACGTCTCTTACTTAGTTTTTCTGTGTTTCTTCACTTGCCATTTGCATTTCTAGTGGCCCTAATGTAGCTCTTCAGTCAGCCCTCATTTTCACTGCAAACTTAAAGACAAGCAAATAAGATGTTTTCATCTTTCTTTTTCATTTTTGCGGCTGAGTCAAAGACCCTGTATACCACAGTGGAGCACATCCAGAATACTTAGAGGATAAAAACAGCCCTAACCCTGGATTCCATGCTTTCAGTGATTTGTCAGATGCAGTCTTACATCCATATAACACTTATGCTGGACCTAGTGTACAGCTTGTTTCTCAAATGTGTCAGAAAAGGTTTTCCTGAATGCATTTATTTTTATGAGCACCTAGATATACATTTCTTTAACTGCATCCTAAACATGAACATCCGTAGAATAAACCATCTTTTTTTTTTTTTTTCTTTGACTCTTGTGTACCTTTATATTGGTTAGGCTTTTGAGAGATTTCTGCAGTTCTTGTTATGCTGTCCTCTTTCTGCTCTGAATTAAGAAAGTAGCAAACTGTCGTGTTGTTTCTAGGCAAGTGGGACTCCATGACCCACCTCTGCTTTAGAGATTTAAAGACATGTTCTTCAGCTCTGAGCACATTCTTTAAAGAAAAATCAAAACGCTAGTGTTTTATTAATGACATCCTCCTACTTTGCCTGGCTAGGCTGGTCTTTTAAAGCACTAGATTAGCACTCAGCAGCTTATTTTCTGGAGACTGAACTCACTTCAAGTCTCTCAGAAACAGTCATTTGTCAATGATTTAGATTTAATTTCTGACTATTTGCATATTGGCTTTTCTGACGCAAGTGAAAGTAGGAAGCATTGGTTGTCATACCTAAAAGCCACATCTCAGGGAAAATCTCCCACTGGAATTCTAGAACAAAGGATTTCTAGAAAAGACAGCTATGCCCTGGGATGACTTAGTGCTCATCTACTGCTACTCCCCCCCCAATTATAAATCAACATTCTGGATTTTTAGTCTAGAATAGAATCTTCTAATACTTTACGTCTAATTTAACTCTATTCACGGCATTTCCATAGCAGAATGTCAGGCTTCATTTCCATTGTCTAATTAGCGTTATTGAAGACCAAAGCTTCCTCTGTGTCCTAGTTGCTGTGTGAAAATCTTACTCTGAACGTGATGGTACAGGTACACGCAGGTACAATGACTGCGTATGTAAGCTTCATGTGGAGTCACATGCAGACATCTGGAGACAAGGTCTTGAATATGTGTATACGCTAGACATTTTCTTTACCTCTTTCAACACTGTAGACACTGAATTTGCAGTTTTGCAACACTGTTGTAATGCTGAAAACTTGGGGTATGATTTGAGTAAGTTAGGTTGACTGTAAGAACATTGAAATAGGGATTCCAACACTTAGGCAAAACAGAAACAGAATGCCATTGATGATATTCCCCTCTTCATGCACTTTGTTGGCTAAGGTCTCACTTTTGGGGAAAGCAGGCCCTTTCTTTCAAGGAGCATCTTTTGTCTTGTGGGGTGAGAGTTACGAATTGCTGTTACAGCCCAGACAAAATCTGCCATTTAACATGCTCTGTGAAGACAACAAATCAGCCCTACCTTTATACAAAGACTACAACTCCAGAAAGGCAGCTTTGTCCTTGAACTGATGCAGATGGCAGGAGTCAGCTCAGTTGCTCAGAGTAATTTTTTTCCCCCAAGGTAGAAGTCAGACAAGCAATATCTAAATTCTTTCTATGTGAATTGTTGTGATCTTGATTAAAGTCTCAGCTTTGGAAAGGGAAGTCAGTAGGGAATACTCACATTTTGAAATAGTTCTGCTTCAGCCATTTCCCAGGTAGAAAATGCTCAGTGCCATGTCACTTGGCTCCCATTGCTTCCTAAAATGCTTACAACCAAGAATGTTTCACCACAAAGGACCAATTATTAAATTAAGTGTAGGTTAAGTAGTTCTCACATGCATCCCCCTTGAATTTAGAATACTTCTTAGGAGGGCTTCACTCGCAGTGGGTGTATCAGCTCTGATGAGTTCTGGTTATATTATAGCAGCAGAAAGCGAGCTTGAAGGTCAGCCGTGCCTTCGTTTCCAGAAGAGATCTAGTTAAGCATGTTGTACGTTTCCTCTAGTACTTACTTTGTGTGGTATCTTGCTGATGTTCCCCATAAAATTTCAGCATCTAGCCAGCTGTGCAGGCTCCCTGTGTACTCAGGGGTAACTTATTGCATCTGTCTTGGGTGGCTATCTCCATTGACTGGGAATGACCAGCTTAACTTTTAGTTCATTAAATTAGATTTGCATTGTCATTGACCAAAATTTTGATACTTGTTCTGATGGCAGCAAAGGGAGAGAAACTATATTCTTTGCTTCGGCAGCAGTGTGTAAGCGTGATTGCTGGTTGGAACCTAACAACTATGGGTCAAAGTTTGTGGTTTTGTGGGGGTGCTTTTATAATTTTTATTTTTTCCTTCACTGATACAAATCACCCAACTGAGAAGAGTTAGGATTACTCACGTCTGCAGACCCAAGGCTGAGTTGCTGGTCAATTTAGCTTTACATCTATCTGTGTGATATTAAAGAGTCTGTCATGCTTAGACAATCAAAAATCAGGGTCCTACAAATATGAATTTATAAATGATCTGATTTATAAACAATACGAAGAAGCCCATCTTCATGGATGGGGTTTAACATTTCCTTTAAACATCTAAAATGGAGACTCTCCTGAAACAGAGCATTTGCTATACAGTTATGATTTGGGAATGCTTTTCCTTCCTCTATTTAGAGTATTCTCTTGACCTGAAAGCTGAAACACAGAGGCTGACGAGTGCTGACCCACAAAGGGAAATTAGACCAAAGAGGCCAAATGATCAATTGCTTTGTTGTAGGTTGCCATTAATTAAAGTACTGGCAAATGCTGTATAAGGTTATATTCAAGGATATTTCTTTCTTTTGAGGTTTTGACAAGCATTGCCCCTGTGAAGGAGGTATTTGTATTGGTCTCCTCTATTTATTCTGTTATATTTCAGCATTCTTTGAGCAATAGCTTACAGTATTCATATTACTTTTTTCTTACTGTAGCTGACATAAATATTGACTTAATCCAGCAATTTGTAAGATTTTAAGGCACAGAAAGCCACTGAATCAATCACTTTGTATGCATATCACAGCATCAAGCTTGTAAAAGTAAAATGTAAACTTCTAGAATCTGACTGATTCAAATCAATTTTAACACTGAGGAAAAAGTAAATTTTTCTCCTCTGGAAGCAATCTCACTACATTTGGAACACTTCTACTTGAAAATAAAAATCAAAGAAAGGATCATCTTAAAATCCCATGCTAATACCCTATGTATGAAATCAGTTTAGTTTGATCTAACATGATTTTATAATAGTATTGCAATCAGATGCAGCATTCTGAATTGGGTTGGAATTGTATAACTTTCATATACATCAGTAGCTGCCTCAGTGGTCACATCGCAGTTTCTTGTTAATTTTGGTGTGAAGGTGATGAGGCAATAGCAGTCTCAGGATTCCCCTGATAAATTAACTGCTAATGCCTATGGCCCTCCATTTAAAAAAACCAACCAACCAACCAAACAAACCAAAAAACCCCACCCCAAAATCCAAAAAACTTAGCATCTCTGCTGCAGTCATTGGATCTAACCACTGGAGTGACTGCAGTTTTCACGGTGGGCTCAAGCTATGGGATTTTGAGTATAGCATGGGATAGAAAAGTTCAGATGTCCCTCGGGACCAGTCTAGTGCTACAACAGTTGAGTAATCTCTGGCCTGTCCTTTCAACTTTTCATCAGGCACCAATTAGGCGATTTGGTAATAAAACTTAAATGTTTATAAAGCACTTTACATAGTGACATATGTCATGATTTATCAAAGCCATAGTTAAGCTATGTTTTGTGTGAACATGCAAAAAATTCTTACAAAAATAATTTGCTTTATGGTCATTTGCTTGTATTCAGTAATGATGCAGAAATGCAGTAGTATACTTTACTAGGCTTTGGCCTGAAAACTTGTGCTGCTGTATTCCTCCTTTGTTATTTATTTAATCCACTGTTTTTTTCTTGGTCCATTTGTGCATTGGCAATAGTATCTTTCAGATTTATTGGAAATGTTTGTCCTGTCATGAAGCACAGAAATGCCTGCAGAAGATGATGGCTGACATCTACCATCTCTTGGTGAACGTCTCATAGTCTCAGCTAAATTATATTCTCTGCAGTAGAATGTAACCTCAGCACCCACAACCATTCAAAAACTAATCAAAAGGAGCCCCTGAACACTAAAATCTTGGGTTTTGTTTGTGATAGACATGCTTATGTCTTACATGTCATCTTTTTGCTTGAATGTGCATCTTGGGTGAACACAGGTGCTACACTTGTCTTCCTGTTCTGTGGCAGAGATGTGTCGCTCCAGTAGAATTAACACTAGATCCATTGGACTCCATTAGTGACTACAAATCTGCTTGGCTGTATTCACTTAGAGGTTTATCTGTTCAACAGTAACAATCACAAAACTTTAAAATGGCAAGAGAACCACTTTTTATGGTTTTGAAGGGTTTGGTCCAGACAAAACCCTGTGGTTGCTTTCTTCTACCAAATTAATTTCTGTGTGTGCTGTAGTGATATTAACTACCACCATTTTAAACATAACAGGTTTGCAGATGAAGTATTTCTTAACATTTAACTAGGTCAGTGGACCTAGTTGATTGAAATACCTTGGCAATTAAATTGTCAGAGCTACAACTTTTCCCACAAAGTAGAAACAACTGAAGGGGCATTTGGACAGTGATTTTGCTGGTGGAACTGATTTAATTGTTGGAATTGGGTTGTTACGTTGATTTGTCAAGAACACCCAAGCTTGGGCTGCTGACTCTATAATTTAATACAGTGTTATGGACAGTGGTGTTACTGTACAGAATCTAACAAGGTTTTTCCTGTGCTGCTTGTGTAAGGTTTTAGTGTTAGAAAAGATGCTGCTTGTGTTTATTAGTAGTATTTTTAAGTTTGCATAGTGGCAGATCTGATTTGTGTGAATAGGAGGAGGTTTTGCTGTCTATACAGGTGTGTGTCAGTACAGCCCTGGAAGGGAAGGTGTCCCTAAGAATAGGCATTATTGACGGACCGAGGATGCTGAAAGAAGAGATTGTTGCACCTCTTCTTCCAGGGCTGATTTAAGTATGAATACAGAGTGTGCTATGGATAGTCTGTTCAGACTCCATGTCACTGTTCTGTGAGAAACTGCCCTTCATAGGTCCCACATTCTGCTGCTTTCAGCACAGGCGCGAGAAAGGTGTCAGATGGAGCAGCAGAGTTGAATAAAGCAGACACAAGAAACACAGGACTGAACAATTGCCTGGGGAAATGACTCCAGAGCTCTTTGTGAACCAAGAAGAGTCAAAAGTTTGCGTATGACAGAATCAGGAGAACAGGGCTTAGACCACAAAACTTTTCCATAAAAATAAAAGAATGGAATATTTCTTTTCCTATTTTAGCAATTTTTGAAAATAAATCATCCCATTACAAAGGGGACAACTCCTTAAAAATAGTAATTGGTGTGTTAAAACACCTCCTTTAAAAAAAAAAAATTGCTAAGTAAAACATTTGCCTTCTTTTATAGTGCATTATGTTTCTTTTCCTTGTCCAGACCGTTGGCTTCTTTGTACTAAAAGATGCTAATTTCTGCAGCCTTTCAGAGCATTTACTAAACCAAAATAATTAGTTTGCTTCTAAATGTCAAAGTTTTCTTGCATTTTCAGCATCTAGGTAACTTACTGACATTACAGCCCTGAGAGAGAATTATGCCTATGGGAAGACAATTGATAAAACAAAGGATATTTAAAAGAGCAAGCTATGCATCCTCAAGGGGAAAAAAGAGTATTTGAAAAAAGGCCAGTGCACAAATTTAGGCAGTGCTTGCTTACACTCGTGCTACCTACTCAATTAGTTTGCTAGGTAATTTCTATCATATGTTACTAAAAGAATTTTTCTCAGCAGTTCATGTATAACATCTGTTTTAAGAATCACCTGCATTTCTTTTCATGAGAATATTTGAACTTTGAGTCTAAGGGCAAATATGTTACTGGAAATGATAGGGAAAAAGAAAAATTGCCAATTTTTTTCCTTTGAAGCTGCATTATTGTTTCATCTAACACTTTAGTTGTTTTTGCTTATTGTAGAAGTTTTCTGTTTTGGGAAACAGATTTTAAGTTTTTTTTAAATATAATTTAGAATTTCATGAAGAACGTTACCAGATATCTGGAAAGGAGCCGACTTTTTCAGTGAATATGGTGCTTTTGGAAGAAAAACAGAACAACTGTAACATGAATAGTGTCAGACTTTCCTGTATCTTGCCTATTTTCCTGCTAAAATCTCCAATTCCTTTTAGGAAGAATGACTTCTACCAGGCAGTAAAGATATTTCAGTCTTTGTGCCTCTCCAAATCAATCTCCATAGGTGATGCTGGATGGGATGCTAAATTTTATAAGATAAACTCTTGTCCATGAAGAACGATACTGAAAACTACTACTTTGTTTCAGAACAATGAAGAACCATCAAATTATCACTTTAAAAATATCTGACCTAAAGACGGTCCCAATTCATTTACTACTAGCAGGAAAAGCTTAGCACAAAATATGAGAGTTTTGTATGTTATTGATCTTGTATCCCAAGACACAATTGGTTGTATTCCATAAGTGGCCAAATTATTTTCAAGAATACTTTTACAGTCATGAACAAAGTTTCTAAGAAAGGCTGTTCATAACTATTTAACTGACATTGCGTTCTAGGGAGACAATATCTCAGTGGCAGCAACAATATCTTCATGGCACATACTCGATACGCAATAGCTGATAAACAAACACATTACTCTGTAATTGCTATCCAGCAGAGAATAATTCAATTAAGGAATAATATAATCAGGTGCTAGAAAGGGAGGTTGGGGACCATTTACCCCAAACGCATTGCTCCCCCATTGTTTCTGGTCTCAGTCAGCAGCCAGTCACGAGCTAGCTCTCCTGTTTAGGCCTTTGTATCGCAATGGGTTGGATGTAGTGTCAGATGTAAGCTCCAGCAAATGTGTTTCATACTGAAGAATGCCTGTAAGGCACTAAGGTCATGGGAGAGTTTTACCTCTGAGATGATTTACTACTCATTTAAATGTGTGAGGTGATTCTCAGTCTAGCAAAAAGTAATTTGTGTATTTGAGGAGTCTGACCACTATTTTATTTAAGAAAGCTCATGACTGTGTGTCCCTTGAAAAAGAGAGGCACAGAATGAGTTTAGGCGAGGAGAGCCTGAATCTCTCCAAGATGCTGTTAAACCTACAAAGGCAGCACCAAGGTAGAGTTGCTCTGAATGCCCCGAGGTTTAAAAGTTTGCCCAAGGAAAGCCTCGGGAGCTATTTTCTGTGGGAAACTCTCTTACAGGTGACTTTCCTAAGGCAGAGGCCCAAGTAATCCTCTCTTGGGCATTTCCTTAGGCAGACACGGGTCATTGAGAGTTGAAACCCATGCTGCTACCTCGCAGTTGCCAACTAGGTAAGACAGAGAGCTCCCTTCCCTGCTACAGGGTCATTTCATTTTATCCTGTGTGTCTTTTATAAACGTTTTTAACTGTGTTGTCTGATTTAGGTAATTTGTATTTCATTGTAACTAGGCTCAGATAAAGAGTTCTTTAAAGAAGCTGGATAATGGAGCATTCCTTAGGTAAGAAATGGAGGCATTAACCAGCCCCTATCAGTCCTCCTGCAAACCTCTGCCTACCCCAGAAGGATAAGATGATGAACTTAGCTCTTTGGCAATAAGTTTATGCAAAATTTTATCACCTCTAATTTTTATTGTCACATTAACGTTTAGCTCCCATGTGGTGTAGGTAGTTATCCAAAAGCGTGCTATGTAAGAGGTCCTTAGCTGAGTGGTTTTACCTTAGTGGACCTTTAGAAAAGTTCTGGGAAGAGGGCATTGAATACCAGTGCTGATATCCGACTCCCTGAAATCTTGCTCCAGGTAACGATTTCCTGTACTTGAGTTGCGTTTTTTGGAGTGATGAGAGAAAATGATGTTAGTTATATCCTTCCCTGTGAGGTTCTGCCTGTGACTCAGCAGAGTAAGGAAGAGCTGGGGAGCAGATTTGTACAGCAGAACTAGTATCTGCAGGTGTTTAAATTTACAGTCCTGATTTAAGGTTTCTTCATGGGAGTTTTAAGGTCTAAAGTGTGCTAATAATAGGATAAAGCATGTATAAATGTAATTTGTCATTTGTCAAATGTCTCTTTTTCTAGTTTCCTCATCTTTCAGTATTAATAAGATATCACAGTTACTGACCAAATACCTTTTGATTTCTGGCTATTCTTGAACAATATTAAGCCATCTGGCAAAGAAGTAGAGGCTTAAAAAGCCTTCTTCCCTGAAGAAGCATGCTGTATGGCTGAATAGAGTATACACAGTATATACTTTTGGATTTTAAAAAAGTTTGGGGTTTGGTTGGGTTTTTTTTTTGGAGAGTGAATCCTCTGTTTGGGGCAAATGAGAAAGTGAGCAAGTCTTCACCACTTCCACATTAGCACGTGTGTTTTGAAGAAGAGCTATTTTTTTTGCGAGTGAACAAGTTGGAACATCATCTTCAGTATGGAGTTTGCGGTGTTCTTGTAATTCATCCTTTTCACACAGAACAGACCTAGCTATAATTCCTTGGCTGTGTATCTCTATTTGAAAAGCCTTTCTAAGGATGGTACCGTACATAGGTTCACTAAGCCTGATGACAGCCTGATTAGAAACCAAGAACTTCCCAGCCTCTGTTCTGCCCTGCCTTACACATGGTACTCAATAGGGTAGCACCTGGTGCATCGTTCGTGGCTCTTGGCAGCCTCTCCCTCTCTGTGAGCTTAATGGAAATGTTAATGTTTGCTGATGGTCCAGTAGTGAAACAAGCTGGAGAAAAGCCTTGTGGTGTCTTAGTGCAAGGCTCAGCTCTGGTACAGAAGCTTAAATAAGTCTGTAGTAAAGCTGGGGGGAGCACAGTAATACTGTCATCAGTATATCCTGAAAGCATGGCTGGGCTTTTATTTCTCAGAGGACAGGGAGGTGGTCACTAGTATATTTGCCTTGCAGCCCCCTGCTTGATGCAGGGACTGGCTGGCTAATAGCTGCTTTCTGTGGGCCCTTGAGCCCCCAGGAAGATGACAGGGAGGTCAGCTCTGCTCTGGCCTTGCTGCGTAAGGGCGAGCTGATGCAGCAAGATAGGGAGATGATCCCAAATCTAGACAACTGCAGGACTCAGGATACTTGTTTGCCCTGGGCAAAACTGGGTATATTTAGAGCTGTGGTGCACCCAGAAATAAATGCTTGATTTTTCACATTTCATTTCTCTCAGCATCACTGCGAATTCCTTCTGTTGATGCAGTGTATCTGCAGGGGAGAGCTTTATTTCAGTGAAGCAGTAAATAAGACAAGGTAACTGCTGGGGGTCTGCTCTTTCAGGGATGAAGAGTCTGTTCATGTTTAAAACAAGGACTGTCCTCGGACCTGCATGTAGAATAACTGTGGACTTAGAGATGTGGTAAAGCTGCAGTAGAAATGCTATTTTTTTCTAATAAATAATGCCCCTAGGGGGAAGAGAGCATCCATATAAAAGAACCCAAATACTTTGGTAAGAACTCTGTTGTTGCAAGACTACTGAATATTGTCCTTAAAGCCCCAAAAACTTTGCTTTGTGTTGGTGCAGATGCAGGTCTGTTTTAGACTGGTTTATACTGGTTCAGATGGGGTTTTTTTAGCTTACTCTATTTTGAAAGAGATATTGGGAGCCCCCAGGTTTAAATGGGTTGCAGGTATCACCAAAGGTCATGTGATACAAAGTTTCACTGAATCCGATAAAAAAATCTCTGCCTATTTTAGGAAGAGAATTTGATAATGTGGCAGCATGTATTCAGTTATTTAGACTTAAAGCATCTAATTACTAAAGTTAAGTCTTCAGAAATTTTGATTACAAGTGTCAACAATCCTTCTGAATATAAGTATCTTGACTGTTTAAACTTCTCTCATCTAAGACTATTTTATATTGTTTTTCTAACTATGCTGCAGTTCAATGAGTCCTGTGAGCACTATCCTATAGTGCTCTAATTGCATGGCTTCTACAGATACCATATCAGCCCATCAGTATTAATGCGGCAGAAAGCGAGTACCCTTGTGTCTCTACAAAGCCAATTTAAAATATTTCTAGAATATACTTTTGAATTACTTTTTCCTTCATCTTATTTTAGATAACACTTTGATTTAAATAAAACTGCCTGTGGGGCATTGTAGATTGATCAAAAAGTGCTGTATTGTTCTATTAGTTTAAATTCTTGGTGCTGCAATAAATCGTCTTCTGCCTACTTCATTTGCATTTTTCAAGTTCTTAATTTAGTTCCAGCATGGGATTGTCTCAACTGGAGGAGGCAGAGATGTGAAGTAAAGTGTGGAGGAGCAACGTTTATTCAAGAGGTACATACAGCAAAAAGGATTTTGGCTGAAATATGGAATAAGAAGCTTTTTAAGAATGAAGCAAAGGATTTCAATTTTCTTCCAGTCTATATGAATTGACGGAAATGTAAAATGAGGGCTGGAGTCTGGGCAGGAAGGAAGATTACAGGACGCACAGTGTGTCAGGTGCATGTTTATTAGTAAGAATTTGACTTGTAATATTCAGATGAAAGCATCTGTTTCTCTGTGCGAGTAACTTCAGATAAATGCTAATCTTTAGCCCGTGCCCTTGAAAGAACTCACAGGGAAGCTTTCTTTCAGGGTTTTACTGCTTTTCATGTAGCGTTGGCTTTGAAATGGGGTACAAAATTTTTATTTGATTGTAATTATAGAAAGCAGTTGACTGCTTTTCTTCAGTGAAACAGAACAATGATGTTCTTTAAATAGGTACATTTATTGAAGAACCTCTACATTAAGCAAGCTGAAGATTTACCTTTTTCTTCTGCCCTCTAATGGATACATATAACTTTACAATCCTATAATTATGGCTTCTGATTTTTGGCATACAAATTGTTGACAAGTGTTTTCATTTGTTCTTTTGTGCTGAAATGTAGAACCTGGGACATTGTCTTCTTCCTATGCGTGTACAGCATGATTTGGATTCTGGGCATCTTTACTCCTCTTCTGGCTCGTTGTTGCCTCTGTAAAATTAGTGAACAACTGAAAATTTTTCTCTAAGAAATGGATGAAAGGAAAATTTTCTTAATTTTGGCCTGTTAATTTTTTTCAACATATTTTTTTGGAAGATTTAAAAAAAAAAAAAAATCCAGAGTTGTTCCTGGGAAGATGTTTTCTGGATCTAGGCCTCTAGCTTGTAATCAGTTATGCACAAATGTAACTTCATGAATCTGGGTCAACTTGCATGTAGTTGTCTGACTGGACTTGCAATTGCTGCCAAAATCTTTAATCTAGAATTCAAAGAAACCACACACCAAAAGAAACCTGATGAGAGCCTAATATTTCTTCTCTATTAAACCCTCAAAAACATTCAGTAGATGTCATGTGGCATAGTCTCCAGATGAAGCAATAGAAACAGGTATGAAGTTTGTGGAATCTACTTGGCAAACTGAGGTTTAAACATGTATTATTCATTAGCAAGAAGCCAAAGGTCTGTCTTAACTGATGTTCAGCGAAATAAAGGTTTTAGTGGGGTTGGGAGGGGGAAGGCACTATTTACATATCAGAGTTACAGTGCTCTGGCAATAGCATGTAGCTACTAGCTACCGAATTTCTACATTATGAACTATCAAAATTCTTCTATGAAGTTTGTGGAATCTACTTGGCAAACTGAGGTTTAAACATGTATTATTCATTAGCAAGAAGCCAAAGGTCTGTCTTAACTGATGTTCAGCGAAATAAAGGTTTTAGTGGGGTTGGGAGGGGGAAGGCACTATTTACATATCAGAGTTACAGTGCTCTGGCAATGGCATGTAGAATCATAGAATCATAGAATCATTAAAGGTTGGAAGAGACCTCCAAGATCATCGAGTCCAACCATCAACCCAACAACACCATGCCCACTAAACCATGTCCCTAAGCGCCTCATCTACCCGCCTTTTAAATACTTCCAGGGATGGTGACTCAACCACTTCCCTGGGCAGCCTGTTCCAATGTTTAACTACTCTTTCAGTAAAGAAATTTTTCCTTACATCCAATCTAAACCTCCCCTGGCGCAACTTGAGGCCATTTCCTCTCGTCCTTTCGCCAGTTACTTGGGAGAAGAGACCAACACCCACCTCACTACAACCTCCTTTCAGGTAGTTGTAGAGAGCAATGAGGTCTCCCCTCAGCCTCCTTTTCTCTAGGCTAAACAACCCCAGCTCCCTCAGCTACTAGCTACCGAATTTCTACATTATGAACTATCAAAATTCTTCAGTTTTGATGAGAATGATGAACCCAGCAGCCACTCCCAAATTCATGACAGTGCAAACCTTCAGAACACAAGCAGACAAGGACTGATTTTAGCCATGGAAGAACTGATATGCAGAAAGCAATTGTATCAATTATTATTAGATTATTATACTAGAAAGACCTCTGTCCTGTTGCATGAATGGAAAAGAATTCATAATTTATAATATAATTTGGCAATGTATAGCTAGCAGCCTATAATTTCAAAAGTGCCTGCTGTCTTTGTGTGATGGCTCATAGGTTCTGGCTATGAAATGTGCGATTCCAGAGGTCTGAATTGTTTAAGACATGTGAAACAACCATAATTAAGTTGCTGGTAGCTGTATTGCTTAGTTCTGCTGGAAAATATAAATTTATCTCTGATATTAAAATGTCCTAAGGTGGACATAGTTCATTCATTCTACCATTCCCCACAAATGTAATAGTTAAATTTTAGATATTTTCAATGCGCAAACTACTGTGGAGCTGAAAAATGCAGAATCCATTTTAGAAAATGATGAGAAATGTGTATTTTGCTGCATGTCATAGGTCAATTTAGATAGTTTCAGTTCTTAGTTGAGACATATTGATTTTCATGCTTTTCCCATTAGTTAGAATGGCATATACAGGATACCAAATGTGAATAGTAGCTGAGGTTCATATATCACAGTTCCAATGCCAACAAAGACCTTTTTAACTCTCAGAAATAATGGAAACAAAATGTAATAAAGGCCAATATTCAAATACCAGCTTCATTGAGAAGCACAAAAAAAAGATTGTTTTTTCTGTAATTTTTTAATATTTCTTTATTGAAGATGTGCCTGAGTGCAATTGCTTAGATAGTTTGAATAGCTTGTATCTGTTACAATTCTGTTGTCTGTAAATCATGTATCAGGCACAATAATTTTTTTTACTTTTTCTTTTTTTTCTCGGGGCCCCGCAAACAAACCAGCTTAGACTTATTCTGTTTTAAGGGTATTCTTCTGCAGCTGATCACACAGATGGAAGTGGCATGCTGTTTGTCCAGTGAGTCTGATGAGCTAAAGCCTGTCCTGCCTTCTAGCTCAACCTATTTCAGCAAGAAATTCCTTCAGAACTTTGTGCAAGAGACAGAGCACAAGGTTGGGATATTTTAGATGAGCTCTCTGACAGAACCACAAAAATCTAGGAAATACAATTTTTTTAGACCAAGATATTACTGTGTGGACTAGTATGGATAAGAGAAACTGCTGGTTTTCAGCAGCTTCCTTTGTTAACATATATACTTTGGCTTTAAAAAAAAAAAAGTGGAAAAAGGCAAGTATTTAAGGGCAAATGTAAAATTTTGTCAATAGATCTATTGAAAGATAAGCTGTATTCTGTTATTTTATTTACCCATTTTGTGTGTGTGTATGCATTTATATGTTTATATGTATTAAAAATACACACAGAGACATACAAACATATGATTCTATATATGGTGCTACTTTTTAAAACTCTTGCTGATTATCTCTCACTCATCTGTTTGCTTTTATGCATCTTGATATTCAATATTGTAACTCCAAGAGGTGTGAGAACAAGCCATTTGAAAGATAGGCCATGACATGAATGTGCAATGGGGAGCAGCTGGTTCACTGCGTCTTTTAGAATGAGAATTTTTTTACTCTTAGAAAAATAAAGGCAGTAAAATCTCTGTATTTCCAAGAGGGCGCCGTTCTTACCACATCGGTTTCAAAGGACAGACAAGGAAATGAAGAGGCTGCTTGTAGGGATTAGAAGGAACAGACAGTGGCTCTTTTCTAGAATTTGCTGCCTGCACTGGTGTAAAAGAGCAGGCGGGCAGGTGCCGTGTGGGTGCTGTGATTTACAGGAACAAAGCAGTCATCCCTGGAGAAACAACATCAGAGATCTGCGAGCCTGGTCCCTGTTCTCTGGGTGTCTGTAGTTGTTAATAGCCCTTGGATCATGTACTCAGTCGTTTGGTTTTGTTTTTTTTTTAGAAGGTAAGCATTTTCCAAAGACGGTAGACTCTTGCTTATGTAAGTATGCTGTAGGGTCAGGATTAGGCGTAGGGGTAGTAAAGTAAAAACTGTAAAGGCTGACTGCTGGCAGCAGTCTGCATTTTCATTAGGCTCTGGTTCCTTTCTGCTTCTGTATGTGCAATCGTACCCTGAAGCGTTAGGCTTACTTTAAGTCAGGTAATGGTTAGGAAAAGGAGGAGCTGCAGAGTTTGGCTGCCTGTAAACCTCTGCAAGTTTCAGAGAAGGATGCCAAAGGCCAGCATCGTTTGACGTGACGGTGCATTGAACGGGGCCCTTTGCTGTGATAGGGTTTGCTCTGACTCAGGGCTAGGGCTGGCATTGGGAAGAGCAGAGACTGCCGAGGCTGATGGCCTGCAGGAGTCTGTTACTTCCAGAGCAAGAAGCTGTGGTTTGGCACTGTTAGATTCCCATTCCTCACTTCTGACTGATGTGGACCAGTTGGGTCCTGAGCACTTGCCTGGATTCCTTTCAGCAACAGGGGTGTAGGTGTCAAGGTTGGGGACAATTTGGAGCTAGACTCCACCTTTGCCAACACCTGCAACAATTTGCCATTTCCAGAAAGTGTGCTAATGTGGTGTGGCACTGGCTCTGATGTATTGCTCTTCTGTTGGCACAGCACACATTTTCTGCTCTCATTTATGATTTACCTGGGGTTTTGAAATACAGTTATACTATATTGTAAAATTGCAAACTGAATGTCTCAGTGCTTCCTGGAGTTTTCTCAGTTCAGAGAGACAGGGTAATGGCTGGCTTCTTTCTACTCTTGTTTTTACCTAGCTTACATTAATTTCCTTGTTTACTTAGCTTACGTTTTTGAATGTTATAAGCTTTCATCTACAGCAATCTCATCTGGGCATCATCTTATTTGAGTCTTTTTTTTTTTTCTTTTTTTTTTTGCATTTGGCTGGTTTTTTTGCAACGAGGGTAGAAGGGTCACAATTTTGGGACCGGCTGCCAACTTCCTTCTTGCTAGAGACTGCAGGAGGAGAGGGTTAGCACATTACACGCTTGTTATTCCATACTTTATGTTATTGCATTGCTGTGGCTATTTATCTTATATGTTGGGTTTGTTAGGTTTAGAGTTTGGAAAAGTACAGCACTTGAGATCTGAACTTTTAGAGTGGGAAGACGAGGTCTGCTTTTAGATTCTCATTCATCTGTAGTCTTCATGAAAAGGCAACAAACTTGGGAAATTTTCAGCTTGCTTTGGGAGTAGAAGAAATGGTGAAATGCTCCGAGTGGGCTGTTTGTTGTGAACTACACACTCCAGAATAAAGTGGACTGAGAGGACACGAGCAATTCATAAGAAAAATTGATCTGTCCAGCCAGAGAAAATTGACACTAAAATTTAAAACTTAACCCAAACAAACTCCATCAATTTTTCTTTATTTTTCCTCTGGAATTTCAGTGCTTGTGGAGACTAGAGAACACTGGAAATTGATTGATTGGGTGGTTCCATGTTGTACAGGGAGCTTTTTCTTTTGATGTTCCTGTCTGAAATGCAGCAATGTCTTTTAATTACATAGACTAGCAAAAGTATAAGCTAGTGCTAAGAAAAACTGAACCTAGCCATAACTCCCCAGAAATAGGGGTGTTTGTCCAGAAGTGGCAAATTGATGCAGGCAGGTATGCAATAACAAATCAATCCCACCATATAAATGCCCCTTAAGTATGCAGTAAAATACAGCATTTATGCTTCGGGGGGCAGAAGATATATTTATTTAACAAAGTGTAACCTTTTTAAAATAGAAAAGGTATTTAAGCATTTCTTTGCGAAGTTGTTATCAATTCTAAATATCTATTGGATAAAATAAAAGACTCAATTTACATGAAAAAATGGCCTGGAAGACCCTGTCCAGAAATGTATCATTTTGTCTTTTAACAGAAAGAAGCCATTTATCTTTTTTCAGAAAACAGACTCCAATTATAGATTTTGTACATGTTACACTCAATATGCAGAAATGCGATCAGATCAAATGCCTACACACAGGTCACACCACTTCGGAATTACTTTGGAACAACAGCTTGCAATCTTTATGTAAATTCAAATGTGTCTCTATCATGTTCTTCCAGTGTTTGGTGTAGCATGAAAAACTGCATACATCATCTTTTCTGAAGGGAAACGACTGATGCAATTTTAATAAAGGTTACTAACAGAGTGTTGTGAATCGGGTTCTCTGAAATAGTAAGGGCTAGATGGCAAACAATTTTATTCTGCAACACTGCAAATTCTTCTGGTGGAGGAGGAAAACCCACCTGTGGAATGTGACCTCTTCTTTGTAGTAGTTCAGAAGGCATTAAAATGCTTCTGATTCAAAATTTGAAGATGACTTTGTTCGCATTCATTTCAAATACCAAGTGAAAGAAATTACTTTAAAACGTATCCGCCACATTTTGAAGGCCACGCTTGAAACCTGTGACTTCCTTTTGGTCTTGTCCCTCTGGCCTGAACATTGCACAGGGCTTGTGGGGGTGCAGGGAAATATGTTCTGGTCTGAACAGGGGCATTAAGCTTTCTTCGGAGAATGGTAGGGGTGGCTGGTGAGAGAGTTAAGGAAGGTCAGCCACGAAATCACCCAGGGATATGTCCCACTCCCCCGGTCAGATCAGATTAACTTTAACATAAAGGCTGGTATGTGAAGAGTGATGCCTTTGACCTTTTGACATTACAGTCCTTAAATATATGAATAACCATCTGGTGTATTTGGCAAAACCCCACTCAGTTAGATGTACTCTAATTTTCAGTGACTAGGAAAAGAGGAAAATGGTGCAACATGCCAATAAAAGCCAGGGAGAACATCAAAACGATGGAAAGAAACACTAATAATGGATCAGAAAGGAATAAAGAGAGAAAGGTGATGGACTACAATGTTTCTTTCATTAATCTGGTATGTTTTGGTGATGCTATAAAACTATTAATTTTACAGCTTCCAGAATGGTTGTGCTGTAATGAATGGGCTCAGCCAAAGGTATTTATTCCATGCTACAGGTGCAGCACAATGCGCGGTCCATGCACCATGCAGCTGAAGGTACACTTGCCAGCGAAGCACAAAGTCTTACTGTGAGACAAGGGAGAATGACCTGTCTGACTCAGGGAACAGTAAAAGAAAGTGCTTTGAAATTTGTTTTCACTCTAGAAATTCTGCAGGAAGAAGAAATATTAGTTGGTTTTTTTAGCTCCTTGGGGTTTGGATCAGCGACTCACAGGCCGTATGTTTGAGAGGGCGACTTTATTGATACTGTGTATATAGTTCAGAAAAAGCAAAATTACATTTCCTGTTTATATTGTGATCAATGTGATTTGCGTATCTTGTGGGCAGCACTTGTTCAGAACTTGCATCGACAGGGCTGCAAAACACTGCCCATTTCTAGCAGAAGGCTGAGAGCTGCTCAACTGGAAGCATGGTGCCACTGTGAAAGTTGTAGCAGGGTTTTGGCAAATACCATTTCACTTGCTCTGCAATCGTTATCTGGCTGGTTAGCTTGTAACTATACCAAGTATCTTCCTATTCAACTACAATTATTTCTGTGACTGTCACGATGGTACCCACAACCCTGATTAAAATGAGGTTCCAGTCTTGCAGAGTAGCAAATAGATTTGTCTGCATCCTTTGAGGATACTGATCAATTTAGAGGGAGAAGTTTGCATCCCATTATATAAATCCCACAGGTTGTGAAGGCCTAAATTGCAAAACAATTCAATTCTTTGGTGAGATGTTTTTATCCAACTGTATAGATACCTGGGACAAATGTAGAGGTCCTAATTACTGTAACGTGTTGTATATTCTCAGTCATTAGATTTATAATCTCCTATACTGTCTTGCATTCTCTGGTTTTTAGTAGGCTTGTCAGAGGAGGCCTTGTATTTATTTTAATTGTAGTTATTTTCTCAATCCACTGTAAAACATATATTGCTTGAAATGTGCTCCTCTCCAGCTTTGTCTCTGAATCATCAATTGATGTTTTCATTTTCATCTGGTTTTGACCATTTCTGCAGTGCTTCAGGAATTCAGAACTGTAGCTGAGAAAAAAACATACACTTGCAATGTAAGGGTAAAACAAATCCGTGTTGCTACTTCAGGCTTTTTTTGTTCTTGCTCAAGTCTCTGATTCCTCTGCTCTGATGCTGCTGCTAGGAGTGGAAAGTGGCATACTCAATGAGAAATGAGGTCTCTGAAGCATTCAGCTAGGAATGTATCATAAACAATAGCTATCACTGAAGCAACTTGCTGTGTAGTGCTTCTCTGTTCAGATGTACCCAACAAAGAAGAAGAAAACCTGGTCTGTAACTCTTAAGAGTTAACCCTTTCCTTGTTTGCAGGTAATTCTAGCGAGTGCATCAGTGACCAACTGTCCTGACACTTCTGGACTTGAAGCGTCCTTTGTCAGCCCCTTCATTATCATCTCTGGGGCTGTCAAAAGGCTAAACATTATCTGAAGTGTTCACTACTTTTGTTTCCCTCGTTCTCTCCTTTCCCTTTTACTTTTCCCTACATTGATTGTGGGTGAAGGGGAAGAAGCAACATGTTTGCTTCTGCAGACATCACTGCAGACTGGAGAGCAAATTGGAACCTCTTTAGGGAGCTAGCTGGTAAATGATAAACTTCCATGAGGAGCTATTTTGGTACAAGAGTGCTTCATAAATGAGCAATATCATTGTGCTCTTTATGCTACAGAAGCGTTTGTGTATTCGTCTTCGTTTCCCATTGCAAAGCTGTGTGATGTTCACACTAATACCCGGTTCAGTGCTGGGCATAGCTGAGCTGTGAGAGAACCATCTTAAGCAGTCTCAGTGGCAGCATGAATTCTCAGCGTAAGTGAACTGCTTACAGTGTAAATCGCAATCAGCTGCAAAAACTTCTCTTTGGAAAGATAATAAAAATCAATAATGGGCCTGCTAATGTAGAAAGGACAGCAAGAGGCAGACATTTAATTTAGTTAAAAAGTAATCGGAAAGGAAAGAGCCAGACTAAATAACCTGTGTAATTAAAGAGTTTAAAGGAAGTTCCAACTGGAATGTGCAGCTTTTATGTGTGTGGGAAGTAGGGAAAATATATGTATATATACTGAGCTAAATTTAAAGTTTTTCTGGCAGTACCACTGCCTTCAGCAAAGGAGCCTCTGCTTTTGACAGTGATGTGAATGTTAAAGTAATTTAAAGATTAATATATTATATAGAAAAATTGATGACTCCCTTAAAATGCTTTAAAGACTGAAAGGAAAAGAAAAGCTCACATAGAAGAAAAAGAAGGCAAAGAATGGGCGGTGAATAAGACATTTGCTGATAATTGATAGACAGAGGAAGAGGAAAAACTGGCAAACAGATTGTGACTTTCTCAAATGTCATATTTCTTAAACATACTTCTCATTCTTGTAAATAGCTCACTGTGAAGCAGTTTTGGACTCGCATGCACCCATGCTTGCAAATAGGAATGAGTAAGAGTCTGGCTCGCATCCCCTCCCACGATAGCCACACCATGAGTCTGGGTTGTTAGCAATCAGCGAAGCTATTTAGCAGTGTGCACAGGTCTCTGAAAACATGGGTAGGACTTACCCTCCACTGTCCACTCTCTGGGTTGTGCCTGGGAGCGACTGCTGCGCAAGTGCCGGCCTTTGGGTTGCAAATTTCCAGTTTAGAAATGTTGGGTTGGATGGGCAGGGGCATTTTGCATTTTGACTAGGTGCCATTAAATTGTAATTCTTTGATTAGATGTGTTAAATGAAAGTCATTCAGAACTCTGCAAAATTTTCTTGTTGCGGGCTAACCGGTGCCTCCCTTACCCGCAGTAAAGACAGGTTGCAGCAGGACTATAGTGAGGGCTCACAGCCTGCGCCTGAGAGTTCAGTGTTTTGTTTCCTGACAGAGTGAACATTTTTGCTAGAATATTTCTGAAAGGGGCGGAGGCTAGTAAAACCTTCCCCAGCGAAGGTCTTTTAATTTTTCTGTTCTTTCAGCTTTCATCATTAGTATGTGAAATGGAGAAAAAAATTGTCAATATCTCATACACAAAACAGAAAGATGAAGAAACCTTGAAGAAATCACCAAGTTATAAAGTGCAAAAACAAAACTTGGCTGCTGCTCCACACCATCAGCGCTTTAGTAACTTGGTGGGAATGGGAGATTTCTCAGAAATATGACTATTTTAATGAACATTTTGCAAGATTTTTCTAGCTCCTCCAAGGAGTAGATTAATATTTTTGTTAAAGGATGTCTCACAGCAGTAGCACTTTATTAAAATATTGGTCTTATCTTTAACAAACCAAAATTTAGACCGAGTGAAAGGTTCTGATCATCCCAGGACCATTCCCATGATCCCTTCTGATCACTGATGAGCCGGATGGAATTTAGAAATTGTGACGGTTTGTCCCCAGCTTGTCATATTTTGTGTCAGTTTCTCAGGTACTTCTTTTGAGCCATCTACAGTGTTTTCTCACTCAATCTGTTCTCACTCAATCTTCGTGTTCTTCCTGCAATAATTACAAGCTGTTTATGACAAATTACTGTGCAAAGTAACAATTTTTCTATGTTTACCACCACCAGTTAGCTCACTGGAATGACTGTTTGGTGTTTGGAGGGGAAAAAAAGAGAAGTTGAATGAGTGTAGACAATACAAAACCTGGCTTTGCAGTGACAGCAGATGCTACTGATGCATTTCAGTTTCCCTTATGACCCTGTAAGCTGAACCGTTTTTGAACCGCTGATTTGCAGAGTCTCCCTCCATCACCATGTGCTTTGTCCTTGCAGCCAGGGCCCTTGCTTTCTCAGTGCGAGGATGCACAAGTCTCCTGATGGGGTGGACCAGCCACTGGCATCCCCCTCACCATGCTGATGCCTTTCTGCCTTAAAATTGGGGCTGTTCTTCTAGATGAGTCCCGCTGCGTATTGCTCCTGACACTGGTGTATGAACATCTCTATCTTCCTGTTTCCTTTCTCCTCAGGAGTGGGCTTGCTGCTTGCCTTGAGATGAGACTGCTCAACTGTGCTCCTGCAGGCGCGCTCAACCACCCCTTTCCTCCCCAAGTTCCTCCAAATTGACAACCCTGGCTTCAAGCCAGCATGTCTCACTCCCAGTTGTCTGCACCATGCAGACATGCTGCTTCCCCGCAGTGCACATGTGAGGCTTGACACAGCAGGCTGGGTTACTTCGCCTGCCCGCAGCATTGGGCTTTCACCACGTCTCTCCGGTGGGTGTGTGGTCACTTTGCCTTGTGCGTAAGCAAGTCTCTTGCCTCTAAGCACAAAGCTGGGAAAGCCTCTGGCTTCCTCCGGCTCCATCCGCATCTGCATGTTCAGCTCTGCCCCCATCACACTGGGCTGTTCTCCCCCAAGCAAGCTCCTCCTGCTCTGCTCTGCCCAGCCTCTCTCTGCCTGGGCTGCTGGCCCTGAGTGCCCTTGGTCTGCTGCCAAACACCTCAGCTTTAAAATGGAGGTGTGCAAACAAGAGGGGAAATCTTAAAATGATCTGGGCACCTGCTTTCGTAATTGCCTTCCCTTCTGCAATGTGGTCTTCTGCTCCAGAGCACAAGATTAGAGCTTGTATATGCAAATTCCTCCCATCTAACTTTATATAACAAATTCTAGAACCATTTTGGAGCTTTAAATCCCCAGATTCAAGTTGTAATATTTAAATTTGAATTAAGCTATGTACTGTGATAGGCTCCTCTTTAATAAGCATGTTATTGGGCTGTTCTGGGTTTCCTTGTCAGTCTCTAGCTACACTCACCAGGTGTGTGCTGCGGACCCAGCTGGGTGCAGCTTTGGGATCTTCCTGGAATCAAACTTCTTTGGGTGCCTGTGAGTTACCTAATCCCAACTTGGAGTGTCCTACATGTTGCTTAGTCCACTTCTTATGTTATAGTGTACTTAAGAACAACAATAAACAAGGTATAACTGCAGAGTAATTATGAGTAAGAACAGCAGTAAAGACCCTGCAGTGCCTCCTCGGCTCACTCAGTTCCAGCTCTCTGTTCAGTCCCGGCTGTCGCAATCATTGTGCTGTGGAGGGAGGACGTCTGATAAGAGATAGTAAGGGAAGCAGGAAGCACCCACCTTTCCAGAGCTAGAGACCTCTGTAGTAAAACATTGGTGGAAGAGGCAGGCTGATGCCAGTCTGACTGGAAGAGAAGTGGGAAGAGGCAGTGGAAGGAGCCCCAGCAGCTCCTTCCAATGCTAGGAGAGGAAAGAAGTAAAGACTGCAAAGTTCATGGAGCATCAGGATAAGTATATGCAAGGATGAAGACAAAGTAGATGTTTATGGTGCAGACTGGTGAGCTGGGGAATGGGCAGGTGTTGGACTTGGGCTGGGATAAGGAACAGAATTAATTGAACTGGGGAGACTGGGAAAAGCCAGAAAATCTGCAGCATTGGGTAATCAGTGAGAACTGCTTCATCAGGGACCGGAGTTGCTTTGCTCAGTGAATTGAAGAAAGCAGGGGGAAATGCAGTGGGGAAAGTTGGGGGGAGAGGTGGAGAGGGAAAACACTGAACAGATGCATCTCTTTTCCATAGGAAAGGATGGTGTAGGTGGGGAATGAAGTTGCCTGAAGCCAGCTTGGTGATTCTTGTGTTCTGTTGCCAGTCTTGTAATTTTAGAAAGAGACAGGAGTTGGAGGAGAAATTTGATTTATAGGGTTCTTCTGGGTTTGGGTATTTCTTTTGTTGTTTTGTTTTAACACCAGGCTTGGTAATCCTTGTTGCAATTCTGCAAACTAGACCTTCATTAATGTTTTTAAAAAGAGCTCCCTTAATTTCTGTCATTACTTTGGTAGATAACTAGTATTTGGATTGTTAGTTCTAAAAGATACTCTCTAAAATGTAGATCTGTTATTAGCTGGGGTTCCAGTATATGGATCTAAGGTACCAAGTAATAAAGTTTATATACATTTGAGGACTTAAGAGTGAGTTACAGCTTTATGCAGACAGCTGTCGTGACTGAT
This sequence comes from Pygoscelis adeliae, assembly GCF_000699105.1. NCBI lineage: Eukaryota > Metazoa > Chordata > Aves > Sphenisciformes > Spheniscidae > Pygoscelis > Pygoscelis adeliae. The sequence goes on along the minus strand of NW_008824034.1, from coordinate 1,379,229 downwards.
ATGACTCAGATATGGAAGAACAGTGGTATCAAAAATAAACTGGTTTTTGTACAAATGATATTTTGATATGGTTTAGGCTGATAGCTATTTTATAACAAAGTTAAAATAAATGCAGTTATCTAAATATGAACAGGGTTCTTAATATTTACCTTAAGGCAGAGAGGAAGAAAGTTCATTTTTAGCAGTACTTTACGTATTGTATATTTTTATTATATCATAAATCAAAATTATGTAAAAACACCTACAACCTTAGACTTTATTGCCTTTTTATCTACTGCACTAAATAAGCAGAATATTTTTATTAGAAATACTTCGTTTAAAAGGAACCTAGAGGTGAGAATGGAAGCTGAATATCTTCATTTTAATGGTAGCGTCTCATTCCTAAGGGAGATTTTGCTCCCTTTATACTCGCAGTGAGCAATTAATTTCTCAGAGTCAATAGTCCTGGGATAATTCAGTGTGAGCAAAGGGGGCAGAAAATAATTCTTAGTATATCTTGGCAAAAATTCATTCTTTTTTTTAATCTTTATTTTTAAAGCAGTCATTTTTTAAAAACAATGGGAAATAATCCATATTGTGGGGGCTGCAGCATATTTATAAATGTAACTGCTTTTGTTACCAGGGAACCTGTCTGAGTCAGCTAAGCTTAGCATTTCAGCAGCGTGTTCTTTCCTCTCATTCCTGTTGTTCTCCATCTGATTTTAGGCACCTAATGACCTAACGTACTTTATCAAAACAGGAACAGTTTGTCATGGTTTTCTTTAAGTTTTGATAACTGTACTAAATCTCCGCATCTCACGTATACTACAGGGTGGCAAAAGGAGGCATACATTCTGTGCTTTACTAAAATGAGAATTACTGGTATTTCTGCCTAGTGGCAGTATCTGGTCACGCATCAAGGATACAGATCAAACACATTAGGAGTGTAGATGGAGCAAACAGGACCTTTGCAGAACTTGGCAGATTTGGAAAATCTCTGATTTTAGGTAACACCTTCTTTATTGCATCCTATCACCAGTCTAAACCAGAGATCTCTCTCTGGGTTTTTTTGGCTCAATTCGACATGAGCTATAGTTCAGTGCTGATCATCTTCACCAATCTTCTTTTCCAAAACACAAATATCCAGTACTTGAATAGAAAAATAATATCTGTTGCTTACAATAATACAATCAATGTTAAAATTCTGTTGCTTTCCTTAGCAAATATGCCCCACATGTGTCTTTGTTGACCAGACTGCAGCGCCTGGCTGGGCGTCCATCAGTTTTGCTGCTCTCTGTTCTCCTGGATTTGGTCACAGGTTACATGAGAGGGCAATCCAGCCTCACTGGCAGAGCGAGTATATCTTGTTCATCTGAACTTAGAGGCCAATCTGTTACTTTTGCACAGACATCTGTATCTCTGCTAACTAGTTCCGAATGCTGCCGTTCTCTCACCTGTGCCTGCATCTATAGTGACTTTTGGGTTTAACCCTTGGTGACGCTGCCTGAATGATAAGGTCTCTTCTTCACCATCCCTAGTGTATCTTGTTGCCCATATCAAAGCCCGAATCCTCAAGTGCACCTCCTCTAGGAATCGAGTTTTCCTAGTAATATGGGACTATAGGAAAGAATGTGGGATAAATGTTTTACTCGAATGGCAAAAAAAAGAGAAATGCAGAACAATGTCATAAGGAACGTTTTAGAACAGTATTTCCCTTAAGATTTTTACTTATTTCTCTCTCAGGTTTACATTACTGTCCTGATATATACAATACCAGTCTTAGGATTCAGCTATTTTAATCTATCAGTTTAAATTATTTCAGTCATATGTGTAGAGATTATTTGACTTTAATTTGAAGCTCCTCTCTAGTAGACTCGATATTTACCAGGTTTCTGCAATATGAAGAAGTCTCTTTGAGGGACATATTTTTCCACTGCTGAAACTGAGGTAGGAATTTGCCGAGTCTTTTGGAATCAAGAGAGCTAGAGCTTGAAGCAAGAACGTTAGACCATTTTCTAGTACAAAACTTTTGAGGCAAGCTCACACATTCTAATGGGTTCTTCAGAGCAGAATACTTCTCATATAACAGTCCATATCTGGCCTTTATCATATTTCAACTCTTCAGATAATCCTTATAATTTCCTGAAAGGTTGACATTGTGGTTTTTTTCTCCACAGAAAGTAGCTGAGTTAGGTTACAGTAACTTTGTTTGCTTGAGTCAGGTATTTAAGAATCAACATGTGAATAAAATCCTTTCTTTTTTTTCCTGTTTTTACTATAATGTACTTTTAGATAAAAATTACATTTCTGGTCAAAAAATTGGTCTTCAAATCCGTATTCTAGGTAAGCCTTTGATAAATGTCTTATGGCAGAAGTGTCTTCTGTGTAAGATCAGATTTCTCTGGTTTTAAGAAACTACCATAAATGTTTCAACACTGTGATTAGCACATTGGAAACATGCCAAGCAATCCCCAACCATCCAGGGTTTAAGCATTTTCTGTCACCTGCTTCTTACCATTCTTATAGTTTTGAAAATTGCAACTTGGTAAATATGCTTAAAGTACAAGAGTAACTTCTAATAGATGGAAATCTTCATGCAGGGTAGATGTATAAAAATCTTCTGGACACCCTGGGGCATGTTTCTATGTGTTTGAGATTGGTAGAATCGTTTCTCATGTAAATCATGAAACTCCTCTGATACTCGAAGGGAGGAGATTGGAAAATTTTCCAACACACCACTGAAGATCAAGTGATGACTTGTCTTCTCTAACTTTGCTTTATAATGCATTAGACTATCAAATGGAAGCAAATATTCATCCTCATTTGCTATTAATTTGAAAACAGAGCCGTGTCTCCCAAGATTAAAGGTACCAGTTTTTCTGCAAATTCTTTCATAGTGTCAAAGCTAACACCATATGATCTTAGTGTTTTCTTTATATTTTTGACACTTCTGTAGTATGTTTCATAAGCCACAGTGGCTTATTCACATTTTAAGCGTGTAATAGCAGACAACTTTTAGAAAACCTTGGTAAGTTTTAGGCATCGGTGGCCACATAGAAAAATATACCATTTTCAATCAAGCCCTTAATTGCTTTCAGTTGAAAGAGAAGCTAATTTACTGTTGGTGTCCATAGAAGCATTTTAATCAAAGTTGTATCATTTTAGGGTGAATCTTGAAATACAACATTGTTTAATTTTCTTTTACAGTCAGGAGACCTATATGAATAACTATAGATAATTCTCTAATGGTCTCTGGTTGTTTCCATAGCAGTGGCCTTCTAATTGTCTGTATTTACATGTTTCTTAGCACTAGAATAGCTTCAAGAGCTTTGTTTTTAGACACTGTTAGAATTATTTTCATTCTCCATTTTGGTTTTGGAAATGTTACAGGAAGGCACATGGTCGTCGGAGACCAGATATACGGAGCCTGATCTGAAACAATGAGAAAGCTTAAAAAACTAAACCATCATCTGTAAATGTAGCTCATCACCTTCCACTGCTCAGAACTCCATTCCTTTTGAAGAATAACTTTTCCTGTTTTCTTTACCATACACCTCCCAATTCTACATTCTTCAGGCAGTGGCCTCTGTGTCAAATTGCAGGCAATGTCTGCATGGCTCTTTGAGGAAATCTTCCCTTTCGGATCTCTCCTAAAGCTTTCATCCAGGCTTTCTCTGAAACTTAAAGGAATCTATCTCATTTTCCTTTCAATTTTGTCTCTCTCTGACATCCTCCTACAGTCTCTTCAACTTAAGCTATACAATTAACCCAGTACAGTAAAGCTCCGAGGAGAATACAGTTGTCTTCAACAGCACTGTAAATCTGGAGAAGATTTTCAGAAAATTCTAGTAAGGCCTTTACCTCAAAACTTTATAACTGTCAAAAAAAAAAAAATTGTCCTGCTACCATGTTTCCAGGCCCTATGCTTTGCTTTGCAATACTGAGCTTTGTAACGTGGGTGCCTATAACTGACAAGCCATTGCTGTTGGCATAGCCAGTAAAACCTTTCCGGAAGCTTTCTTCCTCTCATGTTGTTTCTTTACTGAGCTTGCAAGTACAAAAGCAGTGATCTGGGCTAATTTCAGGTTTTGGAAGTCAAAGCCCATTTCCTTGATTATTTTAGGTATGCAATTCAATGCAGTCTTTAACAATGCAACAAGAGAGGCTTTTTGAATTTATTACTTTTTGAACTTTTTGGTTGCTTTAAAAGACTGGGTTACTTCAAGCTGAATTCTATGCTGAAAATAACAAAGTTTAATTAACACTCGTACTGCTTTTTGTTGCTCTGCAAAGGTTTGATTGATTGACTCAACCTCTTGCAACAAAATACAGGATAGGTGGTCACCTGAAGGGGCAAATCAAATGAATGAGCTGAGTCCCTTCATCAGCTGGTTGCCTAGGAGGGATGCAGGAGGGGAGGGGAGGCAGTATTTGTGTGTGAGGTCTGCCCCAAGGGGTGGGCTGAGAACTGGGTTCAGCTCAGGCCCTGATATTCAGCAGGTTCTCTGGGCTGAGGCTGAATATTTCTGGGGCCAGTATAAAGGACTTTTAATGGGGACAGTGGCAAAGGGATGTCTGAAGTAAACTTTTAGGTCTAGATACGCAGTGGGACTGCAGTTTGCCCATTTAGCACTAGCTACTTCTTGCTTGAGTCCCACCACTAGTGCATCTGGACCAACTTTTCGGTCCTTCCTGAATTCACTTGTATGAGTCTGGATTCTGCAGAGTGCCCCTTGCCGTAGGGCCAAGCACCACGCAGTTTATTGGATGAAGCACTGTGTTAGATGCGCAGAGCGCACACTGGTCAGAATTTCTGTAGTTACAACCAGCAGCATACGTGTAGCGCTTGCTAAGTGACCTCTAGAAAGATGTTGTCTGTGCTACCCGAGTTAAGCTACTCTAAACCTGAAAGCAATGATATTGACTTGGTGCTGTGCTGAAACGGCACAGGTTGAAAAATGTCTCAGTACATTTGCCCCATATTTCATCTGGAAGTATTGCAATGTTTAAAACCTTGAAAATTCACATGGGATGATATTAAAGTATTAAGACGTTTCGGAAATTTAGAGCATGGAGACACAGGCAATAAGTTGTATGTGCTGTCAGTATGAATCTGAACCTTGCTGTCAGTCATGGGCAGTTCTTTAATTTAATGTAGAAATTTCAGCTCATAAACAGTATAACCTGCAGTAATGGCTTTGTTATTGGAAGGTTTTCTGAAATTGGACGTTAGCCTTCAAAATCATAGCTTCGCAAAATGACATTTTTCCACTGACATGTTCACAGTATTGCACCCCATTGGTATTGGTGGCTCATGTCAATGATCCCAGCAATTGTAACATTAAGTAGGGCATGATGCACAGGAAGAGATGTTAAAAATGAAATAATAAATGCTGTTGTCTTCAAACTGTGACTCCTTTACCAAAGTCTGGGGAGGAATGTGAGACTCCTATAGTCCACAAACTCCAGAAGGCATTAGTGCTTAGCAGGACGAGGTCCAAACTAGTGGTAAAAATGGTTCTACTGGTAAAAATTGATACCAAATATGGTAAAAATGAATATGAATTACTTGAACATCTTGGTGTGATTTATATGCGACTTGTCGATATGAGGTAAAAAGTGTTTGTTCTTCACCATATGTTACTGTGATCCATATGCATCTCTGTAAAACATTATGTGTAATAATGGAACTAAAAACTCAGCTGCCTTCCCCTTGCCTTGTACTGCATTGAAGCTCATCGTAACCCTGCACTTCTCGTACGGGGAGGGAGACTTCTTACTTACTGGAAATTGATTTAAACCCCCATGTAAACCCAGCAAGGGAGAAATAATTTCAAAGGATCAAGTATGTATGCTACCAACAGAGGTTGTACTGTATGAAATTACCAGTTTTGGCTACTCTTTTCTTTTAATTTTCTGTACATCCAAGCTTGGCTTTTAAAAGAGAAATTCATTAGAATAATTTTCCTACCACATGTTAGCCATTCTCAGTTGACAGCAACATCAGTGCAATTTATCTTCAGTACACGTTTCCTCATCAGACTTGTTCTGATACTGATAGGTAAAATTAAGTTGTTTCCAAACTCTTTTTAAACTGTTCACTCATTTTCAAACTTTTACATGTAATTAATAGTCATTGTACCATAAGAAACCTTCAAAATTTAGCTTGTGAGTCATGGACCATAGCCATGCTTGGGAATGCTGAAAAGTAAATAACTCCAATAAACATTTAATTTAGATTCAGTAATTGATACAGAAATGTTTAGGGATGTTAAACCGTATACTGCAGGAAGGAAAAGCTATTAACTGAAGTAATGCAGTTAGTTTAGCAGAAATTAAGGACCTGAAAATGTGAATATTAATTGAAGTTCTGATTTTCAAATCTATGCTAAACTAATTAGGTTGCTATTTAAAAGCTTGAAATAATTCCACCAAATTATGTAATTTAAGTTTTGAAAATTTGTGGAATAAATGTAGTTTTTAATAAATAAGCTTGCTATAATAAAATATTGGTTTACTAATATGTAAGAGGGTGATGTGTACAGTAAAATTCCTTTCTGCACATTCCAAAGTACATTCTGTTGATTTCTCAAATCCAGAAATAGAGCTGACTGTATCTTGGGGCATGAACCCCAGCTTCAGTAAGAAAATACCTGAGCCAAGGTTTGAATTTTTGAAGGAACCTAAGATCTTTAGGATTCTTTAACATTTCAACTACTCAGTGCTATTTGTCTGAGAAGTAAAGACAGAGGAGAGAAATTTTCTTGGTTTTGGATCGGTTGATAAAGTGAAATAAAGAGTTATGGAACGAACTTTTCAGATAGCAGGATCTTAAGAGAAGGAAAGAAATAGCAAACAAGTGAAACATTTATCATGGACTACAGGAAAATGGAGAGACAAAAGGCTCAGTAGATATTATCCAGGTTGCTTCTGATTTTCCACCAGCTTCACTGAACGGAAAGTCAGGCCAGAGATCAGGGGAATGGTTGGGGCAGGGAGTGGGGGGGGGATCTTAATGTCTTTTAAAGCAAGAAGACTAATTTGGAATGGGATCCTAACACAGATTTCAAACCATGAAACCTGTTTGTGGTTGCTGAGACTCATTCTGCTAACGCATCTCCCCCCAGCTAATGCTACTCACTTAAATAGTCTCTTTGTGCTCATGCAGGATGCATTTCATAGGCACAGACATTAACAGCAAGCAACTTAGTATTTTACTTCCTGAGAAGAGAGAATTATCATCTAGCTCACCCGTCTGATCAACTGTGCTTTACTCCATATCTACCCCCCCTTTTTTTTAATGGATCCAGGCTTGCAGTTCTGCAAAACCATAATGCCCAATTTCATTTCGTCATGAGTTGTTTATTCTGGTTGATTCTTTTTTTTTTGAGCACACAGTTATGCTGCTTTGTTGACTGTAGCCACATTTGGGCACAAAAACCTAATACTTGCCCTGAACTGGGGGGGGAAAAAAAAGGGGGGGGCACAAAAACATACCCATAGAAAGGAATTTGCTTTTAGCCTGGTGATGTTAAGCCTAAGGCTTCTCCAGTAGTTAGTGGAGGATCTACACTGATTTATACAAGCTGAGTCTGCCCACGGGTATTTGCTTTGGGAGGTGTGTCATTTTTTTGGGAGGCCTTACAACTATTAGTACTTCAAACTCAAATTAAAAAATTATTATATTATAGTTCTCAACCGTTATTCTAACAATGGAGTGTTAAAAGCTGCAGATAAATCAGTAACTACTATTCCTTGCAGTTGTTTGAATCTTGTAGAGTTAGTGTCCTGCAGAATACTATAAACTATTTTTAATTTCTAGAGATTCAGAAAAGCATCAAAAACTTACTTCTGCTTCTATACTTTAGAGGGATGGGCAGCATTCCAACCCTGCTACCGGTCAAATAATACATACTAATTATTCCTGATGTTAATAGACCGGAGCTGGAGGAACTCCGTTGATTTCAGTGAAGTCGTTCAGCTAAAGATGACCTATGTACATTAAAATAACAGAAAATTGCCCAATAGATTGATTTTTCCCTGGCCTGCAGCCACTTTGTTACCACAAGGTGGTTCATGCTACAGAACTGGGATCCAGACCCTCAACAGCTCATTGCTCAGTGGTCTTTTGAATCTTGACTCTCAGTTCAAGCTGTTTAAAATATACTCTGTGAAATCTAATTCTCAGTTGAAGTTTGCATTTCAAACATTTGCAGAGTTTGCATGCATGTCTTAATGTCTCTTAGTAAATGATTATTAATGCCTTTATGCATCACGCACTAATGCCAACAAAGAACAGTTGTTAATATTCCTTAACTATGCTCAGAAAACATGAAAGGGTGGCTTGTAGTATGTGCATGGATATTTAAATGGAGCAGGAGATCTCTATGAATATCAAAGAGAGCTGGAGGGGAATAAAAGTATTTGGAGCTGGAAACAGCATCTTTTCTCTTTTGCTCTTCTGTTGTTACCATTAATAAGTACACATACATATGCAGATAGATTAAGAACAAGTGTAAAAATGTTAGTCCAGGACTACATGAATTTCTGCATTTGCAGATCTTGAATTATCCTCTTCACTCCAGTGTATGTGTGCCTGGATATGTAAAGAAAAGAGAGGATTTGGTACAGATACGGCGTGGAGATAGTTGTGAATGCATCTCCGTATTTGGATCTTTTTATTCTTACGTAAAGTATTCGAAGATACACCTTGATCTAGTTTTCACAGGAATGGAGGTTTTTCCCCAGTATGGGAGCAGTTCCAGGCAAGGCACACGTTTCTGGCTCTTATTCAAGGCTGGCAGAAATGGCAAAGCTCCTACCACCCAACCCTTTTGGTCCCCTCTTTTCTGAACAATCTGGGAATCTTAGCTAGCCCAAATAACAGTATTTTGATGATGCCCAGTGAAAGCTTTTCACTGTGTCACTGGGCCATTCCTGCATATGTTTCACCCTCTACCTGATTGACTCAGGTAAAGCCACTGAGATCATTCGCTTGGGATGGAGCCACACAACACTGTTGCAGCTTGGTCCTTACAGAGAAGCTACTATACAGTAAACAGAGGTGTGGATTCATAGCTCTTCTCTAGCTCTTAATATGGATTCCCTTAGGGTATACTAAGGTGTAAAGCACTGAAAGAACACTGATGAGAGGAGCCTGCTTATTTAAATTTAGTTTAATTATATTTGTGCAAAGCCAAATTACCACAAGAATGTAAACAATGTTTCTGAAAAGGTGGGTAAAACACATTGTAGTGTTAGTTGATGCAAGCAGTAAGCAGTTTAAGAACATGTTAAGTAAAACACTTCTGGCCTGAAATATACTTGTTCTGTTGGCAGGACTGGAAGCAGGTGTCTACATCTGATTTCATTCCCTAGCTGAGTTAGATGCTGGGCCACAGATTTAGGTGAAAATGCAAATTTTGGCAGTTACAGTATCCATACCTGGGTGAAAACAGAGCAAGTGTTTCTCTCTCTACCAGAGGGTGGAATGATATCCTAACTTGAACCTTTCTGAAGTGTGAAGAATATTTCCTGGAAAATGTCAAATACTGTTATAAATTGTGTTTTGTGTGAAGGAGGCAACATTTTCTCAGGGGACAAGAAAACACTGTTTCACTAAGCAATTGGAAGTATCAGGAGCAGCAATATGCTGTATCTAATGGTGCATCTGCCTTAATGTAAAGAACCTCAATGTGCACATTTTATGCAGGATAAATCCTGTGCTGGTTCATTGACCAGAACACACTCTTTTTCTGTGAAGCAAAGGTTGTTTTGAGGCACTTTTAGTGCAGTGTTCCTCAAGGCTGTGGCAAGCTACGTAGGTCTAGGACTGCTAATGGAATGTTCCTGCATCACCCAAATACCCTTTTGCTTGAGCTAGTCTACTTCCTACACACTGAGGGAATTCAAAGCAATTTTAAATCCTCTCTGTGCTAGTGTAGCAGCCCAAAGGGGAGCTAATTAGGCTTTGAACATCTGCTAAAGTATAACTCCTACAGCTGTGTCTTACCAGCCTGTTGAGTCCTTGCTTCGTGCTAGTGGCCTGCTGGGTACCCTCTCCGCTTGCCTGGCTGGGTGAGTGTGCGAGTGCAGGGAACTACTCACAGCGTGGGGTCTGCAGCTCTCAGTCATACACCGGGGTACTGGTTACTGCCTCGCTCTTCTGAGAAATGAGGATTTCCTCTTCCTGTTGTCCGTGGAAATGTGTATTCCTCCCATGGATACTTAAGGCCTCTAAAGTCGACATTTAGCATTTGAAATTTCCCATGGACTCTTTCTGAAGCAGTACTCTCCATACTTTATAGCTGCTGCACAGTAGATAACTTCCTGAGCTGTGAAGCTTGTAAGTCTTGTATTGGGAGGCAAAAACATACAGCTAATCTCCTCCTTTTCTAAACAAGATAGACCTAGCTGTTAATTCTTCTCTTGATGTATGGGGTAGTGATGGACACAAATCCCATTAGCATTAATAGCAGTTAAATGTGTAAATCCCCGCTATGCCATTGGGAGCATTGATTTCTCAGTTTCTTTAGCCTTTCTGGTTCACTAAAATCCTCAAGTTCCTGTTCAGGTTGCCTGCAGCTATACCATGTGCATTTCTGTGATGTCCTTTCTTGTGATATGACAACCATTGTGAATTATTCTGGCTTCATTTTGCAGACTTTTATATTCTCAGGCTGTCATATTGTTTGAATAAAAATTTAACTTTTACTCTCTACCTCCATTTACATATGTAGGCATCATTTGTGCAATTTTATGATTCCATAATACAGCGAAGACACCATTTATCTACTCAGAAATGGGTAGTCCAGTTCTGTGCCAAATATATTTTGAGAGGGCCATCACTCAGTGGTGCCTCTGCTACATCTCCTGCTCAGGGCTCTGTCATCTGCACTTAATCCATGTCTCTTGCAGTAGTTCCTTACGTTTTCTGTCATCCACCTGTATGTTTGGGTTTTTTTCCTCACAAGTCTGCTCACCAGCTTCTTTATCAACCTACCACATCATACTTCTAGGTTACTGATGTATCAGTGAATAAAACCTGTCCTTGGGGCTAGTGAAAGCCAGGCGAAATACCTATTTTCCCTTCAGACTATACTAGGTATCAGCATTTTTTGCTTTGAAAACTGTTTTATTGTTACTCTTGCCTGTAGAAATATCCATATTTTGGGATCTGTGACTACCTAATTGCTAGTGGCTGGTAGCAAGCTATGGGAGATATGGTGCTCCACTCCAAAGGACGGGTTCAATCATATAAGAAGGAGCCATCCTTATTTATTTCCTCACTAGTCATCTTTATGTTCTTCTACTTCATCACTGCTTACCTTTTCTACTTTCACTAAGAAAGAAGTCTCCCTTTTTGGTCATTGTCACATAAATATCTTAAGTTGCTTGCTTCATAACCCCCAGCACATAATAAGCCAGGTTATACATTAAATATCAACAAAGATGCCACAACATAAAAACTTAATTATCCTTCCTCTTCTTGAATCAACCATACAGTTCCAGTGTATCTTCTTGCATGACAATTTAGATAGCCATCAGTAGCTAGGATGAGAAAAATGTATGACTGTAATGAATGGGTTTTTTTGAGTCACCTCAAGTTGGAAAGCGTCACATACAACTCTCTGTTAATAGTAATTATTATTGTTATTTTAGGTGCTAAATAAGGCTTGTGAACCTCCTTCCAAGCAGTTCAGCATCTCAGATTGCTTGAGCTCAAAGGATTTCACTTCTAGTCATGGACTATTTTGCACTCTTGCTTGCTTAAGTTCTGTGTTTGCAAAAGGAGCTGGCTGCCAATTTGCTAGCCATGGAAGTCTTAAAATCATGTTTGCACTGTGTGTCACAGCACTTTGGAAGGCTGAGCTGAAAGTTACAATTTGTCCTTTTTTCACGAATAGGGTGTCTAAGACATTAAGAGTTAATATGGAGACTGGATAAAACTATGGTACAGGAAGCCATGGCCACAAAGTATTGTAAATAATAACTGTGGAGATGAGGAAGAAGCATTTTTGGAGTTATTTTAAGTCGGTGAAGGCACAGTCAGTACACAGATAGCCAGTGTCCCTGTGTAGTGTGGGCTTGGAAAATCTAGATCACACTATCAGCTAAATATGCAGAGCCTAAAAACACCAATGGAAATTTTCTACAGATGCACATTGGTCCTAAAAAAGAAGTTTCTGAACCAAGGGTCTGTTTCAATGAAAGGGCAGGGGACAACCTGGCAGTATTTAGCCTTGTAGCTTCTCTTGATAAAGGAAGGTACCGAGAAGAGAAAAGCAGGGAAAAATCAGTTCCAGCATTCAGGTTTTCAGATCAAGTATATTTCTGTTAATGGCCATCATGACATAAATGACATAAATGTCATTTAAATGGCTATTGCTGAGCTCACCAAGTCCCTTAGACAATGGCAAAAAAAGAAAAAAAAATTGGCAATGATATAAAACCATTTTTAGTTTTCCTGATGTTTATTTTTTGGAGGAAGAGAAACAAAAGGTCTGTTTTCATTCATTCTGCAATGCAGTCTCATTGTACAGGAAGGAACAGCATTTATGGTGGTGTGTTATGATGATACAACTTCACATGCTGTAAAATGGTAGCTAGCCTGGAAAACCATCAAAGAAAAGTGAAAAATCAAGCTACCCTACCAATATGATATGTCCAAAAGAAGAGTTCAAAAAAATCTTCAGTCACATTCTGCATATTTTTATCCCTTGTATCTCTGGTTTTCTGTTTTATTTACATTTTATACAGTGCCTCTTATTTTGCTTTCACCTTATCATAATGTTCTTAAATGCATTTGCTTCATGGTTAGATGAAAGGCTGGAACAAATTTCCCATTGCTGTTTCTTGTCAATGTCTGTACTTTGGAGTCAGCAAAACCTTCCTCATTCCAGCAGCGTTGACTGATTCAATTTCCATGCATCTTTTTTCCATGTATGAACTGTATCACCAATATGCAGAAGGTCGACTCACTAAAGCAAAGAATTTTAAAGTGAGTTTCAATTCTTTTTTGCATTTAGCATCTAAATGACAAAATTGCTGTTGATGCATCACTTTATAGCCACATCGAACGTGTTTTCTCTGAATTACATCTAACCTGAAGGCTACTCTTTTCTGTTAGCAAGTATTAAACAATCAGCGGTAGCTTGGTCTGCCCACCTTTCCTTCCCCAACTGAAAGTTCATATTAAAAGCATCCTTATTAGCATCTCCACATAAAAAACAACGTGAGTATCTCAACAGCACTTTAACTAATTCTTGCTGATCACTGATTTTCATATCAAGTTTGTGAACAAGAGGCAACAAATTCAAATGGAACTTCTGTGCTATGCAAAAACCACTCATATTTAAAGAAGAGAAGGAAACTTCTCTGAACAGAAGCCATGAATTGTCAAAGAGTAGAGAGAGTGCTCAACACTTTCTGTAAGCCTCGCAGCAGTCCTCTTGAAAAAAAAGAATTCAAAGTAGTGCAGTGAAGTTGAGATGCTGTGAACAAGTTGCAATAGGGAGTTTTCAGTGGCATTCTACAGCTTTTTGTAAATCAATTAAAAGAAAAGAAGAAAGCAGTCTAATCTATCCCTTCTGAAATATCTTGAAATATTTTTGCCACATCTTTTCCTGACTGTTCTATAGAAAACTGGATACGAAGGTACCATACTAACAAAACCAAAAAACAGCCTACAAGTTTTCTCCAGGGATATTTCAAAGAGCTAATCCTAATATCAGATCCAAAAAGCTCTGCTCTACAATTTTAATGTTTTGAAATGTAAATTGCATCATTGAATCATTTCACTTTACTTTATCTGATTATTATTAATGTTATAGTAAGGGATTTAAGAAAATTGCGAATTACATTTCTTTACACCTCTCTCTCAGAATAGCCGTTACTCTCTCAGAATAACTATGTGTTCATCAAATTATCCTTAATTATCAACAGTAAAAAGTGGACTTCCCTAAGCATTACAGACTTCCTTAATTTTTTTAATTTGGATTGTTTTGCAACAAAAAAGTGGCTCATATTTGTGTTGCAAGTAGTTCATTTAAAGAGAAAACACTTGTATTACGAGAATTCCTGTTATTTTGTCTTGTGCCTCTATAGACTTTTTTCTCTTCAGTCCTTTTCATTTACTTCTTTAGCAAAAATACGTCCCAGTGGCTTAGAACATGTTTTTTATTCTTCACTTCCTACATTGTAGCTTCTGTCCTTTCATTTTATCATTTCATTTTTCTTGTAGCTCGCATATTATTTTATACTGAAAAAGAACACATCTTTGTAATGAGTTATATCTTCTTTCACTAGCAACTAATATCACCCTGTGCTCACTCCAGCCTTCACATTTAAAGACAATGAATCTGCTTCACTTTTGTTCTATAAATAGAGATGCTAAATCTTAATTATCCTTCCAGGTTGCTATGCCTATGTCTAGCCATGCATATGAATGTTACTGATCAGCATATATGTACTACTGAATTTATTTTTAATCCCAAATTGCATCCTTCAGGATACAAGACAACATCTGAAATAATTAACTTGTATTTAGATGGACACATGTCAAATGCTATCTGAGAGACCTGTCTTATTGCTCTTGGTTTGCTTCATCCCAGAATTTCTGAAATTTAATACCATATTGGAGCTATGCAAGCTTATATTTTCCTTTTATGCCTATTGTATTCAGGCTGGATTCCCAAAGATAACATGCAAGTGTCAGGCATGAAATTTTACAGTTCTCCTGTATTCCTTTCTTCATGTATTTGTAGCATGCTATGAAAGCCGAGCTGCTTAAAAGGATTTTATACTTTAGCCAAGCTTTTGCATCCTAAGTGTGTAAGCCTTTACAAATATGTCCTTGTCCTGGTTTCGGCTGGGATAGAGTTAATTTTCTTCCCAGTAGCAGGTACAGTGCTGTGTTTTGGATTTAGCTCGAGAATAATGTGATAACACACTGATGTTTTAGTTATTGCTAAGCAGTGTTTATGCTAAGTCAAGGACTTTTCAGCTTCCCATACTCTGCCAGCAAGGAGGTGCACAAGAAGCCGGGAGGGGGCACAGCCAGGACAGCTGACCCAAACTGGCCAAAGGGATATTCCATACCATGGGACGTCATGCTCGGTATATAAACTGGGGGGAGTTGGCCGGGGGGCGCTGACCGCTGCTCGGGGACTGGCAACTGTTCTTATCTCAACCCATGAGTTTTCTTACTATTGCTTTTCCAATTCTCTCCCCCGTCCCACCGGGGTAGGGGAGGGTGAGCGAGCAGCTGTGTGGTGTTTGGTTGCTGACTGGGGTTAAACCATGACAGTCCTTAAATTTTTAGTTGAAAACAGCTTATAATAAGAAAGTTAGCTACCTTTTTTCCCTCCATAGCGACATTACTACTTCCTTTAAAAAAAAAAAAAAACAAAAACAAAAAAAACCACCTTTGAGAATAATTTTTGAAAACAAAGTCTAGAAGAAATGGTGCTACATCAAGATAAATAAACCAGTCTAAAGATACCTGAATCAGTCTAATATTACATTAAAGGTTCTGATTTAACTCTAAACAAGAGCAGCTAGTGTTTCAACAAAAAATCTTCCAGAATGCCTCTGTGGCAAAGAGCATACATACTCGAAAGATCCTTTGAAGTTTTGTTGGGTCAGGCAAATTCAGCGTGGTGTTATCCTGGCTAGCTGCATTATCTGTATGTAGGAGTGCAGTGGACACACCCTATTCAGAAGGGGGTTTTAGAGACCCAGTAGCTTATTTTATATCTCTCTAGCCTGTGGAATTTGTGCAAACAGCTGCAGTCAAAACATGCCAATTGGACTCGTCAAGAAAATACATCAGCAACATTTCTCTGAAGAATAAAGGGTGTTGTTGGTTTCCTCCCGTCCGCCCCACTTTTCAAGACGTTCTTACTGTTTCTGAAGTGGGCTAAGTCATGCCACGCCATTGTGCTTGTGTTGTAGAGTGCACTCTGTACCCTTCTGGGAACCATGTTTACGTCCTTGACGCTGCAAAGGGGGGATACATGTTGCACTGAGCCTGCAGAAACCTGAGGCTGGTGCTTAAGCTGCATATGCGCAGTGGGCAGCCTGAGGCCCAGAGGTTTAAAATGTCGTGCTTTGGTGAACTTCATTTGTACTGTAGTTTTTAGTTTGAAAGATTTAATGATATGTTATGCCTGTTTATATTAACTATAGATAAGAACTTTCCTGTAGAAATTCTGATCCTCCCTACTTAATCCTGCACCAACTTCTGACTTCAAAGCTTTTGTCATTATTTCCTTCTCTTGGAAAAGAAGTACTTGCTACTTCTCATGACCTCCAATAAAACATTCTTTTTTCAGTCTCCCCTGCAGTAGTTTCCTTGCCAATGAGTACTGTACACCCACCTTTGCCTGAACTGGTGCTCTGTTTTTATCCTGCTGGCACCAGCTTCTGCAGAACTTGAGGACAGATGGTATATTTTATCTGGTGTTTTTGTGTCTCAGAAACATTTATGGGACTCTGTCAAGTTAGCAAAATGGTGATTATTAATATTACATCGTTTTTGCCTCCTCTCCAGCCAGAAGAATACTGCAAAAGCTGCTTTTCTTGTTTTGGTGCCGTTGGAATCAGGGGATTACAGAAAAATCAAAATGATTTTTTGAAAATTATTTAGGTTTTCACCTTTTTTATAATTTCCTTCATTTCTTGGCTTTTGTTCCCGCTCCAGGCAGATTTCTCATTTTAATCGGATGGCTCTACCCATCCCAATTATGTTTTGTGTTTTGTATTGTGTCTCTTAACGGCACCTCATTCCAGGAAGGGAGAACTGGGAACCAGATTTCTGAAAATGAAAAAGCTGAACAATAAGCAGCTAATGTATTGGGCCCGGATGCTTCCTAAGAGCCCCAGGGAAACTAGCTGCTGCACAGGTCCAGCACAAGTTGAATACATCATTTTATGCCCCAGGATAAAGTCCCCAGGAAAGCTTAAGTCATTCTTAGACTACGTATACCTTTTACCCTGTGACAGAGGGCATTATTTTTGCACAGACCTCTTTTGCCCTGTGCGGAAGGAAGAAAAACTGCTTACTGCAGTCAGAACACTATTCTGCTATTACGTGGGAAACCAAGCCATTTACTTTTTCTGGCATTATTACCTTTTCCTCTAAGGAACTGGCATTTTATAGAGACAGCAGTCAACAGGGAAGCCATACTGCCTTCCAGTTCGCTACCATTAACAAAATCAAGGGCAGAGATGGTTCTGAGCCTCTGGACGGGCAGCTCTTTACTCCTGGAGGCCAGATGAATTGTGAAAGCAAAGTCTAGCTTAGTCTCCATGGAGAGGAATGGCAAATTGTGTTCTTCCTGCACAGCATATGTTTAGGGATTCTTTTTTCCTTTTTCTATCAGGCTTTTTCCTTCCATCTATGACCTCCAGCGGGCTGGTCCTTTGTCTCAAACCACCATTTGGCTACATACTAGCTCTCTTTCCTTCTAAACACAGCTGCTTTGATCTCCCACAGTAGAGTGCCAGCAAATCTGACAAAGGCAAAGGTTGGCCTTTTCATCTGCTAACCAGATTGTTAGTCAAAAGCAGCAGAGAAAGATTGTGCAACCTGTCAATGCAATTTTAAAAGACGTATTCTAAATTGCCACCGAGGGTTTGTTCACTGGAGCAGAAGCCCTCCAAGAACCAGCTCTCTGGGGCTGTTCCCCTATTTTATGTCAGAGCAAGATACTGCTAAGGCTTCCCACACAAATGTTGCAGGGTATGAAATTAGCCTGCTGATCTTAGGAGAGCAGCTTAAAATAAAGCAGTTATTACCAGCTTGATGAAGTTCCACTCCATTTAACTTATCATAAAAATATTAGTTTTCATATTTGACCATCTCTGTTTGTAGGGAGAAATGACTTACTGAGGGTCACCTCATGCTCTTCCAGTCCAGGCTCACAGAAGACCCCTCTCAGCGTCTCCTGCCAAATCGAACAAGGCAGTGAGTCAGCCTATGCTATATATTAATATTTTTTTAACATAACATCTGCCTCTCTTGGTTTTCAGTCTGTGATCAAAATTCCCTCAATTCTGAGTAAAAGCTGAGTAAGGACCTTGGGGTATAGCCTGTGGGTGCTTGGAGACTCTACTGGCATCAGGCGTGGAATGAGTTGCTCTGAGATTAGCTCGTTCCCTGGTATTTCCTCCTGTCAGAGCCACAGATGTGCTTCATTTCATTAGGTGTAGCTGTGGGCATACTGCCATCCAGCTCTGCTGCTGACTTTATCCCACTACTGCTGAAGGCCAAATAATCATAATCATTTCAAGTTGATAGCACAGTATATTTCCCCAGGGAATGCTATTCAAATTAAATTAGTCATACCAACAATGATTTTATAATTATATAAAGGGAGCCCCCTACTCCAGTTATTTATTTTTTTAAATTCTGCATTCTGGTAAATGGTTATTGCTCTTTCCAAAATATTCTCTTCCCACAAATTTTGATACTTTTTGCCTTCTTTTATGCGAAAAAAATCATTATTCTGATAATTAGCATCCTTAAGTGCAATCAATGTCAAAATAAAAACAAATGTAATTTTCAGAGTTTATTTATGATGTAGGCACTAGCTGCCATGAGACGATTTTCTGTTGGTGATGGTAATAAGTCAGAGCATCGACTAGCCTAATTTTGAAAGCACTGTGCATTTCTGAAGGCCAGATTAGTTATTCCAGTCACACCCGATGGAGAATGAAATTCTCTTGTGAAATTACTGTGATTGATATTTATTGGTCAGTCTCAAGCTTTCCAGCTACAAGTTCAGCAAGGAGTTCTGTCCTGAAGGCCCTGAGTAATTCCCTGGTGTTACTCAGGTGCTTGCAGTAGCACATGTGCATAAGCACTTGAGCAAAGCAGACCCTGTGTGATCTGGCATAGCAAGCTGGATCGTGAGTGAGTACAGCCGATCGCTTTGCAAGTGGGTTATTCCAGCGTCATGCAGCTCCTGCCTTTTTGCATTAATGCTCCCATTTTCTACAGCAGAGCAATAATTTGAGCAGCAAAAAACCACCTTATTTCTCTTAGTGCAAGCAAATTGGTGAGCACTTATGATGCTCTGAGTTAGATAAGGAAAGCCAGCTTAGGAGCAGGATGAGGCCTCTTTTTTAGGCTAGATCAGATTGATTGCAAAAGAACTAGAGCTAAAATTGCTCCACCTTTTTAGAATGGGATGATTTATATCTTCTTTATGAACAGGAGATAAAATGTTCTGCTTCTTACTCTCCACAAAAATAAAACAGAACTAAAAATATATCTTAATGCAGACAAGTTTAAAATAGAGCTCAGAGCAGACAAGTATTCATGAGCAAATGAGTTAATGATTTCTGACTGGTTGGGAATATACCAAAATATTAAACATAACCTTTCCTAAGTGTGTGTGGTTTTATTCCATTGCTAGGCAATAAATAGCATCGAGTGGCAGGAATTATGAAATCTTTCACTGGATGAGGTTGAATCAGTGTTTGAGGCATGACTTCAGCAGCATGCAGGTGAGCTTTGTGAATGTGTCCCTTTGTCACTCATTTTCCTGTGCTCTCGACTACTTAAATGTATGATGCAGTGACTGATTCCTTTAAGGTGGTCATAAAAGTTTTCCCAAGGCCATGACATGTAAGAGAATAAAGCTCTGAACGGTCAAAATTTAGGTCTGAATCTGATTTTCAGTCAGATGAGACTTCCAAATTTTATGCTTCTGTTAGTTTATCACAAGCGTTCCCCTTCTTCTATAATGTTATCATCAAGGGCTAGTGAAAGGATCAAGTTCAGGAGATTTCTGGTGGGTAGGAAAACAATGAAAATTTTGTTCTAACTGTGACTAGCTTTTGTTATGGTAGCTGTTTTTCGTCTGTCTTTAGAAAGTCATTTAAATCTCAGATGAACACTTCTGCTGTCAAAGAGAGATAAAACTGATTTAAAGTTTTTAGCATGATAATCACCTGTTCTCAGTTTGGCAATTCCTGAGAAATAAAAGACTGGGTTATATTGTAATCAGTCATTGATTTATAGAATGTTTTGGGGGCCAAAGTTCTGCAACCAAAATTCCAGAATTAAGTTTTTCTGTCCATTTCAGCTGATCTTCTAGCAAGCAATGCTTCAGCTCATTTCAACTTTACTGGTCAGGAATGTACATCCTTTGCCTCTCATCAAATGAGAAAAAGGTCTTCGCTTTTCCATCATTAATCTTCAAATCTTCTCAAAATGAAATAAAATTGCTATTACACTGAAAATAAGTCTAATTCCCAGCAATTGATTCCTCCAAGTGCACATCGCTACTTCTTATCTATTAGTCTTCTTCCATCATAAACCATATTAACGTAGCATATTGATGTAATATTTTTAACACCTACAGAGACAAATGTAGCACGCTGTGCCTCATCAGTGTAGTAAAGGTTACATGGAGAGTGGTATCAGAAGACAATGCACATGCTGTGTATATGTGATCTTATATTCCACTTTGTGTGCTATATTTTGGCCCCAGAATTTACATCTGGCCACAGCCCGTTGCTACACATTAGCAGTCCTGCATGGCTATAGGTGAGCGCAGTGCTCGACTCTTGTGGGCAAGGTGGTGTAATTTTGTTCTGAGTTTTGGGTAACATATATCGTAGTGTGGTCTTGCTCCACAATAGGGTTGCTGAGGCGCTGCTGACTGGCAAATAATGTTGGCAGAGAAGCTGTTGCTTACCTAAGCCCTTTCTGTTGGCTTTTCCCCATATACCACGCAGCCATCCATGCAGCAGTGAGCAGTGGCCACCCTCGTATGAGGAGTTATCTTATGCCTTAGGCTGTCATTGCAAACATGCCTTGTTATTCATGAAATGTGCTAATTAAGCATTCACTTAATTATAGTTATTACAGTTTCCTCAGCTTAGTGATTTTCCTACGATTCAACTGACTGTGGCATCAGTTTATTGCTTTCTTCTTACAAAGCATTTAAAATGCTTTCTTCCAAATTTTGAATATCGGTCTAGAAATATGGGTTTTCACAGTGTTTCCTCTCTCCAGGACAGTGCTTTAACCTAAGCATTGAGGCTAGGAGCCTTCATTGTCATCATAGAGAAATCGTTTCCTTTTTTGAGCATGTCTGAACAACTTTTGATTGACCAAAACATCAGAGTCACTAGAAATAGTGACTTCACTCAGTCGTGATTCTCTTGCACTCCAATCTTGTCTCAAAGAAAACCCCTTGCTTCCTTCTCTCCGGGGCATGCTACCAGCATTTGTTGTGGGTGCCTTTGTCCCTTACTAAACTAATTTATATTCCCTAACATAATTTCTTCCTCTGCATTCTCTTTTCAACTCCTAGTTGGCCCTCCTCTACATAGTGAAATTTTTTTTTTCCTTTATTTGTACTTATTTTGTCTTATTTTTGTCATATAAGTGATGGGAGCTAAAGAAGTCAAGCAATAGTGCTTCTACTGATTAAATTAGAACTAGAGTATCTACTGCTTAGGGCAACCTTTAACAGCTTGATAATGTGATAAACTGGAAACAGACAGACCAGTAAAACTTCCTTCTTTGCCTGAATTCTGTTTTCCGTATACATTAACTACGTCATTAATATCCTCTGTGCTGGCAGCAATGCTTAGCATAAATCCAAATTAAAGAATTCATGAGACAAAGAAATAGTGACAAGCTTGGACTGGAGTATGACCAATATCATATGGATTTATAGGAGTAAGAAATGCAGCTATGAATAAATACCCTTTAAGGAGGTAAGTGTACCCTTGCTCTAGTTCTGCCCTCTCCACATTGGCTTTGGGCACAATTGCCTGAACTTTAATGCTGCTTTTTTAGATCAGCCTTTAGACTCTAAAGTCTGTTCTTCAAATGACCACTTTTCCATTTTTTTTAATGTGACTTTTATTAAAATGTTGCTAATGATAATGCAGTTCACAGAAGACTCGCAGGTAAGAATGCAGAAGGGCACATCAGTCGCGTTCCCTCTGAGTGACTAGAGACCAGGGCCCTGGGACATTTATTGTCAGATGATAAGAAAAAGTTATCAAGTGGGAATAATGTTTCTATTATTCGCAAAGTATTATAATTAAACAACAACTGCAACATATGCTGGTTGTATGTTGTCACTTGTGCTAGCTGGACTGGTATGTGGTGAGCCAATGGCATTGCCAGAATATATCAGAGACTGTAGAAAATTAATGAAACAATAGGTAGATAGACAGGTAAACAAACAGACCGACTGACTTGCACCTGCACTTGGAAGCTGATATATTTTGTTTGGGCTTCTTGCTCTAAGGAAGGAGAGTTCTGGATTTAGGTCAAGTCTTGGAGGTTATCTCCCCGCCACCGCTAATGACAGGGAATCCTTTGCCATCAAAATAGTTCTTCCGCTTCGCAGAACTTGGGTGCCGCACTGCAAGCCTCTTTGTTCCTGGTCCTAAGGAATAAATAAACAACTAAAATATGTAACTGTCATGCACAATTTTATAGGTGCAAAAGATACATTTTGAAAACTTTAGCATATGCAGTAGGTATTTGAAGTACATGAACAGTGTCAATGAAAACAAAAGCCCGGGAGGAAATTTGGCATTTTGTCAAAATCTAAATTATTAAAATAGCATTCTAATGTTGACCTTTTGATTTCTTCAATAGATGCATACAAAGTGGGCAGTTCAGTTTCAAACTCAGTATTTTGAAATTAAGACTGTCAACAGCTCAAAATGAAGCATTTTCACCCAAGTTTGTATAACTTGTTTCAGTATTACTGATTTGTACTTTTGAACTTCTTGCATTATTTATGTTCATTCCATTTTGGACCCTTCAAAAGTTAGCATCTTGAAATTCCTTCCAGACTAGAAATTTCATTGTCCAGAATCTTGCATACTGGATATTACACCTGGCACCTCCTGTGGTACTAACATACAGAGATATTATTTGTCTTTAGTGTCACATAATTTGGGATTTTCAACACTCAGACTTTCTGAGTGACTGTTGGTCAGTTTTCGCTAGGCTTTTGGAGGCCGTTCTATATAATAGCTGATTTGTTTCTATCCAATATCTACTGCTTGAAGCTCCGGTGGAAAGTAGCCCTCTGTGATCATCAGCTACTGAACTGTCACTCTGGGAAAGAATAAGCCAGGTTTCATTTGTATATTTTGCTTCATTTTCCCTTAACCAGGCTTTGGTGCTTTTAAGAGGAGGTGTCGTCTTTATGGTGGGAACATAAAGATATTTAGTTGTTTCTGGGATTCTGGATGGGACCTGAAGCTGATGGCCTTTGTAGATTTCAAGAGAATATGAACAGTGAAGGGTTGTTTCAACATCAGTGAGAGCTTCCGCAAGATTACACTTAAAATTCTCACATCTGACCTTCCAGTATAACTTTGAAATGACAATAATGCAGTCTTTCTGCAAGTAGGAACAGTTGGTTCCTTAAATTAAAATGGCTAGTAATTGCAATTTTATGTTTTACTAGAAAGATAATTAATTTTTTTCAAGTAATTTGCAGTAATGCCTGTGTGTTCAGGTGTTGCTACTGTCAGAGACCACTAAATATTTGAACACTTTTGTCTTTCATGGGACAGCAACAGCCAAATCCCAAACCACAGATTTTTTGTTAGGAACATCTGGGTTCAAGTTATTTGCCAGTACGTAGGGAATAGACAGTAGACAATAAAGATTTCTCATTCACTTCCAGCCGCTGCTGGCCCTGCAGTTGGCAGTCTGGGCTGCTCTCAGCCGTGCTGCCATGAGAGAAAAGCAGTGACCTGCTAAAGCAGTAAGACTTGGTCCTACCATCACATCCTCAGAAAACTAGATTCAGTGAAACCCACGGGTTATTCCTGTGAGTAGGAAGGAGAGTAGATTTATGGGTAAATAACTTCGCTTAGTAAAATATTACTGTGTTGTTTGGAATGTTATCATTTGGTCAAACTCTCACCCTGGCTCTGCTGAAGCTGTTGAAGGTCTTTGGCTTGTGCTGAAGTCAATAATAGGGGCTGTTCTTTGCAGCCATTGAAATCTTCACTGTATTTTGGTGACAAATATGTTGTTATTATCATAGCACTATTCTTTATTTGAATGGGCAAAGTAACGAATGTAACACAAACAGGGATGTATATATATATTTGGCTGAATTTAGCACTTTGCGTACTGATCCACTTGTGTTGTACAGATCAGTGACCGATGAATAAGGAGAGGGCTTCCTTGCTTTTTCTTCCTCCTTTGTATTTCCGATACTCTCTGAGCAAAGTAAAACAAACTTTAAGCCTCAAACACTGTTTGTTTAGCTGGGTACACCGTATCCATGTTAAAAGAAACTCAGTTAGTGCTGATGCAGCCCCAAACTGTGCTTATGAGCAATAAACTAATAAAAAAGCTTGAGATCTGTCAGTCTGTTAAAACAACAGTAAGTTGTACTGATGCAGGGATTGGTGCCATGAAGTCAGAAGACAGTAATCTTTACATGTAAAACATATCAGTGCTCCGTATCTGGTTGGTGCAGTGGTACAGCGCAAGTCTCATGCTGTTTCAGTGCTGGACAATGCTTCAGTCATGGAGATACCACTTTATATAAAGATCATAGTACATTTTCACTATTAGTTATCCTAATATTTTAATCATAAAAGTATGTCTTCCATTCTAGTGTCTCAAAGTATTTGTGAAGTGCTGTAGATAAGTACTGGGAGACTAATTTGCAGAGGTTTGCATAGATACTGCTTTTATTTTATTTTATTTGTTCAGCTTCAGACATTAGTTTACAGCCTTATAATAAGAATGATAAAAATGTATTATGTATTTGATTTCATTATTCGCATGACTCAGTATCTGTAAATCCAACTGATATGAATGAGAAGTAAAGTTGCACAGTTACTCTGAAAATAAGGCTGCTTAGGTGACCAAATGTCAGTTTGGTTATGTGACATCAGGGGACATTTCACATATTTTGTTCTAGCATGTTGGTGTCATGTCTTTAACAACAATTATGATTCCTTTTTAAATCAGTAAAGCTACAATATTTTCAAGCATATCTATCCTTATTCCCCCACCCACCCGTATTTCACTTTTTCCCCTGTAATCTCAGCGTAAACTTTCTGATTTTTCTTCTTACGTGCTCCCTAAAGGAGCTAGATAAGTCTCAAGACCAAACAGTTCTTGTTTAGTTCCTCTCTGGAGCCTGGACCAGATGGTACAAAAGAACACGCATCCCCAAGGAGTTGCATAAGAAGTCTGTGGAGGCCTGGTACACAGAGGAGCTATACTGCCTGCAACGTTTGCATAAACCTTCCTGCAGTTCGATTCAACAGTGTCTTTGGCTGGGAGGAAATACAAGTTTGGGGATGCTTCTAGTTGGTGGTTTCTTGAATTTGATTTTTAGAATATTCAGTGCAACATCTTAAAGAGATCAGACAAATATCCTACTGGTAGGCTCAGCAGGATTGTCAACCAGGGCCAATCAAGAAATTAAACCTTATGAACCTCTTATCTTCTAGAAATAACGATGTTCAACTCAATTTATGTAACTTCTTTTAATTCCAGAGAAAATTGATTTGTTGTTTATTGGAAATAAAAATAAGTCAGTTAGTGTTGAATCTATTATTTTAAGTTTATTAGAATTGCAATACTTATAGGACTATTGAGAAAAGTTCTGCTAAATTGTAAGCACATGTTTTATGTGTTTAAATTAACAGAGCCTTGCAACACCTGTCGAGAGACCCAGTCATTACTAGTTTTAAACTTGTTCAAAATGATCTATGAAGTCAGCCGTTGAGTTAGAAATAGACCCCAAGAGTCCTGATTAACTAGACAACACTTAAGATAAATGAGCCACCTAAACACCTTTCTAGTTACCTGTGGCGTGTTTCATTAAGTAACAGAACTATTCCTTAGAGAAGGGGTTGACTCTCCCATGGCGTAGGAATAATGACCTCAATTGTAAAGTTCCATGTCAAGTAATATTAGCTGTGTTTGAAAGGATGAGTAAAGAAGGCTAGAGAAAGGCCTAAAGAAGGGAGGTTTTGGAATATAAAGTCATATGGATTGGCCTTGGGAGAAAACTCTTAACTTTCCTCTTAGCAAGATTCCAGAAGACAGATGTCTTATTCCTATAATTGTGTAATTCTTTCATGAATCGTCAGGTGCTCTTTGTCTAGTATTGTGTGATAGGTTAATTACAGACCTGTGTTAAAAAAGACTCAGACGTGTTACCTTTAATTTCATCGGTTTTCCTCACTAAGTAGAAAACACAGAGGTAGTATTGACTAGTAAGTAGAATATCCTTAAGGAGTTTTTTCTAATTTCTCCTGAAAAACAATCAAAGTATTTGGGGAGTTTCTTTAGACACAAAAACGAGGTAAGGTTATGCGAGAATTCAGACAATCTTTCACAACCACAAGGAATCAAAACCTTTTTTTTTTTTAATGAAAGCTGAAATTCTGATATAACCAGAATTTCTGGTACCTTAAAACTATCCTATGTGTTTGTTGCCTTATTTTTGCTCTGACACAGGAACAAGTGAAAACCGGATGTGTGGAAAATATCATGTAGAACCTCTGAACCCTCAGTTAAAGGTCTATTTTGAGTGACTTGATTTGTTTTAGGATGGAGGTAATCAGTCAAAGCAAATGCATTCATCTGGTCTGCAACCTACTTCCAGTTCTCATTTGCTCCTGCTAGACAGAGCTGCCTGTCATGCATCATTTCAGAGTATTTTTGAGATGCAAGGACTCTCAAAAAAAGATTTTACTTTAGTTGCCACCCAAATGATTTCAACCCATGTATGCACAGTTAGAGTACTGTGAATCACTTGCCTATTCAGCTCATTTTCTGTTCTCATTTCCAGCAGTCCTAACAATAATAGCACAACATTAGCTCTTTGTCCCAACTCCAAGTTTATCTACCCTTTACCAGGAATTACTATTGCTGTGTCTGTTAAAGCTTTCTCAGTTGTAAAAAGAAAATCAATATTCATTTGACGTTTGCAACTGGAACCTACACTAGGTTGAAATGTAATGATTTTGCTGTCGTCAGCATAAGTCCAGAACTGAGCTGACAAACAGAAATTCAGAGGAATGGCTGAAAAAGCTTATTAGTATGCCTCCTGTTAACCCAAGGAAGAAGTGGGCATTTGAACATTATCAAAAACGTTTTTTGATCAGAAGATTTGCTTACACAGCTCTTGATTCAAGTGGATTTTAAAAAATAGGATTTATTTGTTAAAGCATTTATTAAATGTAATAGTTGTAAGGAGGGTCTTAAACATGCTGAATAATGCTTTTGAATTTTTTTTTTTCCTGTTTTCTTCATTGACATATTCCAAGTGAGTGAAGGTGAGAGTCTGTGCTGCTCTGCTTTTTTTACTTTTCTCTTCTTGCTTTTCTTCCTAAAGACAGAGAACCAGGGACTCCTTTAGTTCCTGTCTTTGATCAAGACTTGCTCTTCTTCTAAAAGTACCAGAATTCTGGGCCCTCAAGTTAAAATTTTTCAGGCTTTGCTGTCTTTTAAATACAAATTTATTTCTAACTGAGGAGTCCTGTTTTCAAAAATGCTTAATACTCTTTGGAAGAAGGTTTTAGCACATTTGTAAAAAGGGTTTGGTCTTTTTTCAGGTTGAAAAATTCGACTTCCCTATAAAATGCAAACAATATATCTGTGTCTAATGTAAGCACTGAGTCATGGGAAATTAATTCACTGATAATAAGGAAACATCTACAAATCATTAGACTGAAGCTATTATAAGCTGCATGGGAGAGATTGACTGTAACTCCATTGTTAGCATCCAGAGCCAAACTACTCATTCATTTTCCTACCAAAATTGGATTGCTTGTGCAGTTATTCCTTCTATAACATTTATCTGTTCTTTATGTATTGAAAACTGCATAAAACTGAGGTAGCAAAGATAAAAATATAATTAAAATAGATACAAAATGTTGAAAACAATAGTGACTTACAAGAATTGAAATACTTCCTAGTAAAGCTATGAACTTGATCCTGGAAAGATGCTGAGCTTTAGAGGCCTGCCTGGTAGAGATCGAACCTCAGGGGGATAGCATTGTCCTGATTCTCAAAGCTAAACACATGCTCGAGTGTGCCATGGAACGGCCTGCTCCTGCTGGCTTCACCAGCGCTTGTGACATGGGACGAAGGCAGCACCTCTTGGGATTGGAGGTCAGAGAACAGTTGTAAGAGTGCAAGCAAAGCTTCTACCAAAATGTCTGTTATGTTTCCCTAATTGTTTGAAAATGTGAAGGCAGGAAAGCTGTTCATTCATCAGTTTAGTGGGTACCACCCAAAAAGCACAGGAAAGGAAGGATTAATTTAGGGACTCTTTAAAATCAGATCACGTGAATTTAAAAGCAGGAAGGTAAGGAGGGGGGTAGAAGTTAAATCACCTGTGCTGATTGTAGAAACAGTGACCGAACTGTAAACCAGAACCAGGTGGCAACTTTGCTGAAGTTTTGTTTCAAACTATAGCTCTGATTTGCAAACTGTAGCTCTCATTGCAAAGACAAATTTTTACTTTTTGTCATTTTTAATGCTCCAGTTTTAATTTTGTTCAGATCAATGCTTAGAATATATTTAGAAAAATGTTCTTACAGAGGTTTAAAAATATGAGGGTTCTTCAAACAAACTTTATGCAAAGTTGTCAGAAACCCACGCTACTGGTTAAATTGTCAGGTAACTTTATTTCCTGTGAGGAGGAAGTCATATATAGATTGTAGTCGTAAGATGATTCACATATTTCTTGCTCATCTCCCAACTGCTTCCCTCCTACAGAAAATACAAGATGCAGTATCTCCTACAGATATCTGTGCAAGTCAGTCTCACACACATTTTCTTCCTGTAGACAGATAGGTGAATAATCCAGATATACACAGATCAAAATAGTTTGATAAGGAATAAAGTTCATAGTATTTTAATTGATCCGGTAGATCTTTTACATTTTTGCTCAGTTAAACCAAAGAACTCAAACATTCTTGAGATGATTTTATTCTCAAGTTCAAAAATGGATAGTGTTGTGCCACAGTTTGAGGACTAGTATATGTCAGTCTCTTAAATGTAAGCAGAATGTCTTTCTCTTTCAAGGGAATGTAAGCATTTTAAAAATACCAGAGAGGGCTGGACTGATTTACGATGATTAGAAATGCTGTTCATATAGCCTGCTTTTTGGCAGTATACTGGTGTAGTATCTGTTGTGTAAAGACTGCATACTGAGCACAGACGGTCCAGTTCTGCCGGCTGTTCCGTTTAGACAATCCCATTAAGATAAATAAAACTTCTCCTGCAGGATTAAGACTTCACTACACTATACATAAATATTTTCTCATACTAAGAAGTTAATGAGTAGACTATTTTTTTTTAATGTATGGAAAAGAAGGGAGAATTACCAAAAGATATCTTGGTTCCTTTTATCGTAGAGACCCAGGTTTTCAATGCATATGTCGTTTAATAGCATGCCCATCAAAACATGAAGGATAACAATTTTGTAAAAACAAGCCCCAAAATAATATTTTAGTATTCATTAATGGAATGCAGTGACACTGAGGTGCATTTATCTTATAACTTGGCCTGCACTGACATTGGGAATAATCTAATATAATGACAAAAAGCTCTTCCAAAGGCTAAAGTGATTCAGCTGACAAACTGGCAATTACTCCCACAGACTTTTCAAGTCTGTCTTTAAATAAAACATTTGTTAAAACATTCCGCTATGTGCCTTGTGTCACCTGCACCAAGATGAATGTTGCATTATATTCTATCAGTTACTTTCAATTAAAAATTTTTCAAAGCGTGTTGATGTAGCTGGAAATGCACAAGTTTTAGATTTTTGGAACGGTGACGTTTCCTTTTTGGTAATGACTAGCAAGGACTAAAGAAATGGGTACATTAGTTAATGGCTACAGATTTTTATTCATTCATAAGACAACTACATTCTATTTATACTTCATAATCACCATTGCTCATAACTACTATTATTACAGAGTCAAATAAAGCCAGGTTGGATTGCCTTTACTTGCCCAGTTGTTTTCTGCCCTGTGCACTGGATAGGTATTTACAGCAGTTGAGTAGTAGATCTACAAGGCTGTAATTCCTTGGTTGCTGTTTTCAGCACACAGGCTTCAGGATAACAAGGCATCATGGCCAATGAATATTACCAGAGGACGTTAATCCAGTTAGTTTAGCATAATTTATTCGGCAGCACACAAAGTGATAATCTGTCCCTGTGTTAAATATTTTGGCACTGCAGGAGACAGAGATCACATTTTTAAAGCTGAAAGCAACTTGCGAAGCAGGGTTTCTTGAGAGAAGGCCATGTATTTAACTTAGCTAACTGTTACAGTTAGAAATAAGGTTTGCACAAGGCTTCTCGGAATCAGTGTCTCTCAAGAAGATACCTAAAGAATACCTTATGTACCTGAAAGCTTATCTTTTTATTCCCCTCAATTGTATCACCTGGGCTAATAACAGTAATTGCCTCTTCCTTTGAACCTTGCCTTGCTCGTATCTTAGGCTGATATAGCTCCAACAGTACTATTGCTAAACCCACATGTGTGTCCAGGTTACACGTCAATGTCCCATGGATATGTAAGGTTTGTTGGAGTATTGATAGCAAACACCCCATCATCTGCTAAAATCAATGGATTGCATGCTGCTAAATCCTTACGATGATTTAAAATCCGGGTGTGAATGCCTTGCTCACCAAGGACGTTCTGCTAGAAACTGGCCAAAATTGTATCTGAATTTGAAAGCTGTTATAGTAAGAAAAATGCTTCTTAGTCACCATGAAAGAAATGGATATGAATTCCTAACCTCTCTAAGGAACGCTGGGCACAATCCTGTCAGCAACACTTGGAGTTTGTTGTGTATTTTGAATTTTAAGGCACAATGAGGGAACCATTTTCTTGTTTTTAGAGGTCCTATATAAACTGAGAATGGAGTGGTTTTTACAGAGTTGTGGCAGCTGGCAAAAGAGCTGAATGATTAGAGAAACAAAGCTCGGGCTGCAGAGAAGTAATTATCTCTGAAATCTTCTGGATATTTTTTTTATAAAACCATGTACTAATAGCCAGCAAAGATGAGATAAGATGGTGACATTAGAGACTGTGTCTGTTCTCCTAGTGTTTTACAGAAGTTTTCAGACATTTAAATTACCTGTTCAGAACTTTCGAATATCAACTTTCTTCATGGTTATTAATTTATAATCACTTTGGATCACCTACATGGGGTAATTTAGTATTCTCTGAATTTTTAAAGTCTTTTCAAGATTGATATTTATGATGTGTTTATAACATTATATTTGAATGCCATTAAGCAGTGTGGTAACAAGATAATGTAATATTTCTGCTATGGCATATTCAATAATGTATACGATTGTTTCTCTGAGGAAGAAAGAAACCTTGGGTGTTCTTGAGAGGCTCTAAGCAACAGGCTGTACTGACAGAAGGGAATTTGGGATAGCAGGGTTTCTGGAAGGCCCTCAAGAACAACTCCAGAATTTATTTGTAACAAGTTTACTATGAATTAAGTTAGTAATTGCTTCAGGATAGCATGACTCTCATCCAAAAAAATATATTCCCAAGAACAGTACGTAGAAACTCATGAGCAAAATTAATTAACTTGTAAGTTGAGATGGAAAAGTTAACCCAAAACTTCAAAGGTGATACTGTATTCAAATTAAGTCTTAAGAAAACACCTTGTTTATATACATGAAACTGCTCTCCCTTCCCTCCTACTTCCCTACTGGCTGGACGGCCGGGCCCAGAGAGTTGTGGTAAATGGAGTTCAATCCAGTTGGCGGCCGGTCACGAGCGGTGTTCCCCAGGGCTCAGTATTGGGGCCAGTCTTGTTCAATATCTTTATCAATGATCCGGACGAGGGGATCGAGTGCACCCTCAGTAAGTTTGCAGACGACACCAAGTTGGGCGGCAGTGTTGATCTGCTCGAGGGTAGGAAGGCTCTGCAGAGGGACCTGGACAGGCTGGATCGATGGGCCCAGGCCAACTGTATGAGCTTCAACAAGGCCAAGTGCCGGGTCCTGCACTTTGGCCACAACAACCCCATGCAGCGCTACAGGCTTGGGGAAGAGTGGCTGGAAAGCTGCCTGGCGGAAAAGGACCTGGGGGTGTTGGTCGACAGCCGGCTGAACATGAGCCGACAGTGTGCCCAGGCGGCCAAGAAGGCCAACGGCATCCTGGCCTGTATCAGAAATAGTGTGGCCAGCAGGAGCAGGGAAGTGATAGTGCCCCTGTACTCAGCACTGGTGCGGCCGCACCTCGAATACTGTGTTCAGTTTTGGGCCCCTCACTACAAGAAGGATGTTGAGATGTTGGAACGTGTCCAGAGAAGGGCAACGAGGCTGGTGAGGGGTCTGGAGAACAAGCCTTATGAGGAGCGGCTGAGGGAGCTGGGGTTGTTTAGCCTGGAGAAAAGGAGGCTGAGGGGAGACCTCATTGCTCTCTACAACTACCTGAAAGGAGGTTGTAGCGAGGTGGGTGTCGGTCTCTTCTCCCAAGTAACTGGCGAAAGGACGAGAGGAAATGGCCTCAAGTTGCGCCAGGGGAGGTTTAGATTGGATGTAAGGAAAAATTTCTTTACTGAAAGAGTAGTTAAACATTGGAACAGGCTGCCCAGGGAAGTGGTTGAGTCACCATCCCTGGAAGTATTTAAAAGACGGGTAGATGAGGCGCTTAGGGACATGGTTTAGTGGGCATGGTGTTGTTGGGTTGATGGTTGGACTTGATGATCTTGGAGTTGTTTTTATACATTAATGTTTTTTCCCTTCCCTCCTACTTTGCTTCTTTCTGTCTTTTTTTGCTGCCGACTTTAATGTCTACACATACATTGTAATATGAATGGGGCTCTGTATAGGTAGTAATAAATAATAGTATCTCCAACTGACATTCCTAGAAATGACAGCTTCTGAAATATAGTCAGCCATCTGACATATAAATCTTCCTTCTGAATCTTAGCAGATTCTACTTCTCTTCTAGATTTGTCAGCTGCCTTTCAGATTCATGGTCTCTGTGGTTTGGTTGCTACATCTTTGAAACAGCATGGCATAATCAAAGTTGTTCTTGTTGGATCCCATTAAAATCTTTTTAAGAACCCCCAGAGGCCTTTACAAGGCAATGGACTGCACGTCCCCAGAGCTTGGTGCTCTTGGGTTTCTCACAATTCTTGCATGGGTTTCAGATAAGTGGCTATGCAGTTCTCTCACCGGGGGACCAATGCTAATCCAGATGAAAATTAGAGGATGCTTGCTTACAAGGTGGCCAAAGCTTAAAGAAAATATACAAATAATACTGACCCTTCCAACAGTTTTTTCATAGATTTTTTTTTTTTGTTAAGCTGTTGTGACAGATTTGAGTGGTGGTTCATTTTATACTAGTGGTTCTTAATTTAAAGCATATTGTTCTAATAGCCCACCTAGAACACTATCTTATCTAAAATACTAAGGAGACTATCAAGAAAAGTAAAGTTGAAGTAGGTAAGTCCAACATGTGGATGTTTTGTCCATTTTTCCTTCTACAGGAATTCAGGATTGTTCAGTGGCGCTGATGTGGGTTTCTGAGGCTCTGAGACAGGACAACCAGCCCCGCAGGCAACTGGCATTCATGTGAGTATGCTGTTCTCTTAATGCCAAACAAAATATCCTCAGAGGTTTCCAGGCAATCGTTAAGATTAAATAGAACAATCAGGCTAAATTAGCATAGTTTATCAGTCAGATGACTCAGGATATTTTTATGAGACTTAGAGAGTATACTTGAATGATTTAGATAGTTTTCATTTCCTAGCAGGAACTAGATCTTCATTTATGGTAAGTCAGCATACTTGCATCTGCTGAGGCTCTCGTTCTACATCCCTAATGAATTCAACAGTCTGTAATTTGCTGGATAGATAGAGGTGCACACAAAAGTGAATGGTGGTCTGTGTTCATTTGCAGCAGGGCAGGTGTGCTCTAATGTAATGCAACCAGGGGAAATGCTTCCATTTGATGTTACTGTTTTGGTGAGGGTAAGGGTTTGGAAAATGAGCTCCTTTGGCATTGTGAGAAATGGTTTCCCAGGTCATGCTGTAGGCTGAAGTGTAGGTAACATAAAGATTCTTTCACCTTATCGATCTTAATCAGATACCCTTTTTTAAAAAAAAAAATATCTATCTATCCATAGTGATACAAATAGTGGTGTTCTCCTGTGGTTCCTTATCTTTGGTTCCTTATCTTCAGTTTCTTATCCGAATGTGCATTTGTTTTTCTCCTCTGAAATGCCCAGTAATTTTAGAGCTGAAAGCAAATCCTTCCAACTAAAAAGTTTTAGCCCTGGTAAATCTGGAACTGGAGAGTAAATTGCTAAGGAATGACAGCAAAAAATACATGAAGCTTTGGAATATTGGCCCTAAAGGCAAAATACACAAGAGTGTCAAAGATGCAAGGTGGAAGGACAACGCTCAAGGAAACCTTTGTTGCCTGCTGTGGCTTTTGGTGAATTTTGGAATTATTTTGTATACTTTTATTGCCAAAGGGATAAGGGATCCATGTTTTGTTGCAGTTCTTTGGATATACTTTTTGATTCAGAGTTTTATTAATGTGATTTTGAATCATCTGCAAGGAACAAAAGGGCAGCCTGTTTACAGGCAAAGGACTTGTGTAGCAATGGTCATAAGGTGGCACGAGCACCATAGGGTGGACAGTGTGGGGACAAGTATAACCTGTACACATTTTAAAGAAAATATCAGGTCACGTGAATTAAATTTGAAGGGGAAGAACACCCAGCCTTCAAATAACATATTCAAACAGTATGGGAGATAGCTTATTAAGACTTTTCTAAGAAAATCTACTTCTGATAGAATGGGACAAGGGCAGAAAAGCCACGATGTAGGCTCCCAAGCAGTATTCTAAATGATGTGCTAGGAAAGGTGGAATAGCTGTATGCGATTCTTGCTGTTCTTAATGGACTGAGCATGCATTAAATTAAGAAATCTCTGGGCTTGTAGCACATCAAGCTGAAAGGTTATTTATGTATCCTGCAATAACCAGGTAAGAATGCAGTTACTCATAGATGTATTATAAATACATGCTAATTGCTATCAGCAGTCGTGTTCTGAAGATCATGCATTTTTTATGCATGGCAAGCTGCTAAAATATCCTTACTACTTATTTCTGCATCATAGCATCCTCATTGAAGAAGCACTAGCAAAAAGGTCTTCCATTTTAGTATTTCCACCAAGACTTTGAAAGCTCCCGGTGAAGGTGCAAGAGGGATGTGACAGACATTGCGTTAACATAAAGCTCAGAATACTTATCTGCTTCTACTTCACAGGGAAGCAGTCACTCAGCTTCCTATAAAAGCAAAAAGCATAAAGAGACTGGGATCCGTTATCAGCCCTCTTGGGCAGAACTGCAATACAGAGTGCTCTGCTTAGTATTGCTTATCGCTAATTTTGTGCATGATAACTGAAGCATGAACAATATCCGAGTGGGAAGCAAACTAGATCTATAGCTGCATAGTCAAGCCTATCAAAATATATTGCTGAGCTCCCACAGCCAAACAGTTCTGCAGAGTATCAGCTGAAACAGGACGTTCCAGCTCACTGGGCCTCCGCTCACCATATGCTTGTGCAGCCTCACCTATAATAGCAAATAGCTATGCTCACTCAAGGGTAGGCTGCATTAAAAATTAGGAAGGGATGCTGGAGTGAACCTGCATAATATTGAAAATTGATGGGTTTTGTTACTTGCTATGTCTTACTGAGTTGTCAGGCAATGACGATGAAGTGAGCCTTGCTGAAATCACTCACATGAGTGAGGAGCGTATATTATTCTTAGAAATATATATATGCAAGGTCATGCTGTGGAGACTACCCTGAAGAAAATCCACTCCTGTCTGACTGTTCATTCCATAAGAGAAGAGAAAGAATGATGGTGTTGCTATATGGCTTGCCTGTTTAAACAAGAAATGTTCTCTCTTCTAAGCTTATCCTTTGCAGGAGGAATTATCTGTGTATTTTGAAGGTGACCCAACTATAGGCAAACATTGTTTCTGAGAATAGAGGATACAGGGTGGGATTTCATGACAGTCCCTGCATCCTTCATGCATCTGTGTTGGCTGTAGGTTACAAACCTTACGCTGGTGAAGAGTTTGAGGATGCTCTGTGGTTTTAATGCAGAACCTCAGGATCATCCTGAATTTTGTCTGTTTCTAATGGAAGGAAACACTGAGCAAGATGTCAAAAGGAGAATATTAATGTCTTGTTTTAGAATAATGTGTCCAGTACAAGATTTTGTTTACATAGTCACATTTAACTGCAAATTATTTTTTCTGGGAATAAATGCACAAATGCTACAATTAAACTATTGTGAGGAAATACCTGGAGTTTACATTTCCCTGTTCTTTTAATAGCAAAAAACCCATTTGCACTAAGACCACACTTAGAGGAAGTAATTACAAAAGTTTAGCTAGATTGAGTTTCTATTAATGTAATATTTTTCCTATGTATAGTGCTGAGAAATTTTCAAAATGTTTCAAAGCTTGAGGACTGCAGTACAGACAAGCCCAGCATCACTCAAGGGTTTTAAAATTTCGAGGAGGGCTTTTTCTTGGGAGGGTGTGGATGTTTAGTTTTAATTCAAACAAAAAAGCTTAAAGCTTTTTTGTTAAAGAGAATATCACCACTTATTTACCTCGCTTTCCTTTTCAGTCGGTCCTGTTACTACAATTGCGTCTGAGCAGATGGCTCCAGGCACCTCACCAAAGCTTTGCTGGGTAACTGGTGCCACTTCCTAGTAAGGTTAGAACTGGGCTACCATTAAAGTGTTAAAAATTAAAAGGACAAAATTACAAGGCAAAGGGGTGAGGGAAGCTGTCATTCTTTGGTGTCTGCTACAGTCAGTGCACTGTAATGTCTGAATGTCTTGCTGTGAGTTAAACATCATTTTGCTACTGACAGATAATCTCTACAAAAGATACTTCCCTGCTGGCCGGCGGCTTGGGAATCTAGCTGTGGAGAGAGTCAGGGCAGGATTATCGTGAGCTCTCTGTGAAATCTGTTTAATAAGTGTGGTTCCATATCCAATGTTGAGTTGGATAAACATGATCTCAGGCTGTTCAGACGTAGTGTCAGTTAATGCATTTTCCACCAAAAATGTTTTTCTCTGTTTATTCTAAAAATCAATGTTCCTATGATTAATCTTGATCCTAATGACATATTTTGTCTCTTTAAATGTGCCCTTCTGGTAACACTGAGGGCAATAATAAGCTGCAGCCAAGTGCAAGTCAAATAAATGGGCAATTGATAAGGGAAAATATTAGGAACTGCTATAAAATCATGTGCCACTAACAGCACTTTATTTTGACCATAAATGGCAATAATTATTCTTTCATGAATATTTCAGAAGACCAGGACAGGTTACTGGGATAGGATGAGATAGAAAATTGTTCAATTTAACTGTACTTTCTTCACATTAGAAACTCTGGCAATGCTGTTTTCCTTTTTAAAGTACAACTTGTCATTTCTGTCCAAGTAATTAATTTGAGAAGTATGTATATGCTCTTCTGATACCAGTTACAACTTTATCTTTCTAATAAGCGTATGTATAAACCAGCACACATGCATGAAAATAAACATGTAGGGTAACCTGTGGTGCAAAAAAGCATCTGAGGTAAGTTTCTAACAGAGCTATGGCACCAATTTAATGCTTGATGAAAATCTTATGTTGCTTAAACCATCTTGATAACCAGAATAAAATGACGAATTTGTTCACATTAATTAAACATATTACCTAAATGATGCATTATGAATGCTCTTATATCTTTACTGTTTTTAATTTCTGTGTTATAAAAAGGCTTGCAGAACAAGAGATGTATTGTGAAGAGGAAAGAGCTAGAAAATACTTTGAAGATTTTAGATAAAACATTCCATATAGTTCATTTTTCTTTACAGCAAAATTACAGTGCACTTAAGAGAAAGTGAAATGTCAATCAAAATAACAAACAATATTACTAGTGACCCCTAAACAACTCGCGAGCAGGTAGGCTAATCAAGTCTTTTTTTTTCAGTACACCTATCTGAACTTCAGCACAAAGTAATTCATTTCACGTTCCAGTACAGAAATGCATCAAATATCATCTTTGGATGCGTGCCTTTTCATAACATACTAATTAGTCCTTTTTACACTGTGACTTTGTTAAAATGCGGGGGGTGGTAGAACAATGCTGACATTTAAAAGGTCTGGCCTTACATTCTCTGATAATCCGCTGGAGTCGTAAAAACTGCTTTTCTTAATTATCAGGCAAAAGCAACGTGTTTTCCAAGCTGCTTTGCTGTATAGATGTATAAATAAGCCCTAGCTCGTTTAATTGGTGTATTTCCCCCCGCCCTGGAAAAGAGCTATTACATCCCCTCTGCTGAGGCTGATGGGCTGTGCTGACAGGTACCTTGTCTGTTACGGAGGGACTGCACGGGTCCCAGGGCTAAGTCTTCCCTGAATTCAGCCTTTCTGCCGATGGCCACTTGCTCTCTTAGTCTGCTTAACTGTTTGTGGGTTTCAGTCCAGTCCCTCCAGGATTAGAATCCGCCAGAATTAACAGAGTTTGGAGACCTGGCCAACTCTCAGTCCCTCGCCTTCTCTGACTCCACCTGTGCAAGTGCATGTGAAGTTTTCCACTGACATTTTCACTGAAAAAATGAGCAATTCAACATTTGAAGTGGAGAAGTTTCTATAAAAAGGAAGGAAAGAGAATGTGTAATTTCCTTCTTTTGAGTACCTCCATTCCTGAATGCTGAAGAATGTATGTTAACTGTGGAAACCTGTTCTTAGAGCACTTCAGCAAAATAGTAGGATTTAGACAACAGATATGTTTATTTTCCTACACAGTGTTTCTGTAGGCAGTGTTTTTATTTTTCATATAATTTCCTGAGGGTGCTGAGACTTGTGTTTCACAACTTCGATGAGTTCCTCTCTACCTGGAGGTAAGGGTATTTTCTAGAAAGGACAGGACTTCTATGAGAGTTTGGTTGATAAGGTTTTATCCATACAGGATGTGAAAATTGAACCATGTTAGATCTGATGGTGCAGCTAGAGCTACATACATTGGGCAAATACAGGACATAGCTAAGCATGTTATCACTACTAAAATAAAAAAAAGCTGAAAGAGCGATCCATAAATGATATGAAATCTGTGATGGCATTATATGTATACAACTGTATATTAGGTTTATTGTTGAAGTATACAGGTTACTTTAATTTTATGAGAGGTCTGTACCTGTTAGATATATAGACAATGTCGAGAAATCCCTTATAAAATAGGTTTTGTTATGGCCTGAAGATGCAGCTTATCACAGGTAAGTAGAATATTGCATTGATCTCTGCTGTAGATAATGAGACTGCCTGGGAGCAGCAGTCTTGTCACATGAAACAAATTGCTGATCACAAGTCAAACATACTGGGGAGTTTCATGTTTATTTTGAACTGAACTGTAATAAAAAGGGCAAAACCCTGTGTTAGCAGGTACACGGGCAAGAGAAATCTGCTGGGGGGAGGGGAGGGAGTCTGGAAATAGTGACTGGGGGCTGTACGGACATAACAATCAGGTATTAAGTGAGGAGGGGAAACGCCTGCTGCACTGATAACCTACTAAAGGTGCTGGCCTTTTCTCCTGTGCATACCAAGTTGGCAGAGGAGGTTTTTTTGCTTCTGCCTCCCATCTTGCCGTGGTGCTGGCGCAGTGAGCGGGATGCTGTGCACAGCACCCTTGTGAGCCTGTCAGCTAAACAGGGAGGAGTGTGGTGGGCAGGTAGCGCTTCTCTGTGTTCCTGGCAAAAGATGCTTGTTGCTAGGAATGCTATTTAAACAGTATCTAGGGACTGAGTGAGTACACTTGTCTTATTGTGTTAGGTGAAGGGCTATTACCAAAAATAAAGTATGTTGGCACATTGCGAAATGGTAGCACTTAAAAGACAAGCAGGATTTTTGTTCTAGAGAGCACATCATCAGGTACAAGTGCATGCACGTGGCATGCCCAAGTGGCTGCTTGCTTATTCAGGAGGAAGGTGGATGAGATGGAGTTACCTATAATGAAGGAAGCCAATACGCAGCCCTTCTCTTTGCTGGGAGAGGCTGCAGCCCTTGGAGAGACTCCGGTCCTGCCTGGCAGGATGGTTGGCACCGCACGTTTCCAGCACCTGTGGTGCTGTATGCAGCTGGGGAGTAACTGGGGCGAGTAACACTCGCCCTTTGCCTGGAAGCAGGCAGTGCTGGGGCAGACAGTGCGAATTACTAGGAATGAGTTGGGGCGTTCTGTGATTTTCTTTTGTGTTTAAACACTGCAGTCCCCATAATATAATAAATATAATATAATATATCCTCAAAACTTGCTTCTTGCTTATCCTTTCTCTGTTCATTTTTCCTCTCAGTAAGCTGTTCCTCCCCTAGCACTCTCCTCCGTATAATTAAGGTGTAAGGCTTACCCTGTGCATGCTTCTTGGCTGGCTACATGGTACTCTTTCTCTCAGTAATTTGTCTTTAAAATATATTAGTACAAATAGATAAATGGTGTGTGTATATATATATATATATAAAAGATCTTGGTCAACAGCAGAATGTAACATTTGATTTTTCCTTTACAACTTCAAACTCTTGCATGTTCCCCGCCCTGCTGTTGTGGTACTTTCATCATCCGCTGCGTGTGAGCCAAAATGCGGAGACTATTATGCAGATGTTTAATGTTAAAGTGAATGGATGGCTTGTTGTGCTTATTTATGTAAACTTGTTTCACTAAATCCTGTCTATGTATTGTAAGCTTCAGGGCAAACAGCTGGGCTCTGCTCCCACTGTGTGTGAAGAGTTCATGTTTGCAATAACAATGTAACCCTAAATTACAGGTGTACTCTGCACCCAGGCTCTGCTGTAACAAAGCATTCTGCGATACTGCCTCTGGTCAGGAAACCGCGCCGGTGGAAGAATGTACCAAAAAAGCTTTGGTTTGTTAAATTCCTGTGCTTTTTGTGAGGTGTCTGAAGATGTTGGGCAAGAGAGAAATTTAGTCTGACCAAACATGGCCAGTTTTGAGTGAGAGTGCAGCCTTAGGAATATATGGTTTTATATTACCGATCTGTGCTTTGGAATTAAAACTAGACGTGTGGAAGTACAGCATTGTCAACATGTCAGCCTAGCTGACACCTTTCAGCTGGCAATGAATACCGATTACCTTCTCCATAGCAGACAATTCTTCTGTCTAATATAATTTCATTAAAACACATCTGAAATGAAAGTCTGTTTGGTTCTAATTTTAAAGGAATTTCTTGGGTAGATCAGGTCAGAAACACATGTTTTTGTTTAAAAAAAAAGAAGTGAGAAAATCATAAAAGAAAATACTTTGTTTGAATATTAATGTTTTTCACAATCTAAAGCAAGTCTTGGAAAGGAATTATTTCCTGGCTGAAGATGGTGTCTGTAATGCCAGCTTTTTGGGGGGTCAGGCAACACCTATCAGGTGTTACTTCTCCTGTATGGTTTTTACTTTTATGCTGTGTTGCTCTAAACACGCTGTCTTTTTGATGGCACAGTGGATAGTACTAGTAATAAAGATTTCCTGGTAGTTTAAATGTTAGAGACAGCAGGCTTTGAACAAATCTGTTCAAGTGAGAATTTCCATTTCATTGGAAGATTGAGCACTTTGAAATGTTTGAACTGGAAACATAACTGTTATCCTTTTTCAATCTTTTCATAATTGAAGCAGAGTAGCCAGCTGCCCTGACTCCTAGGGCCCTCCCCATTTTGCCCTCTGGGCCTCCTTGCAGGACCCCGAGCTACTGCCGGCAAACCTCAACGCGCCCACCCAGCCGCGCGGCAGCTGGAGGCCATGAATTGGAAGTTGTTTTTCAGGTACGGTCTGTGTGCACAGGCTATCCCCAGCAGTAGGCCTGCGAAGGCCGGTTTTGCCAAAAGGCATCAAGTGAGCTGCCAGGAAATTGGTGGGTTTCTAATGGAAATTCCCAGTGCTTTGGCAGAAGTTTGCTAAAGCTGAACTATTTCTATAAAACATCTGTTCTCAGTGAACTAGTGAAAATTTTTTCTTGCTTCCCTGAAATTTTCTGCACTGTCTTCCTGAAGTTCTGTGTGTTTCTGGTACACAAGATGGAAGAAAGTCTGATGTTTGTGACAGCTGCCTTTAGACACCTACTTATGTCATCTCATGAATTTAAGGCATTTAAAACCATGTTTCATCTTTGCAGAGGGGAGTCTTTTTACCATTGTATGAAATACATCCTTTAATTGTCTTTTTCTGAGGGAACTTTGTCTAAATGAAGAGTCAGAGCTTAAGACTTTTGTCCTTAATACAACTTAATAAAAGCCAGCCAATTGTTTATTGGCTTCCTTGTCAGAGAGGTGATGGAGGTGGCATGTCCCACATTGCTCTCTCTAATCTGACACCTCATATATTGTCTGTTATCTGAACAAAATGGGAGAGAAAATCCTTTATAGATGTCTCTTTGGGAGCCTTCAGAAATAAGATTTCAACAGTGCTGAGATTTTTGTGACAACATAATTAGAGCTTCCACCAAATTGTAAAAAACCTCAATTTGTTGAAAATTGTGTAAGCTGATTTAGGGTCAAATCCCAGACTTCTTATTCAGGCTTTCCTCTGAATTTCCATTGATCTCAACGGCGTAACTCAAGTTCTCTATTTCTAGCAAAGTATCTCTGTGCTTCTTTACTTGTTGTTCCAATGAGCAATCTTCCTTCTCACAAGCTGTATTTCAGAGACATATGTTGAAAAGATGTTACTGATGCAGTTAACAGAGCAAATAAGTTCTTCTGTGCCTGTGATGCTGACTTTGACATTCACTTGATGCTACAAAGATATGAAGGTTAGCTCCAACTTTGATAATCTCATGTAACGTAGCCTTGTGTCAACAAAGCCGCAGGTGTGACCATAGAGATAAAATGATAATTTTGAGTTTATTTTGTGTTCTCTCTTCTTTTTCTCACAGTTATGCTTTTAAAACTTCAAATCTCTAGTAAATAGAATAGTGAATCTGTGTTTTCTTTCTATTTTCCTTTCTAAAATGGTGTCATGGTGTTGTTTCTCAGCAAGTGCTGACCAAATCGGCTGAATTTACAAATACAAAGATGTGTTTTTTCTACCTACCAGTTTGATCTAACCTCATGCTTGCATCTGAAAGCCAGGCTGTATTCGACATGATCTAGAGGACCACCTGTAGAGGCCCACCATCATAATAATGCTATGGGGATCGGTTCAGTTAACTGAATTGCTCTTTTGTGGAGGATTATTAGTGTATACACCAGACGGAGAAGCAGGTTCTTATTCTGCAATCTTGTTGCTAGGTCAAAAAACATGGGTAGGCCCCAGCAATGTTCCCTGAATTATGTTTTCTCTGAAATACTCTGAAGAGGAAGTAGCTTTAAAACTTCCTTTTCAAAATTCCTAGGTATCAGACAAGATTGCGAACTCATGTGAGAAATGTATCACTGACTAAGAATTTTCTGGGATTTCTTAAAATCATTTTGTTAGTCTCAGTAGCGTGGGGGGAGACACACTTCACATGTTTATTACTATAGTCCAGTAACCCTTAGAGACACCACCCATCCCCAAGGCTCCCCTTTGTGCTAGGTGCTGTACAAACATGGATGAAGCAGTATTTCCACATGATGAAGCTTATAATACTCATAACATAAGGTAACCAAAGGGTGGAAGAAAGTAAATATGGCCCTTTTCACGCCAGAAGAGAACTGGAGGACAAAATTGGAACTGGGTTAAGGTCGTATGGGTGACAGCAGAAGGATAAGAAATGACCTGTGATGATCTTTATTGTAGTACAGAGGCCATGGTGCACAGCAGTCTTCCTGCTAAAAACTATTGGAGAAGTCTTGACAGTGTCAGAGTTAATGCAGTGTTATTCTGGCCCTTCAGTAAAGGTATCACCCAGGAAGGTTTCCAGACTGACAGGTCTAGAACAAGCTACATCTGACATACAGGCAGTTTCGATGCAAATTTCCTATGCTGCACATCTAGGAAGCTTTTCTAAGTTCATGCTGTCTTTCCAGGGCTCCAGGGTGGGCAGCAATCCTGCTGTGCTTTGCTGGCAGTTCCCTTCTCTGCAAAGGGAAAGGTGGCTCACAGGAGTCTCAACATCCCACTTTTTTCATACCTCACATAATACAGAGCTCACAGATATATTTTTGAAAGAGGCAAGGAGACCATGATCATCACCTTCTAGAAGCGGCTGCAAAGCCATAATTCTGTATACAAGATACTTTTCTTAGCACAAACTGAGTTGTTTCATTACCTGGGAGTTCACAGCTTTCCAGAACCTGACGTTGTAGGGAACAGAGCACTGAGATGACAAATAGCTTGTAAGCTTTTAACAAGACAAGTAATCTTTTATATCAGAATTGCTGTAGTATCTACTCAGAATGTACTTTTCCAGTAAATCGCTCTTATCGCCCATTTTAAATAGGACTGAATTCAGCCCTCCTTCTCTAGGGGACTTCAGCTCTAAATGCTGCAGCTTATTTAAAGCATTGAGGTTTGATCCTGTAGGATGCTGGACCCCTTCAAATCCCAGTGTAAAGTCATTGTCAACAGGCAGTGCTC
The DNA here is from genome assembly GCF_000699105.1 of Pygoscelis adeliae. NCBI lineage: Eukaryota > Metazoa > Chordata > Aves > Sphenisciformes > Spheniscidae > Pygoscelis > Pygoscelis adeliae. Next base: position 1,334,652 of record NW_008824034.1, on the reverse strand, counting down.
AGTGCATCCCACAACTTCGCGCGTGTCACACAGCAGTGGTCTCAAACTGCTTTCTGCACTTTCCAACATGAATGTGATCGCTTTGGTTTCCCCCTCCCTTCTCTGATGTTCCGGCTTCTCCAGGTTGCCTTTTAACAAAATCCCACCAGAAAGCATGTAACACAGTGACACTAGCATGGCATTTGCAAGCCAAGACCTGCTTTTATGGCCTGCTGCTTTCCTCTGCCTCACTCTCTTTGTGCTCTCCAAGGGGCAGGTGGCATCTCCTTGTCTGTGCCCAGGTGGTGTCTGCCCTTGTGGGACCCTGTTCTCTGCTGACTCCCAAAAACTACCAAATAAATCATTGTAATACCAAATGCCAGGGCACACACTTCTAGTGGTCAGCTGTAGGCAAGGTGAATCTTTGGTTGCTGAGATCTTCTTCTGCAGAGGCAGCAGGCAGGTTAGGGGCGTATTTGTCTATTTATTCTTGAAAAACCATCCTGTTTGGGAGCTGCCAAGTAAAATTTCAAATCCAAATTTTCTAATTCATTAAATATTTTAGCTTTTTGTGTACAGCAGACTGTATTGGCAAAGGGGAAAAGAAAGCCAGCTCGAGACATTTCTCAAGATTTTTTTTTGTTTTTTTTTTAATATCTGTCTTTATTGTGGAGGTGTAGGGTGCAGGGAGAAATTCTCCAGCTCCATCTAAGTGATACAAGGTCACTTAGACGGACATAGAAATACATTCTCTCTTGACACTGTGGGAGATGTAATCTATTCATTTTAATGGCCAGTGAGCAAGGGCCGCCTCAGTATTTCTGTCACTGTTGTTCTGTTCCAGTGCATGCCCCGAGGCATGGGTCACACTTCCAAGCAATGACAAAAATGTTAATGTTTTAGGCATGACTAATGATAAAAGCTTTAATAACTGTAAACCTCAGTAAATGTTTGAAGGAAAATAGTCACCAATTTCTCCCTTTGAGTGAGCAGATGAGAATGACATTGTAAACTACATAACTGGGCTACAGCAATCTTGACGTAATTCCCAACACGGTTGGAAGCTCTTCATGTGATTTTTGGGCCTCTGGCTTCAGATGCCCTGTGCCTCTGCTCCTACTTTGAAATGCGATAATGATATTCCCTTTCTGTACCCTTTGACTGCTGCAATTATAGGGTTGGAGGCCAGTGGCATGTTAAGTGTTTCTACAGCACTTAACAGATCCTTGGTGTTGCATAAAATATCAAGCTACTTTAAATCAGTAGTTTACATAGAAAATGAGGGAGCAAGCCATCATATGTTTTCTGGATATCTGGTAGAAAATATGTGAAATTAATTTGAAAAAAAATTTTTTTTAAAAGTGTAGTTTCTAAACTTCATTTCTAATGATAAATGAGATTTTTATAGAATGTCATTTCTGTGAAGCAAGCATTTGTTCTGTAGGGGATTTTTTAAAAAATGTGTTTATGGTAATAGATGTGTTTTAATCCATGTCACAACCTCATAAAACACATCATCTGAATTTGCTCTATTAACTGAGTTTTTCTTTTCCATTTACATTGCAACCTTTTTTTTTAAGAAAACACTTTACATCATGTTGTCATGACAACAGTATATGCTCTTAGGTTGAAATGCTGACATTTCTCCCAGTGTTCATAACGCACCCTCTGCTCGCTCCTCCCTTCTTGGCCAGTTGTGAGGGTCTCTGCACATAAATATAACTCTACAACAGAGAGATGGATTTGGGGGCCAGAAAAGGCTGACTGCCATATTTTTCTTTTTCTGTGTTTGTAAGTCTGTGTAAGCAGGTAATAATTTTAAAGCTTGGGGATACTATTGTACCAATATCTGTAACATAATTCAAAGATGCACAAATAAAAGGGCATTTTCTATATCACCAAAACACATCTAAATCATCTCTCAACAAAATGTCTGTTCTGGAACTCACGTTCAAGCAGTCTTGAGTCTGCTCCAAATGATGTTAGGAAAAAAAACCATAGCCTATGATGAACTTGAAAATATAGAAGACCTAGAACAGGCTGTAAAAGTAAGTACATTCTATTTTGTCTTATTATCCTCTGGAGATGTTCATAAAATTGAATACATGAATATGTGAGTCCTACAGTCCTCAGGGTATTCAGATGCAATCCACATATTTCCTCCCTCCCCAAAGAGAATAGGTGATGCTGAATTCTAATTGTAACAATTCCTAGAGAATTATTTTATGTCCACAGTAAGTGGACACCATAGAAAGCGAAACATGGAATCACCGTAAACAGTAACATTTATGAAAATGTCTATTGCATACAGCTTCACTGATTCATCCAGAAGAATAAGACCTGAAGATGACCTGTTAGTCCAAGATTACAGACATTACTTTCCTATAATAATGAAAACAATCATATCAATTTGCCTCTACCTTGCTTCACTAAATAACATGGTAACTTTCATTTTGGGTAATCTCTTATCTTTGGTAAAGGTACTTACATAGTTAAACAGAACACTTTAAAGCTTCCTAAACCTGTTTTGATACTTGCATATTCTTCTGAATATCTGAAAAGATGTAGGTAAAGTGAGTTCCTGCCATGGACGTTGGAAACAGCTGGGAGAAAAGGGAAAAAATGGAAAGCCTTACTCATAGGATATGACTGGCAAGGCTACATATGAGTAAGTGCTGATACTGGAAATACGCCTTATTTTGTCAAGCTCTAAGAATATAGGTGGACTTTGTGGACTGGATATAGTTCTGCATGTGAGTTAGGCAGAGCAGATTGTCTCACTTGTGCTTCCTGTAGGGTCTTTTATCATCTTCTGAAACATCTGGTACCAGCAACTGTTAGGATATTGGATGATAACGTATTGTGAATATGGTCCACCTTGGCAACTCCTTGTTTTTCTGCAGAATATTGTAAATAGAAGAGTCTGACAGGGATGGCACAAGCATAAAATAATTGTTGTGGCTTGGGGAAGAAGCTGAAGTAGCAAAGTAGAAGAGTAAGCGATGGACTGATGCAATCCATGGACAATATTCTCTGATTCAGCAGCTTGTGAAGTGGTTAATTGGTATCGATTGTGTTGTTAGTTAAACAAGAATACTTGTTTTTATATGCAGGACACAGATAAGGTTAGAACTTCCTTGCTAAACTTTATGGCCTACTCAAACATTGAAGCATCCCTTTAAATCTGTAAGCAGGAGATCTCAGAAAATAATAATAATAACAATAATAATAATAATAGTAATAATGCATTTTATCTACTCTCCGATTTAGTCCTCCATAAAAATGTAACTGTGGGAGAGAATGGAGGGATAACGCAGAACAAGACTTCAGCTATATGAAAAAATTCAGAGATTTGAAATTTGTGCCCTAGTGCTGAATGAAATCCGGAGTATCTAATGAAAATGAGATCACTCGAGCACCTTCATGGTAAGGGACTTGTGAGGCTGGCATTTGTGGATTCAGAGCTGTTCTTATAATCAAATGCAGCATGTTCAGTACTCCTCTGTTGTAGTTGAGATTTGACCTCTAAGTTTGATTTGCATTAGCTAGTGATTATTCTCTACTTTTCACCAGAGAAATCTTCAGATTAAAATTTTATTAAACAGGATGTAGGTGTCTGAAAACTTTCAATCCCAATTAATTGGCTTTTTTGGATAGGAAAAGCTTAATTAAAAAATCCCCAACCAGCTGCAGTTATAGGCCCTTTTATTTCATTACATATGTGGGTCTTTCTGCATCTTTGCATAAAACTTTCCATGCCAGCGCTACATCAGAATGAAGGCTGGGGTGTGTGTATTAAAAAGTGAAGATAGATTAGCTAAACTAATGAGTGTAGATGAGCTTAATTAAAATTAATAGTGAATTTAGAAATGAGGAAATAATTATGGCATTGAGCAAAACAGCAAGACGAAGAAAGCAACTGTAACAGATTATAAAGCTGCTGTGGGAAGCTGCCAGAAGACCATTTGCCTTTGACTTGCTAAATGGAATAATCAAAGCAACCACCTAGTCCATCTCTGATGTCGAGCATAAAAGAGTTTGGCCACTTAAGAATTTATGTTAGCGACAGTGAATGATACCCCAGTGTATTACAGTCTCCTCTACCTTCTTGTTTAGCCAGAAGGCAATGCAGTACTAGCGTAAGGGCTCCTACCTTGCAGTGACTTCAGCTGACATTTTAATGGTAGGTCTGAATCTAATCCTAGTGGTCCCCTCACGGTAACCCTGACACAAAGTGTTAACCAGGAAGTTTTCGCCTTGAAATGCTTTCCACAATAAAACTCAAGGAACTCACGGGAAGTCAGCTTGGGAAATATCCCCCGAGTGTTGCACCCTGATGGAAAGCTTTGGACTACTGTCTTGGTGTACTCAGATTTCCACTTCAGCTAGGACAACATTCACACCTCCCGCGTATTTTCAGTCTTTAGCTGATAATATACCAACAGTCTGTCAATAAAGAGCACTTCTCTAAAAGCTACTTTTATCTTCCTTTCGCTCCAATTCTGGTCATTAGTCTCGTTATGGCAGGTCGTTCCTTTGAAGCATCGTGAGCAACAAGCATTTAGTTGAGGTGCTTGTGTCAAGATTCAAGCTGTTAAAAGTCACTGTCAATCACCAAAAGGTGAGTCTTGCTCCTTCTGCTTATCTCTCTTTACAACTGATTTCTTCAGGATCATAATTCTATCCCCATAGTTTGTTCCACCACATTTTTCCTAAATAAGGAAATTTGTGCATATGACTCTGTGAAGCATTTAAAAAGCTTCCACTAAGGCATTTTAAAAGAGCAGAGCTATTTCAGATTCTCTCCGTTCTGGTTTTTAGTTCAGAGAATCCTCCTTGATAATTTATAAACGAAATCAAAATTCTTCAGAAAGCTGAGGCATGCCAGGCTAACTGGGCTGTAAGGAGCCCTTGTATCCTGCAGCTTGTGCACAGCCTGGGAATCTGTGAATTCACTGAAAACTTTTTTTTATAATCTTCCTTCTCTAAACTTGGAGAAGGTTGGGGTTTTTCCTATCCATTGAAGTTCTTTAACAACAGGGCTGTAGCATTTCCTGAAAGAAAGAGGACAGAAAAGCTTTTAACTCTCTTACATGCTTTCCTGATTTGTTCAGCTGGAGGGGATTTATGTGGGCTCTTTCAGCGTCTCTCCATTTGTGATAGTTAAGAGTAACCTTAATGGTATTTCTAGTGGGCAAACTTGCTCTCATGCTCACCTTCTCTGTCAGTCAGCTCATCTATTTTAATTTCCATCTTCTGAACGAAACCAAGGTCTGAATTAAGAGAGCCAATATATCTAACTAATGCCTTATTGGAATACAGTATGTGGTGGCTCCAGATCTTCTTTCTTTGAAGAAAATTATGTAGGATCACGGTGTGGAGTGTGTCTGCCCCTTCCAGAAGTCATATCTGGGGAGTTGGAACTGGTGATCTGATATTGCACTAAAGCTGAAAATGGAGAATTCCTTTTGCATAGGGCTAACTGTAAGTTGTGGACCAGCCCCAGCTCGTTTAAAATTACCACCTCAGATAACATCTGACAAACAGCTATGCTTCACCAGAGACATCACAAAAGGCATTAATTTTATGCTATAGCCTTGTTCTCATTTTAATTTGATACTTAATTTCATTATCCAGTAGTTCAGATGGGCACTTTATTAGATTTTTCGTTAGTGGCTAGCTGTAGGTACCTGGCTCAGTTTCAGCTTGTTTAAGGGGCATTTGCAAACTTGATAAGATCTTCATACACACACCACCACAAAGCTGGAGCTTATTTCAGTTCTTTTAAGATTTGACAGTGGTGTAAATTTCCTGATTACAACATTTATTCCTCATTGAAAAATGGGAATGATCCTGCTGGGCTATAGCATTCTTGATCAGGTAATGTGGGAGTCGCTCTGTAGATTGAAAAAACACATTTTCACATGTGTCAGTACTGTGGCCAAGTGAATCGAATGAGGGGCGTGAAAAGAAAACCCTTCAATCACTCCAGCCTCATTTAGAGAAGTGTGTATCAAAACCTGAAATCAGAAGGACAGTTTTCTGTAGTGTTCTGCAGTGGCCAGATGTTATCCTCTGTGCTAGCGTGAGACTGGCTGGGTTTCAGGAATGCAGCAGGGGAACAACCTGTGGCTTCTGCAGACCTGCAGTCCGGTGTGCAAGGGCAGGGACACTGCAACAACAGGTCTTATGTCTCTGCAATTATCGAAGGCTTAGAAAAAACTGGTGTAATGCAATGGAGAACATTACTTCAGCAGCAGTGTTTAACAGCATATGAATCAACATCCAAACCAAACTCAAGCTCCAAAGCCTTTAAAGTTTGCGCATCGTAATTTTTAGTTGAGTTCCCCGCTACTTGGAAATAAAAGGTAATACTGACTAACAGAAAACTGCTGAAATTTAAATTGCTTGTACACCCACAGAAATGCAGTGGGTTTGGAGTTTGACTGATGCACAAAAGGAAGGAATTCACAGCACTTTTTCATAAACATTTTAAATGCCTAAGTTAACGCATGGTTTGTGATAAGGAATGAATTTAATATTTTATGACCCAGGCAGGACATGATAGGAAATTTTGCTTTTTGCTAAGAGGCAGATATATCTAAGGGAGAGCATAAATAAGGACCTGGAGAGCAGATTAAAAGAACCTCAAGAAAGAAACCTAGCATCTGAATCATGTCAGGGTTTTACAAAAAATGATACATTTTGTTGATCACAACACATTTGTAAAACTTGCTCTGAGCCTAAAAGAAAATGGAGGCCAATGCAGAAATCACAAAAATATTTGTTACTAGTCTGGGCTAATGAACAATTTGAAGATGCTAATTTTCCTTTCCATTTGCTTTGCTGCTGATTGATCTTTTTTGTTAATTACAGGCAAAATTTTAAAATACCAGAATTATTCTGATTTCAGTTCGTTGCATGCATTTTAAAAAGCTGAAATACTGTTTGGGTTTTGTGTTTGTGCACGTGCTTTTAAACACAATTTATTTAACTGAAAAGGGAATTTTGTCTTTCCAGAAATTAAAATACGATGAGATTAGAAATCTTGCACCCATACCCCCCCTTCTCCTTCAAGTCCTATTTGAGCCTTTGTGTAAACATAAATTTTCTTTGAAATAACAGATGTGTATGATGCATGGTGAGCAAAACAGCAAAATAACATGATTGCTATTTAATCAAAGCATAAGGGTGTGAAGCTGCCTTCCCATTGTTAGCAAGTACTGCTGTGTGTCTTGTAAAATTGAGGACAGTTGCAACAACTGGTAGAGCTTTTGTGTACCAGATCCAGCAGTATCATTACATGAAATGCGATTTTATATTCCATCTATTGAAAATAAATATTTATGACCAAGACTAGACAAGAACCCAAATTATCTGTACTAGATCGTAATCATAAGTGAATTTGGTGCCGGAACTCTCTTTTGCCTTTGAAGCTAATGCTGCATGATGCTTCACTGGGGACCAGCCTTCCAACTAGTGTGTGGTTTTCCTGCCCAGTTTCTTCTTATAAACCAAATCTTAACTTCTGCTAATGCAACATCTTTCACAGACCCATAAGTGAGTGAAAATTTAGACGTTTCTTCCTAATGCTGTGGCTTTCTAGTTGTGAAGGGCCTGGGAGGCACAGCCCACTTTATGGGTCTTGCTTTGGTAGCCTATATATAACTCAGATATACGGGCTGTCCTGCATTCACAGTTTCTGTCTCAGTGCATCTTGGTCTCCCCATGAAGCTTCTGTTTGCAATGCAGTTCTCGGAAAGTTATTGGTTGGGTTGGAGTTATCATACTGTCCCATACAGCTTCTACTTTCTTACTTTTTGTCATTTTGTTTGAATTTGTTTCAGTCATCATAATAGTACTTCATGGGTATGGTATAGCAATCAGGTGTTGCTGTGAAAATATTCACATCATCATTAAGAACACCTGGTAACTTAGATGAGCAAAGTTGAACTGTTTTTCTGCTTATTTTTAGCAATGACTTTTTTTTAAAAGCACGTGGAGTCCCTTTCTGTGAATGTCACTTGTGCAGAACAGGAATCTGGTGAGGTTATCTCTGGTTTTCTCGCCTGTACTTTCCTGTGCTATGTCTACTAATAAGCTTTAATGCTGTCCTATGCAACTTTCTCCTAAAAATATGGCTAGATCATGGATGTTTTCAACTGATTGACTAGCTGGCAAAACAAGTTGTTGGTAATGTGCTCCATCTGCTTTATGTTCTCCAGGATCCAGTAGCAGTTGGTAGCGAGACTACCAAGGCGGCAGTCCAGATTTGCATTGTGTCTAGTGTGTAGGCATTAAAGGAAAGAAACGGAGGAAGGAGTGTTAGATTTCCTCTCAGTCTCTGTACAAGCAAGTAGGGCACCTTAAAAGAACATTAGAAAGAATTTCACTTGTGTGTAACTGAAAATATTCTAGATAATTGTTCAAGTAGTCCTTTACTGTATATCTCCAGTATTAAAAACTAAATATGCAGTTTAGCTCTTTAACAAAATTATCCAAACAGTAAATGAAAATGCGTTTCAGTCATTCCTACAGCAATGTCTCTGTCTTTTACAGAGACACCAATGCATTTAAGTTACCTGAACTATGCTGGATGTGAGCCTGGCTTTAGGCCAGACAGCATAGGTGGGAATTGTAACTTGAACAAACTAATCTAGAAAAATTCCCAAATTTAGGACTGTGTTAGATTTAGTTTTAGATCTTGTTTCTCTTCTGCAATTCATTAAATTCATCCTTTCTCCATTTTGCAAACACAGTGTATGCTTTTCTTTAATTTTTAATTTGGTTGTCATGAAGCATAGTTGCAAGGCCTGGAGACTGAAATCCTGATACTCACAGGCATTGTGTTAGCAGCAGCAGCAAAACAAACTTCCTTGAGTCCCAACCCAGAAAACACTGCCCCCCCCAGTCAGGTTTTCAGGTCTTCTGCTGGGCCTTCTAACTAGGGTATTTGCACAGTGGAGATATTTCCTTGCTAGATACTAACTCTTGAAAATGAACTGAAACTGTGAAGTCATTTTACATAAACTGTTATTAGGACGATCTTTGAATTGCCCCTAGCTTGGGCAAAATTTGAACTGGTATCTTGTCCAAATGCAAAAGACTCCATATCTTATTGCCACTCCCCTGCATCATCCAGGTATTAAAATACTAAAAATCCAACTGTTTCCATAGTGACTGTTCTTATTTAATAGCTTCATTCTCCTGTCCTCTATCTGCCTTTAGAGTTGCTATTGCTATATCGTTTATTTTCTTCCAGCAATTGCGCTATATGACTGATGGTTAAAATAGCAAACTCTAGAGACCAATTCTCCCCTCAGTATATGCCCACGGCTGCTTTAATGTTAATAGAAATCACATTTGTGGAGAAGCTTCATCAGTCTGTAATTTACCCCATTCATGCTAGAAATCAGAATCTAGTTTATTAGCATTATAAACATACCCTTCTGCTAACCCTAGCCCTGTCCAGTCCTCAGAGTTGCTTGCCTCAAAGCCTCACACTTTTCCTGGGGCTTGACTTCATTATTACAAAAACAGGTCCTAAGACAACATAAAATTAAACCCATACTTTCTGTGGCTGTTTGTACAGTTGCTACCCTGAGAGCACCCAGCTTGCGCGCTGTCAGCTCTGCTGACCTGGAGTCTGGGGAGAAGCTCCCAGCTTAGCAAATCCTAATAACTTTTTGCAGAAGATTCACCCCTGCTTAGTAGGGTGCATTCAGGAAAGCACCACCGGTTTGACACAATTAATTATGCAACTAATTTCCATAGCCATAGTACAACACGGGAGATCTTTTCCTCGCTGTATGATATCAACTGAGCCATCAGTCATCCTTGGGAAGTAGCACCTTTCAGACTGGAGCCAAATGCTCACTCAGAACTATCCTACCGTTTAGTACTGGAAAGAATGGATTTGCTCAAATTAGGGAATCTGGAGCAGAAGTTAATCATCAAACTAAAACCAAACAAATGAGAAAAACCCAAACTCTCTGAAATTAAGGTACAGTCCTTGGGGTTTTGGTAAAAATAGTTTACTATTTTTAGGCTGTGCAGGACTTGAATTCAGCTTGAATTCTGTAGGAGGAGTGTGCCACCTTCGAGGTACAGCTCAGCCACAGATGAAAGAAGAGTCAAAAATCTACTCATTTAAGCCCAGCAGAGACACAGGTGACCACAGGAAACAGGTCTGTCACATTGATCCCTTAGTCAAATGTAACCTTAGATCAGTTGAAACCAAAGGTTCTCCTGCCGGCACTATTTATGTCACACCGTTAGTAGTATGCCCATAGTATTCTTTGGTACGAAGTCCTGTGACTTTAATAGAGAGAAGGAAGGAGGGATGAGAATCCCAGTCAAGGTACAAATTTCTAAGCATAAATAACTTCAGCAAATAAAGGTTTTGACTAAGGCAGCACCAGAAGCTCCCGTTCTTTCCCCATGGCCTTTTGCTTGACAGATACATGTGTACTGTCCTTTGTGAATATACACTTCTCCCTCTCAATCTGTTCTATCAGTCCTCTCTATCCTACGTACCTACTTGTATGAGGCGTGAATTGATATATTTTTAACTTTGCATCTGTGTGGGTGCATGTGACTGGCAGGCTGCCAGCGTCTGTTGTTTCTGAACTCTTGTCTTCAGTCATTTTGGAAGTAAGCCTTGTAGGGAGACGCTAAGCAGGGATGAAAAAGGATTTCAGCCTACCTGCTATGACTGGCAGTAACTAATCACTTAAAAGGAAAATGTAGGGATAAAGTTCAGTGCAGAATAGAATAGAGCAGAAAAATTCAATTTGTTCTTTTAAATCTCAATTGTGAAACTCTTCAAATAGATGTTTATGTATTCAAAAGCTAAAAACTACAGCCAGATTTTCTACGTGGTCAGATGATATCCTGGCACCCCTATTCTCTGGCTCCCTTTCTATCTCCTAGAAAGACTGTGGAAATAAAGCAGCTAACCTGTCTGTGTCAAATGACAGGTCTACTAGGAGAGTGAGTTATGTTTAAGTCATGTTGCGCTTTCTTGCTGTGGTTATTTAGCCCAGGCAGGGCAAATTATTACTTAATCCCCTAAACTTGCTTCCTACTTAATAAGGTGTTCTGTGCCCCTTTGTGAAGCAGGATTCTGGCGTCTGGCGTGGGCATCAGCATTATTTACAGAATACAGTGTGAGAACAGTCAATTCACAAGTCAGTGAAAGATGTATCCTCTTCCCAGACGAGTTTGTTATCTAGTGGAGATATGATATGAAACAAACAGAAAATCCAGTGAAAGGTATTATGGTATGATATCTACCATGTAGGTAGAAAGGAAAGTGTTCTGTTGTTGAAGATGTAAGTAAACTGAAATATACTCTAACATGAAGGGGATACTCAACACAAATCTCTGCCTAGCAAACCTGTCTTCCTGCACAAACTCTTTATCATAATAGTTGAAAACACCACTTCCAGTAGACTTGCTGTAGGATCTGTGGCCTAGCTTCGAGATAATTGAGCTTCCTCTGTTTATATATGTTTTAATGAACTTTTAATGGTCACTGTTAATGCAGTTGCCTTAAAGTATAGTGAACATGAATGGTGGAAGATAGCTCAGACATTACTGAGGCTGTAATTTAGATTCACTTGGTTTTCTTCAGTGACATCTCTTTGTCCCTGTTCCTGCATCTGGAATAACAGTAATATCTTGCTGTTTCATATGCCACAAATCTAAAAGCACTTAAGACAATAATGAGGTATTTCACCTGTTCAACCATGCAGAAAGTCCAGTAGACACAGAATGGTCACTTTTGTCTTAGTTGAAAAAACAGCACAGAGGTGTTGGAAGGGTTAATAGTGTCTGTACGACATTCTGAAGCTGCAATATGCTCATTATACCTGTGTATAATTTCTTTGTATTATTTCACTTCAGATGCTTAATTGTGTCCTATTTTTGTCTCAAACCTGTTTTGAATTATTGTATATGGGGAGAAACATTACAGCTCTTTGGTCTTTTCTGTGCTAAGCTTTCTATGCTGAGCATACTTCTATGCTGTGCTCTAATGCTCTCCTTTATCATCATAGAATCATAGAATGGTTTGGGTTGGAAGGGACCTTAAAGATCATCTAGTTCCAAC
>NW_008824034.1:1314559-1321786 GCF_000699105.1 Pygoscelis adeliae | reverse complement strand
AACACCCCCAAGTCCTTCTCCTCAGGGCTGCTCTCAATCCATTCTCTGCCCAGCCTGTATTTGTGCTTGGGATTGCCCCGACCTAGGTGCAGGACCTTGCACTTGGCCTTGTTGAACTTCATGAGGTTCGCACAGCCCCACCTCTCAAGCTTGTCAAGGTTCCTCTGGACGGCATCCCTTCCCTCCAGTGTGTTGACCACACCACTCAGCTTGGTGTCGTCGGCAAACTTGCTGAGGGTGCACTCGATCCCACTGTCCATGTCGCTGAAAAAGATGTTAAACAGCGCCGGTCCCAATACCGACCCCTGAGGAATGCACTCGTCACTGGTCTCCACTTGGACATCAAGCCATTGACTGCAACTCTCTGAGTGCCACCATCCAGCCAATTCTTTATCCACCGAGTGGTCCATCCATCAAATCCATGTCTCTCCAATTTAGAGACAAGGATGTTGAGCGGGACAGTGTCAAATGCTTTGCACAAGTCCAGGGCATTCGTTGTATTTGTCATAAAACTGAAGAGTGTCTGACAGAACACATGGAAAAGTTTCTCTTCCTTTTAAACCATGGAAAAGTGTATTGAATGTAATGTTTGGTTTTGAAAATCTCATATCTCTTCAGTATGTGTTGCCTTCTGCAATCAAGTCTCAGGTGTGTTATGCTGTATTTAAAAATCAAGGCCACTGTTTCTCAGGATATAGCTTTGCTTACTTTTAATATTGGAGACATTTTGTTTTATATCGCTTAGTCAAAAGTTTTTGCTGTTTAGCTCAGTTCTGCTTCTGTGTGTGATACAAGTAATGGAATATTATCAACCTGTGGAGGCTTTTGGATGCTTCTTTAGAATAGTAAAACCAATCTTAATAATTAGACTCGAAAACAACAGAGACTTTATTTTGCTAATTTACTGTAATAGAATGCCAATATAGAAGCCAAAAGCTGTTCCTCATGCTAAACTCCGCGTGTGGCCAGTAGACTGACCCAGTAAGTCAGCTGAAATAATTTCATTGAATTTAGATTAGGGTCAATGTTATTCGTCTCTCTCGAGACTGCAAGATTTAGTGTAATAGTGTTTTTCATGCTGAATCATCAGTAAGTAGTGTCCAATTTATTACATTGGGAACATGAAGTCTTTGAGCATGGATTATTTGTCCTCTCCCACCACTGCCTGTCTTAGCATCGATAAGGAGTCAGTGCCTTGTTACAGTTCTTCTAAACATGCTCCGAAGATGGGAAAGTTTAAGGAAAGTAGAGAGGCTGGTAGGTAAGGCAGGTAAGGAGATGGGCTTTTTAATAACCTGTTGAAATTGAAGCAAGATGAATGCAGACTTTTACATTCTATATAGTATATCCAAGTATATTATTTCATGCATATGGCCTTTTAATTTAGAAGAATTGTGCAACAGAAAAAAAGTGTCTTGGGGAAGTCTGAGGTGAGGGAAGTGACCTGTGCATCCACCACATTCACTCTTACTGAGAACAGTTCTTCTACATCACTGGCCACCCTGCTGCATTAGAGGCTTTTCCCCACTGTATATTCTGTCCTGTCCTACGTCCTGGTGTTCTCACACAAAACATTATTTGCTGAGAGGGCTGCTGGCTGTGAAAACTGGAAGGTAGCACAGCTGACTTTATGGGGAAAAATTAAAAAAAGAGTGACCTGAGGCAAGTTCCATTAAACTCAGGGACCTTGAAAGACAAATAAAATAGGTTATTATAGTAGAAAACAACATGACAAAACTGGAACATTGTTTCAGTTCATTGAGGTTTTATGTATTACTTGTTGAATTGGTTACTGGGACGACAGAAAGTAGGTTGAAAAATATAGGGAAAATAAAGGGTCAAAGGGAGAGGCACTCAGCTTTGTCCTTGTAAACTAGCAAGCAGCTAGTCCTACTGCCATCTGTCACTTTTCACTTCAGAAGCCCATGCCAGTATAGACTTTTGAGGCAAGTCTTTCCTACCGTTGAAGAACTGCATTTCCCCTTAAAAGGATGCTAAATTCCTGGTGGAAACATAGGTAGCAAATGATCATGTTAAGTTTACCAGTGAGTTGTTTCCTTCATTGACAGAGTCTAGTTTCAGGAAATATCTAACAAAGAATAGATAAATCTAAGCTAGATCATAGAAAGTAATTCCCTAGTATTTTTTCTACTTGGCCTAATTTAGACTAGTTCAGAAGGCCTTCTTTAATCATCTGATATTATAACACAGAAATGTGTTTAGCCTTACAAAAAAAAAATCTCTCAGAGATGAATCATTGAAATAATTGATCTATTTAAGTTCTGCTTGAGACACATTTCAAGGGCATAAGTTACTTCTACATGTGATTAAAAAGACTTGGCGCATCGCTACAATTAATTATTTGGGTAATATTAAAGTGGGATGAGATTTTTGGCCTCTCAACTCAATTGTATATGGGTTTTCTTAACGTATTGTTTAATTCTGTGAGGAGTTTGTACCTATATCTGTTATCTGATAGTTTGAAACTGAATCCTGAACCCCTGAATTTGGGGAGATTATTTGCAACTGAATTTTTTGAGTTTTGAGTGGATAAAAAGGAAATTGAAAGAGCATACAAAAGTACAAACGATATCGCTTACAAAGGTTATGGCTTACAAGTTAAAACACTTGTTTTTCATAGGTACATAGGGATTGCCATACTCAGGGAGATGAATAATTTTCAACCATAAATCATTCCTGAAAGTGATCAGCACCATATCCTGTCTTGGAAGATACGACAATAACACTGACCACATTTCACACGTAAATCTCAGGGCACCTTGTTGCACTGATCAGTGTTTTTACCTCTAGTTAGAGATGGGAAAAACACAGGACAGGGACTTGAAGTGACAAGAAACTGCACTGGACAGAGAATCCAGATCTTTGGAGACATGGCGGTGCTGGTGGAACACTTCACACGGCTTTCTAGCACGTACTCACCGCATGATTTGCTGTAGGAGAAGTTTCTTCCTGGCCTGAAGAGTTTGTGGCAGCAATCAGAGAGGCAGTGCACTATTGATTTAACTTACACCTGTTCAGGCACATTTCTAACTTGCTTTGGAGCCTGGCATCTCTAAATCAGGGAGCTGTATGTTACCACTGTGTCTCCCTCAGTGTCTAAGCTCACCTTAGATGGAGAAGAGAACTGGGCCACATTTGTCTAATCTTTTTGTGAATACTAAGTGCTTGGTCTCAGTAACTTATCGTGGTACTGACTTGACAGGTTAATTATAAGTGATGTGGAAAAAAAGTATTTATTAGCTTTGAACTTTATTGCACTTCAACTTCACTTGCTTGTTCTCTTATTCTTGTTTTAGTAAAAGGTAGATAGGAGCCCCACATTTATCTTACTATTTTCTTCTGTCATGTCCACTCTTCCTGAATTAAGTCCTGCACATTTTTATATTTCTCCTCTCTTGCACAACAAAATATATTGAATTCTTGTGAGGGGAAGAAAAGACCTTGCTCTCATTAGACAGATAGCATTTGAAAGGGCCAAGACTATGCTTCAACGTTGTCAATTTGCAGCTGCAGAAATGCTCAAGTTCTCTGTCTTTCCATGATTATATCTCTGAGGCAAAGGGTGAGTAGGAAGCAGTTATGTCTGTAGAGAAAACAAATGACACTTTGTCCTATCATTCACAGCCTGCAAAATCTCTTCAGTCCAAACTGAGAACAGAATGCTATCCTGAGAGCAAGAAACCCAGTCAGACAACCATTTAAGAACTCTTATAAACCAGCCACGCGTCTGCTCTTTCTCAGTTACAGTATTCAAATTATGTTTCCCTTTGCTAAAACAGTAGAGTTGCTATCCCTTCTAACTGCTTCACTGCAGAGATTACTGAGCTGTGGCTGTGCAAAGCAGTGGCTGGGGACCAGGATCAGCCTTTTAGCCATAAGCGGAATCCAACCCAGGCTGCACTGGGGAATGGGGGGAGAAGGTGGCCTTTTGTCACCAACCGTGAGTGATTTGCCTGAAGAGCAGGGGCAAAGCTCCGGCAGTGCTCAGGAAGCAAGGTAACGGCTGCAGGGCTGGTGCTCTAAGCCAGGTAGCAGATAGGCCCGACCTGTTCTTTCTGGAGGACTTAATAGTCTTATCTCCTTTGGCACTGGCATTTCCAACATTTTCTTCAGTGCTGCAGGAGGACCTACAAGTCTTTTCACGTCCTAATGCACTCACACTATTGCAGTCCAAATGTCTGCCTCTGTTTCTGTGCCATCGGTATCTGAGTGGCATTTCTTCCACCACCAATGATGCTGCCAGCTGTGTTTGTCCAGCCTGTGCCACTTAGTCCCTCTCAGAAATGGTTAGTACTTACATTTTCTCAAATGTGTTCTGAATTCCACTTGCAATGAGCATTTACACTTATGGTATGTTACATCCCCTTATTTCCCTATTCAGCAAGGAACGCTAAGTCAGCTGGTGAAAGGCAGTGCTGCGTGTTTCATGCTGCAGTGGCAGAAGCTGTATTTGTTACGATTCATTGAAGAACCAAAGAGCTGCCTTGGATTCTCCTGAGGCAGATAAGCTGCTAGAGAATCAGTTGTAGCATTCACATGTGCAGCAGATGCATTATTGTAATTAACAGTGTCTCTTTAAAAAGTAATATATTCATCAGTACTAATAGAACTCATCCAGTGCTGTATGGTATTTTCTGTGTCATCCTCCATGAAAATGCTCATGTGTGGAATATTTAGGCTTAATAAAATTGCATCCTCTGGCATTAATAAACAAATTTCTTAGATTATATCATAGCTCAGATCAATAATTTTTTTGCCACAGAATTTCATAAACCCACCACATACAAAGTAACATACAGATGCATTTGAATAACCTAGCTGTAGTCTCTCTCTCACAGGCACACATTGCTGTTCTTTGACCTCCGCCATGAGGCCAAACCTGGGAGAAATTTTGCAAAAAGGAGGAAGAGAGAGAGGAGGATGGAAGGGGCCATTATTCAGAGTGCAAGGAAAAAGTGGGACAGGCACCTGTCGACTGCGTCTGCCAGGTTCCAGAGTTCATGTGATTGCTCTTAGCTGTGACGTAGGATGGCACATTGCTTTGTCTTCCTGGGTGCCACAGAACTGCAGACCGATCTTCTGGAAACTTGGAAGTTTCCTTTCATTTGAAATAGCCCTTAATCAGGAACAAAGAGCTTCTGCAGAACAAAATAGTTTAGAAAATGTATTTTCCATTTACTCTTAGTCTTTCTTCCCAATCCTTAATAGTTGTCTGTGTTATATCAGAAAATGTTTCATCTTCCTTCTAAAAAAATATCAGTTTTTACTATACTGTTATGGTTTTACAAATTGTAATTATTTCATTGGTTATTTGTGCTGTGTTTAGAAATCTTGGTAAGGCAGGAAATTTTTAAAAAAAATGGGATGCTGCTTCTGGGACATGACGGTTTTGCCTCTATCTAATGTTGTTTCAATAGTGAATTATTCCTCAAAGTCTTAATTGACAACCTTTTGCATTTCGTGAAATAACAAATCCCTGAATCTACTTGCACGTCCTACATTTCTCTGATGTCTCTTGTTGTCTCTGCAGACTCCTGTTCTCCTGCTGCAGGTGTAGAAAACCTTCCTTCCCAGTCTGAGAACAAACTAACAGCAATAAATACAGTGCAGATCCCACAGGTTCTTTTCTGTTCGGATGAACAGGAAATATGGGCACAAACCCATTTTTCCCTTTTTACTTGTAGGTCACCTTTGGGGAAAAAAAAAATAATTGTATATATTGGGTTCACAAAATGACAGGCTTGTCTAACATAAGACTCAGCAGCTGTCAAGATTAGCCCGAAGGCCTGGAGGATATGGCCTGACATATGGGTTTCCCGAAGCTCTAGCTGTACCTATTTCACTGTAGCAGCAACAATAAATAAAATGCTGATGGGAAGAGTAAGCCCTAATGACTTGAGTTCTGAACTTCACTCCTTTATGGCCAAAACTTTACTTTCCATTTCCAGTAAACAGTCATCATTCAATGAAACTTCATAATGTTTTTCAGCTAAAACAAGCCTTTATCGTGTTTAAATGTAACCCAGGGGAAAAGCTGGAATGTAAGATATCCCATCCATGCATGTGTGACAAGATGTCTGAGCAAGGAGATTGGCAACATTTTAAGGGCAGTGTTAATAGCAGTCAGTCCCATGGGGTTTGACTCAGTGCACATGGTGCGTGTCCCCCTCCCAAATCAGTGGGGCTGTGTGGGGATCTCTGCTTGCCTCTCTAGAACATGTGCAGTGCTGAGGTTAAAATCCTGACTCCTACTCTAAGTTGG
Organism: Pygoscelis adeliae; assembly: GCF_000699105.1. NCBI lineage: Eukaryota > Metazoa > Chordata > Aves > Sphenisciformes > Spheniscidae > Pygoscelis > Pygoscelis adeliae. Next base: position 1,315,503 of record NW_008824034.1, on the reverse strand, counting down.
AGAGAAAAAAGTTACCCATTTTGACAGGGCAACATTTCATTCAAATGTCTTATTTAGTAGCTGATGTTTCTTATTAAGGACCCTTATATGTGACAGGTGCATATCTGGTATTTGTGGCAATGGTCATGTATTTTGACATGAACACACACTGGTTACTTGTAGTTAGCATCAGAGCATGATGGGAGGAGAACTTTTTAGCCATCGTCTGTTACGCACTCAGTGGTACCGAGAGCAATGGTGTATGGAGAGGGGACAAGAAAAACGTTTTCTCTGGAGCTGTTTGTCTGAGAGGCCCAGCACTGGACTCGCTCCAAAGGAAAGGGAATTTTACATTTACCAAAAGTAAAATGCCACTGCCTCCCTCCTTCCCTTCTTTCAGTTTTTCTTGAGTGATTTGAGGTTCTGGGGCTGGACATTTATTTATTTTTAGAGAAGTAATAAACACTGTGGAAGGGCTAAGGAAAACAAAAGCAAAGTGATGCATTTTATTTTGCATTGAATGAAATGGTTCTGGTTGTCCAGAAAAAAACTGTCTTTTTCCTTTCCTAGGAAAAAAAATCCATTGTTTATGTATTCCAGGTTATCTTGAAGCCCTTCCTTTCTTGAAGAGGCAGAGATGAAACTCCACTGAGCTGATTATGGTCTCCCAAAAGTTCAATTAACTCCTACCCTTCTTTTTTTTTTTTTCTGCTCTTCTCTAAATTTCCCCTCTGGTCTGCTCCTGTGTTGCTCTCCTGCTGCCTCCTTCCCATTTTGCTTTTGAAGTAAGTTTAGAGGGATAGTGAAGACATCAGTAAGGACAAATGCAAAGTGAGGACACTGACTTAACTCATTTTAACACACAGGCTCAGATCTCCACCATATTGAGTGATTTCTGAAGGACTGCAAAATCTGACACTGCATGTGCCCAGATAGCTCGATTTTAATGTGATATAAAAGAAAAA
>NW_008824034.1:1277471-1314520 GCF_000699105.1 Pygoscelis adeliae | reverse complement strand
AAAAAAAAAAAAAAAAAAAAAAAAAAAATTCCTAATCAGAAATCCATCTTGATAGCTCAATTTCATTTTATCCAGCTCCAGAGAAGCAATTGTGTCCTTTCCTTGTTTACAATGTGGTGGAAGGAAACCAATCACCCACAATGATGTGAGCTGCAATTAACAGATCAATAGCAACTTCCCCTTAATCAAAGCCACAGTCCTGTGCTGGGCTGATATTTTATTCCTTTGTTGCAATCAGCACAATGGATCTTTCTTTAATCGCAGCATGTATGTCTTGCTAGGTACGTACTTACGTAGCAGTAATAGGTGTGAGTCAGACCTTTGAAACAGGCAGACGGACTTCCCGCAGCCGAGCTCACAGCACACCCTCACCTCCTTACAACAGCCTGTGTCTTTCTGCACCAGTGTGTAATTACTCACCATGTTCCTCTTCCGTGCTGTATGTGTATTCCTAATGATTTACGGTATGAATAAATAAGTAGAACAAATCTCCAATGACATAAAATGCAAAATGTACATTTTAATCAGTACAGTATTTAGATATCTACTTGGTGTATGTTTATGAGAAAGTTATTTATTTCTAATGACTGAGAGGTGCTCTAGTGGAACTAATTGTGGTAGATTATTTTCTTGGCTCTAACAATTTATCTGATGAACTTAGCCTACATTTTTCCTTTGTAAATTGTCCAAAGCACTTGGACTTCCCGAAGTATACGTATTATTTGTAATTGTTTGCCAAATTGCTTTACCAATGGTTCTTGGTTTTTAGATCATTTGCAAGCTGTTTGCAGCTAGTACTTGCTCATGAATATGAGAGCTGTGTAATTTTATTTGGATTAGTCACATGGGTCTAACTGGATGAGCAAGGGTCCTGATGTGACCTGCAGCCCTTATGAATTCAGATTTTACTTCCTATGGCTACTTATCGATCTGCTTGTGTTTCATGGCTGCTTCCTTTTCCTGCCAATATAATAGCTAATATATTTATTTATGGAAAGTGAACATAAGTGGACATGAATACACAAAGCTTATTCTGGGCTTGGGGTTTTTCTAGTGCAAAAAAAAGATTTGGGTAATTGAAATTAAATGATAGGCAAATACTTAATGCTTCAAGAATCCTTCACTCCCACCGAAATACGCATACTGTAGATATGGGTCCCCCTCTAAATAAGAGGGCACTGTCCCTGGTGGTCATTCCATTGACTTCTCATTGACTTCAACTGTCTGGAAAATGGCTGTAGGTTAAGTGTATAGATAAAAGGTCACCAGTTGCCACAAAGTAAGTCATAACTATTCCAATTTTTCATTTAACAACTTGAGAAACATTAAAGTAATGAATTCTGTATTATCCTTTCCTAGTAAATGCATTCTCGGCATGATAAGAGCATCAAGCAATAGTCAAATGTATGAATATAACCCAGATAAGAAAAATAGCTGACACCTGGGCACTGGAAAATGAAAAGCTAACTTTTCCTGTAATGTAATTAATTCTTGAAACAGTTAAGGTTTAACTGAATGGGAAAGCATCACAAGATAACTTTATTCTTGTCTTTGGATCATTTTTACCTTTGTATGAGAGGTGCCATGCTTGATAGAAACCAATTAGAACTGAATTTAATTTTGCAAATTATTCATTTAATATTTAGTTCTCATTTATCAGTCTAGAAAATAAGGTAATTGAAATACATAGTGAACGTGAATCAATTGAAATAAGTTGTAAGAACATTTGAAATTAGTTTAATAACTTTACATCTTCTGTGCCATCAGGAAGTATCTCCAAAGACATTGACAGCCGTCATTATTTGACATATATACATTTCAAAATCCTGTTTATTCAGAAATTAATTGAACCACAAACGTAGGTCTTTGTGCCGATTTTCAGACCTGTGTGCCAGACACTTTCCTTGCTTTTACAGAACATGGTGGTGGTGTGGCCATGATGGTCTGGGATATGAGAAAAGTAATTACAGAAGTCGAGCTGAATGTCAGTGGATACCTTTTTAGGAGTTTAGAATATTGTCAAGGCACAATGGTGTAGCATTGCATGATACTGATGCAGTAAAACTGAAGTTAACATTAGTGGGAGTTTGGGACAGTGTTTTTCAGGAGACTTCAAGGATCTCTTGAGGCTAGGCAAATACCCTTCAAAGGGGACTGGCAGCGCTGCCCAACTCTTAGATGGGCCCTTGCATTAGTTCAAAAGATTCAGCAGAGAAGCAGATACAGTCAGTGAACTGTGAAAAAATAGTAGTAGCCATTTTACAGAACTGGTGAACTTCCCCCATCTTTTGTACTGTTTTTCTTTGTGTATTTTTTCTTTACTTTGTCTGTTTTGTAGGTTCTGTATATGTCATTGTGTTGCTCCTGAGGTAAATAAAGGTTCGATCCCCCTGTGCTAGAGGTTGAAAGCACGTGAACGCTGTCGCCTCTTGAGCATACACTGGGCACAGAACCCAACAGAATTGCATGGATGGTGGGTTGAGGAAAAGCATTTTCAGCTCTTTCAAGAGTGTAAAAAACCTCAGATGAGCTGCAGAGCTGGGGCATCCTATGTTCCTCCCAGCACAGTGTATGTTAGAGCTGCCCTGATCCATGAAATGGGATGTGAGAAGGCAATGCTAGGCCTTCAGCAGGCTTATGTCTCCCGGCACACATGCCAGCATTTGAAACCTCTACTTCGCAGGGGTATGACACAGACAGCCCCACTGGGGTAGGCCTGTGTGTGGGAGCTCTCTGGTTCCTGTGTGCATTGACAGAGAAGCTCAGAGTCGGGGGGGCAAAAGACCTGTACAAAGGCAATGATGGGCAGCATGTTTTCCAGACAGCAAACTCCAGATTGGTAGTGACTAAGGAACCTTCCCATGCCAGGAAATGTTGAGCCTGTGTCTAATGTGTGAGAATCCAGGGAATTCCTTCTTTCCTAACAATTAAACTGGATGACACTGTTAAAACTAGGTGTTAATGCTCAGGAACGCTCAGCTGAGTTATACCTGGCTCCAGTTCCCTCTGCTCTTTGCTCTGCAAGGTCCATCCAGTTTTGTCAGTGAAAAACTCGAGCCCTTCTTCCCACCTTTTCAATGGTTACCAAAAGCAGAGGTGTCCCCCCGGTCTGCCCAGTTGCTCCTCTCTAGTTCATGGCTAAGTGTTTGCACGTTCCTCCCGATGGATAAGTAAGGCTGAAGCCAGCCCAGACAGGCAGGATTTTAATGGTCCATAGACTTCTGGCATGTCATAGTCCTTCTGATTTCCCTATTGCAGTGGTGTGATAGGTTGATATATCACAGTCAGTTTTCTTCTCAGTACCCGCTGGAGCACTCCAGTCTGGGTATTACCATTTCTAAACGGGAGCTGAGCTCCCACATGAATAGGGCATTCTGTCCTGCACCACACGGTGGGTAAGCACAAGGCTGGAGTTGGTGCATTTATTTGTGATGCTGTGTTTTCCCACTCAGGAATACCCTCTAAGAAATACCTTGCTATTTCTAGGAAGCCCCAACCAGTGTTAAATTATAGCTCTATTTAGATGGCAATGGCACCTGGTGGTTACTGGAAGGAGAGTTTATGCACTTCTTAATGTATCATGACACCACCGATATATTACCAGGGTGGGGTGGTAATATATCAATAGCCAAACTTCCCTTCGAGCCAGGCAACAATAGGAGCTACGAGCTTGGTTGATTTTGTACGTCAGGCGGTGTACACCTTTTAAAACACAAAGCTAGAACAGTTTTGGCATTCTGAAAAGCTGTGTTGGTTACAGCAAAGTAGCCCAAGTCCTTCAGCTTCTCTGAATTTTTAAATGAAACACATGTTGCTTTTGCATTTTATTATACGTGTGTATATTTCTCATAGTGCTTTTTTAATTTTGGGGTTTTTTAATTTTGGTTTTATATGGTGGAATGTCAGTATGCACTTTTTGACAACTCAAATATTTTCTGTGATACCAATCATGGAGCCACATCAACAAAGAAAACCCATCTTTTCTCTTATTTGTATTTAGCTCATGTAATTTTATCCTGGAGTGGTAAAAATAGGTTTGAGAGGTTCACATATAATGTTCATAGGATCTTAATGAACGTGTGAAGTGATTCCATCACAAATGTGTACTTATAAGTTCTGCACAAGGTCAGTCTTTGTCAGTATTGATTCGGAACAGAATTAAAATGCCAGAAGTTGTCCAGTTTATCATCAAGCTGCTGAAACCATCTTCTCTCTGATATTTCAACAAAGGAGCCTCAGGCAATCACAGTAATTATTCAGAAAAGCAAATCTCAACTACTTTTAAATGCAAAATTCTCTGTCCTAGCCAAATGATCATTAGCAAGGGATTACAGCGTTATAGAAGATACTTTGCCCTTCCTTGTGAGTGAATCAATCTTGTTTACATCTGGCCAAGCAGCAAAGACAAAAATTCAGTCAACAAATTCTAGAGATCAGGCTTTGATGCACAGCAGGTGATGTAAATAAATATGAAATAATGCAAAAGTGTTCAATAATACCCAGTTTTTAGCTGAGATCTGAATATGAAGCATCTTGTGAGATAAATCAATACAATCCAATAAGACCAAAGTGTGTTCTATGATAATCTTCAAGTTATTGGTCTTTTCAATTAAAACAAAAAATTCCCTCACCTGGAATAATCTATAACCTGGTAAGAGAGGTTTTTTTCTTGCAAACTCAGAGGCATAGGTTTGAAAGCACATAAGCAAATGAGAGTGTTAAATATGGGACTCTCATTTCTTTCACAGTTAACTGAAGCGAGTCTTCTTACATGTTACCAGAGTAGCCGAGATAAAAATAAGTAAGTAAATAAATATACAATGTCAGGGCAAGGAAAAAACATGTCGCTCATAGCCTGCTCCTGCTGGGAAACAAGTCAAAGAGGAACGCACTACCTGGCAGCAGAGTAGTTCTGGAGGGCCAGGTTCAATGGCAAGCAACAGTTAGCAACTCTTAATCCTGCTCAGTTTTTAAAAGGAGGTCCTACCTGCCTGTCTTCAAGGAAGGACTTAGGACAGGGATCTTACTGGAATTGAAATACTAAAGCTGTAGTGAGGAACAGGCTACACGGATTTGAGACACATGGCCTGTCCTCAGCTCAGGTGGGATTCCCTATTTGTCTACATTAGGTGACTCTTGCAGGCTCTCGTAGATCCTATTCTGCCTAAAACGAGGTCTGGGCTCTCTGGCCACAGTGCACTGCACAGGGAAGTTCTGCACTGCAGCACCCGAGTCCTCTATGCCAAGGACAGCCTGCTGTATAGTTTTCCCTTTCTAATGAGGCCAGATCTTCTACCTGATAGCACTCTACATCACTCAAGTGACTAGTTCATTTAGGTTTAAATGGCCCTTCTGCCTGAAGAGAAGTGTTGGCTGCTGTCTTCATCTGTCATGGCCATCTGCTCTACTCTTTTTTTCTTCTCAGCATGACTAAAGTAACTTACATATGAGAACAGATTGCAGGACACACATTAACCTCTTTAGAGACCATAAATGATCCCCAAGGAGTATAGAGTTTACTCTTTAACACTGATTCCTCCTTCCTTGTAAGCACACATGCTATCTGATGCCACTATTCCCACATCTGAGCGTTTCAGGCATCTCAAAATAACTGTCTCTCTAATTTCCTCTTTGGGGCACATTCCGCCTTTAGTTTTTACAGACTTCCCACTGACGTCAGTGAAAGCTATGTGCAAATATTAAAGGTAACATATGTCCCAGAGTCTATACTTTCTTTTTTCTCATGTCTTTTCTCCCATAGTGGAAAATCATCTTGAATCAAATGTGTGTGATTAAAAAATAGTAACGTGCTGTGACTTTTTGAGCTCTGCCATTGCACTCACTGAATGAACAAGATGGTCATCTCATGTACCTAACATCATGCACCCTTCCTTTAAACACGAGGTTGATCAGAGTGTTAGCTGAATAGGCTTTTAATCTTGCTATCAATGATTCCTAAAAGCAGGTTTTGTATATAAAGATACAAATGGAAATGTTTCTCCATTTAGTACTATTTAAAAAATACAACATATATTTCCATATTGATTTACTTCATATCTCTAGATCATAAGACTGTCACGCCAAAAGGATGTTACTTTTTAACAATTCCCTCTTCTTGATGAGTTTATGATACTAGCAACGCTTTCTTTTGAAATGTTTCAGTTATTAGGTAAAAGCCACACATTAATGGCCACATATTTCAAGTGCTTGAACCTTACTATACCTTGTCTTTCTGTATTACCCAAATTGCAAAGAATTTTGGTCCCATTATTAAAAAAATTCTACACAGATCATTTGACAGTTTTGATTTCCACTAACACAATAAATCTACATCTAGAGTTGACCAAAGCTTAGGGGACTTTTGATTTTGAGAATATATTTCTGTAACCAAGCAAAACTCAAAACCACACAAAGATCATTGTGGTACTGATAAGAAGGTGGTACTTACTACAACTCAGCTCATCAGAACCACCTCATTTCCTATTAAGACCTAAAATCTTTCCCCAAATTTTCTGACAATACCAAAATATACCCAAATCTGCAACTCCATAGAGAAAGATGGTGACTTTGTGATTAGTCACATTGATTTGGCTAAATAGTACAAAATAGTGTAAAGTATAGTAATAATAGTACAAAATAGTCCAAAGTATAGTAATTTAACCAGAGCTGAATCAAACTGTGATACCAACAGAGATACATTCCAAAAAAAAAAACCCAAGAGAGCGTGAGAGAAAACAGGGTGATTCCTTTGAAACATGCCCAGAAGTCTCACACAGCTATAAAGACTCCCTTGTCTGTATCTTCTTTTACTTACAAACAATATAGTTTGGAAATACTCTTTCCTAATCTGGTCGCTCACTGAGTAATCAAAGAAACTGAAAGACAAAATGTTTTCTGTACTGTTTTACGGCCTGACTCACAACCCTTGCTCCCATTAAATGGTGCTTACCTACATGAATAAACCCATTGAATCCTTAACAGCCAACCCCAGTGAAATTCCCTGTGCTGCCCAGGGTAAGTGAAGAGTGCTGAATAAGACCCACAGTTAACATTTTACCACCATTTTCACTTTACTATCTAAAGTCCTACTTTTATGTTTTTATATTTTATATCACCGGGGAAGTCTAATATTCTTCAGAATGTGACAAATATTTTGTCAGATGCCCACAAATCAACATCATACAGAAGTAACCAGGGCCTTCTCTGTTTGCCTGTGAAGCAGCTTCCAGATTGAGTGCAGGTTAATAGCCCTATTCAAAGCTGACAAGTTGTATCAATGTGTATCTGTTTTAATTGAAGATTTATGTATTCTGCAGATTTTGTGCAGTTTGTTCAGAAATTTAATGCCTCTGCCACTGATAAAACCTAGGAATAATTATTCTTCCTTGAAAAGTAGTCTTATAAGAAATTAATAAAATAAGAATGACCAAGGTGAATGACAGAAAGATGCTAACGTTGGCTTGGGGAGCAAATAGTTCTGTTTGCAGCATCAAGACCAGCATGAATTTGTCACTGCCTGAGCATGCTGGTTTATTTCGACTAAAGCACTCAACCTCTTCGTGTTGTGGCATCCCCAGTTGAACGATGAGAATAATAGTTCTCACTTGGTGTAACTCAACATAACCTTTGCTGATCTACCCAGACCACAGCTAGTAGAGTACCCACAGCCCTAGAGTGCAGGAACGCAAGTGCCCGAGCTGGTTTGGTGAGCGTTCAGGGTATGTTTAGGACAGCTAGTCTTGAGCTTGGTTTGTAAAGAGTTTAGAAACCTTGTGATTAAATAGCTGACTGCTTCCCTCCTCCTCCCAAAGGCTCAGAGGCTTTGCAGCCAATACAGGCAGCGCCAACACCTGCAGTTTTACAGATTAAGCCTCTATCTGGAGAGATGTGTCTTCTGTTCTTGCCCTTTCATGTGAGATTCCCCCACAGCCTACATGACTTGTGGGTGCTCTTTTCATTACTCCACCAGTGGCTGCAGAGCTCATTTTGTTCCTGGCTGGCATACTTTAAATATTGTTTAAATATTAACGGAGAAACAAAAGATTCTGCATGTTATAGTTGAAAAAGCACAGGGGAGGAAAAACATAGATCAGTAAAAAGATCTGACTACCTGTCTCTCTCCCAGCTTCAGTACCGGAGCCCAAAGTACAAGGGTACCGATTCCTGCTAGCCACAAGGAAGAAAGAAACGATCAGGGATCTCACTCAGGTAATAAAAGCTTTTTTTCACTGAATTCAGCGAATGCAGGAAGAGGCAGCCTGGCCTTGGGCCAGGCTAGCCCGGCAGGTAACGCTGTGCTGAATTATGAATCTTGTCCAGGAGTGTGAGAAGAAACTCTCTGCCTCCCAGACACAGTCTCAGCTGCACTGTCCTCCTCTGTTGCACAGCAAACAGGAGTTACTGGGATTTTTTTGTATGGCCCAAGCATCAGAGAAAGGAGGAAATTTAAAATGTCTGAGGTTCAGGGCAAGGTACCACCCAAGTTAGTAGCCTGGCATCGAAGTGAAGAGAGCTTCAGTCAGAAATGTGTTAAAACATTTATTGTAGGCACGGGATAATATATCCCTGTGAAGATCTCATGTTGGTCTCTGCTATTTGCTTATCAGTTTAATCCCTAAAACATGAGATTTTTACATTCCTTGCAAGGTTTGCTTATACTAACTATTCTAATGCCAGATATTCTTGGCACCCCCCATGTTGTGATTCAGCTCTGGATTCTGGTAAATTTGTGAAAATAAGTTTACCTTCATCCCTACTCCATCTGCCAGTCCTAGCTCTTCTCTTAGCAGTGTCCAAGACTATAGAGTTTGCACTGAAAGCCGTGCTGACCTATTGGCATCTCTCACAGAATGGATTCTACCTGTAACTGCAGTGTCTACATTCACGGTTATTCATGTTTTTTAAAATGCTGTATTACAGCCTTGTAAATAATGTCAGGGTTTTAGATGAAATACTTCTTCCATCAGCTGTACCTGATTAAATTAACACATTTGTTAATATGCTTTTAAATACTTTTTCCGTCCTGGGAATTTACGAATCAATACCTCTGGCATGCAATTTTGCTTAACAACATAGGCCAACACTTAATTAGAGCTTCATCATCACATGAAAATCCTGTTAACACAGTAATATAATATGTGTCCTGGATGTTTTGTTGTTCTAATCCTGGCCTGATGAAAAGGAAGCCATAATAAACATATTTTATAATTAATATACAAATGTAAAGAGATCAAGCTTGGAACCTATCTTCCAGATATAGCTTTTGCGGAAACAATAAATGATACTTACGTAAGTTTTCTAGGCCATCAAAATACAGTCATCCCTAAGGATGTACTAGAGTACATATGTACAAGGTCAGGATTAAAATGTCCTTACCGAGCCTCTCTTTAGCTGTATTACGTGCAGCTGTGTCTTGAAAACACTTTGGGCCAGACACTGTATTTTTCCATTTGTTTTTGCAGAGCCTGTAGGAGCACTGCAAGCTATTCCAGATGATTCTCCTGCTTTTAGAGGAATCTCATGGGATTTTCCTACCATCTTATGACAATTATGTCGCCCTATTTATTTACAGGTTTTGGGGATCTGCCTTTTGGAAATGGCTGACAGACCACCCAAGCCAAACTTTAAACAATTACATTATGTAAACTGCATTATAGGAACTCCTAAAACTAGCATGTTTTCCATACACACATAGTGCAGTGGAGTTGACAAAAAACAGTCCGGTATGTGTTGGCTTCAGTGTCGTGTAACTTAGAGATCATGTCATGCACAGGCACCAAGTCATTTTTTATGCAGGTTCAAGTCCATTTTTATGGGTAGGTACTGAACAAATCCTGGAAATAAGCAGAACAAGTCTAAAAGGAAATGTATACTCGTATTGCCTTAGAGAAAATTTCTGTTTCTTTTTCACTTTGGTATTCAGTCATTGCCATAGATGATGCAACACCAAGTTACCCCTGGTCTTAATACTGTAGCCCATACTCGCCTCTATAGGTGTGCAGCTTTTCTGGAAACTCATCAACCTGTAGCCTGAAGAAAATAATTTGCAGGCGCAGAAGGCATGTATCCTGCGACTGCATGGGAGGTGCACATCTGGCTTTGGCTGCAGTGAGATTGGGGGTATCTGCATGTTGGTTGGAGGTGCCCTAAAGCGCCTTTGCCCACACCCTCTGGGTCTTCTTTCAGCTGTGTTGTCACGGTTCTGAAGAATCCTGACGCTGCTCTGACAGTCCCTATACAGTCAGACTTTCCAGAGCTGTCTCTTAGAAAAACTGGTTAACAAGTAATTCAGCATGGACTACCGAACATCTCAAAGTTTGTAAAACAAGATTTAAATCTGCTGATTTAGGTTACACCATAGCCGACTGAGAGCCACCTGTAAGCCTCCTTGGTTTAGATAAATTTGGGGAAAAGATTAAGTAGTAGTTCCATTAAGCCGTATACATATTCATGCAAGATTCGTTATTTGTATACTCATTATTTTTTCTGTCATAAGTATTTAAAAAGCAATACCTTTTGTATGCAAATTTCTGCTTAATAATACTTGCCAGCCTTCAAATTAATGACTTGCAAGCATAATTTTGCTCATGACTTTGAATCACAGAATGAATTAAGATTCAGTCACAAAGATGCCATTTATCTTTAGTTTTGCAGTAGATGATTCTTAGTGCCCTGTGCGTCAGCATGTAAATATTCAGGCTGGAGATGCACAGGCTTGTGCAAACAAATTAGTGAAACTGAACCTACAGATAGCGCTTATTTTCTTGTGTTCTTATATGCTTTCAGTAACTGCAAAGTGCCCTGAGTGTTTTCAACAGATGAGAGCGTAATGCTGCGTTGACAGAGTATTGTGTTAACACTAGGAACAATATGTAAAATTCCTCCTCCTTACGGATCCATAAGGGTTACATAAAGATCTGTGTGACTTAGCTGTACCTACAAATATTGTCCAAATCATAACAAAATCTAAACCTTACACTTTCTAATATAATAAGCAAAATATGAAAGTTCATGACAAAATTCTCAGTAACTGTGGAAGGCTTTTTCTCAAATGTTGCTTTCTTCCATAGTCCCCTCTAGCCTAGCTGGCAGGTCATTTCCATAGAATTACATAGAACCTGTTTCTTATTGTCTAATTGCCAGTTAATGCATCCATCAAATAACCTTGTGGCTTGATGCTAATATAATTGAAGTCAGAGGTGTAAGGAATCCTTGATGCTGTAAAAGCAATGCATTTGTGCAGGCCAGTCAGGTGTAGCAGCTCAGCATTTTGGTTGAATGAGTGATCCCTCAGCCGGGAGAAATGACGTTTAAAAAATGTAGTGAAGTAGATGCGTAATACTGAAAATTACACGTTCCTAAATGAAACAATGCTAGTATGCCGAAACCAGGACACGAGGGCAGTTCATTTCATACTTGAGGACAGGTTTCAGGCAGGTCATTATTTCAGTTTCATCAGCTTTAGTCACTGCTTGGTTGGTAAAGAGGAAAAAAAAATTAATCAAGCTGCACTACAATTAATCTGTGATATGATATGGCATGAGCAGTTATTACTCATAGTGAAAAGCAATTTACCAATTCATCCAAAAATAGCATAGGAAAAATCTTATCTGTAAAAATGATCATCTTACGCATTATTTCCATTTATGCATTAGCTCACTACAGCTACTTCTTATTAACTCTGGGAACGGTTAAGCATTTCCCTAATGTGCACGTCTCAGTAGGATTTTCCACCGTTTGTGTTTCCAGTCGGTATAATGGCATTTCTGAGGAAATGGTTCTTGCTTGTGTCCCATTGCATTTTCTTGCTTTTTCAGTTTTAAACATCTGCTTCACAAACCTTTTTAAAATAATTTTTGGTGGGTTTTTTTTTTCCAAATATTTGTGTTTTCAGGAAGGGTGCTCAAATCAGAACCACAGAGACAAAGATTTCAGAATGTTTTTTCCTTAACCTGCAGGACATTTAAAAATTTGGTCCCACCCTCATTTCTCAGAGCTACTTGCTAGGTGTAGGCAGCACCTTGTGATATTTTTCTACAAACAAAGGCTTTTATTGCACTACTGTAGTGTTCTTGTCTTCCTGCCACAGTAATAAGCTCCAGTAATCTTTCCTCTCCATTGTTATTTAAAAAGTCAATAGCAGCACCACTGAGCGTCCCCCGTAACAGACCAATGCCAACTGTTTGAGGTTGATGCTAAACGTGTACTTAATGGCATAGCTGTGAGCAACTTATTTCCTATTATAGCTGTGAGCCTGAAGAAACATTGTAGTAGAGAGTTCATCAGAAAAACACTTTGCTTTTGCCTATTTGCTGCTGTGCTTGGCACGTAACTGTGGTGGGAATGGTCTGGTTTCCACCCAGTTAGACTGTATTTGGTGTCAGCTAAACTGTTTTGCTGTTCAGTCTTGTTCCAGAGCAGTCTGTAGAGCATGTGAGGTATGGCAAGATGGTAGTCAAGTCCTGTGTGTTTCCTGGCACAGGCAAGATCTACGCATACCTCGTCGCTTTAGTTGTTTGCCTTTTTTCCATTCATGCTAAGGTCAGAAAGATCTACTTAAGGTTAATGAGCCAATTGTTGTTGTAAAAGACACCAGTCACAAGGACTGTTTTCCTGCTTCTTATTATGTACATAAATTGATACTGGACATGGAGAAGTATTGTAGTGTTCCAGTATTGTTCTGTATACAAGCAGACAAAAATTGCTTGCTGGAGATAATTACCCACTCATGTACAATTCAGAAAAACAAATGGCTCTTTCATTAAGTTTGTGATTCAATGCACACATTTTCTTGCGCTTGGCTCTTAAGCATAGCACATAAAAGATGTTTTTTTAAGTTTGGAATCAAATTTTGAGTAAATTGTGGTAATGTGAATTCTGTTAAGTTCCTCAGGACTTGCTGATCTGTCCACTTAGTCATATACCGGTGAAAACTTGAGTCTCTTAATGTAGCATACATGCTGAGGCACAGAAAGAAAATACAAGTTGTGGTAGGACATTACCCTTTTAGATTATGTAGTTGTATAGTGAAATACTGGTTTTCTTCAGACTTTTTTCTTGCCTATAACCAGGAAATCTGCAATGAATTTTTACTTAAGTTTCCAGATTACAACTTTATTGTTGCCTAGATTACAGAGGTGAAAGCTTTTCTGAAAACATTCTCTATTTTGGTTGGTAAGTCTCCCATCCACAGCTGAGGAGAGCATTTTCAGCAGAGTCCTCATCCTAACATCTCTATCTCCATGTTTAACCCCTACTGAGATACTTCCAGTTCCCTACAAACAGAGTCTACAGTAGACTAAGTTTTTTTGGCTTTTATTTCTTTTTTCTACTGAACTGTTTCCTTTAGTAGACAACAGAACTATCCTGGGGTCATCTTTGGACTGCCTTTTGTGTGATTCTGAACGTCACTTTAGTTAAGTGACTGTTTTCACTGATGCAACAGCATTGCTACTTCTCTTTGTGTACTTTCTTATTTATTTTGGCTTTGCCTCATGCGTTACACTATCTGTGGTACCAGTTCTCCATCTCTTAACTATAACATGCATCAGTGAACAGACTTAAGCTGGCCCATAGTCGAAGAACCTGATTGATGATGAGCTCCCTCAGCAAGCAGCAACTAATAATAAAAATGACCTTACCAGGTGATTTGAGTTAGTGCAAGCAACTACCTACCGGCTGCAAACAAGCAGGGAAAGGAGCATAATATATAAACAAGTTGAAATGGAGAAGGTGGTAGTGGTGGTACTATTGTGCCTGCTACCTGCAGCTTGCCTTCTTTTGAACTTCAACTACTCACTGCAGGGAGAAACACCATTGAAGTAGAGAGAATGAAAAAGATCATCTGCTCAGTTAAGTTAACCTTTTTCTATCGTTTTCTTGTTCTCACATTTGGGTTTTGACCTAAAATTTTTTTTCAATTCACTTCTCCCTGGTTCCCAATTAATCCAAACCCATATTGCACTCGCATTCCAGTTTGTTGAAGACATGTTCTGACTAGTTTGGGGAAAATGTTTTGTATGGTAGAATTTTATTCCATAAGGATGATTCTGGGAACTGCCCATGCATATCCAAAATTGTTACTTTTCAGCATACTTTCTGAGCTCCTTCATTCATTCTCCAACAATGTTTACCTTTTAATGATCACCTGATAAAGTTTTCACTAGCATAGATACAGCTCTGCCATTTGTAATACCCTCGAACCTTTAGTCATCTCCTTTGCTGTCTGCAATAATAGTTTGCGAAGTACAAAGCAGTTTTCACTTGCTTATAAGAAAATGATTTAAATGTGGTAAAAATAAGGAAACTGACACTAATGAGGGGGATTTTTACAGCATTGAGAAAGCTGGGATTGCCACTTGTGATTGATATGCGTAGAGTTTCACACCACGCAGTTCTGCTTTCTTCAATCACCATGCCAATTATTATACTAAAATGTTAATGATACAGTTAGCGAGTCATATACAGTTGCTGATTTATCAAGTTAGCAGAGAAAATGCAGGTAATTAAAAAAGACGACAATTTTGGAAAGTTAGTTTGTCACTGCCTATTGAGAAAAAACAGTGAAACCACTCAGAGATGTGGAAATAGATTCGTTTTGTAATAGCTACAGATGTTCGTTACAATTTGTATCATGAGGATTTTGTTCGAACCCTGTTAGTATCACAGCTAAAAGATTGTTATTAGAATGTTATAAGAATTATTCTCTTTTCTGTTCTCTTTTAATCTTTGTAGCAGTTATGAGTCATCACAGAATTTCAGTCTTCAGTATATTGCCAGTTTCATGATCACATCAGAATGCATAACAAAAAGAGACACTGTGCAAGTTGAATCCACTTTTGTGGAAATTTTAAAGAGACTAAATGATCTGCTTATGATAAATTGTGTTCATAGGACTCTTCCCAATGCAGCATTTTCTAATCATAGCTATAAGGTAGATTGTCACAGAATTCCAGACAGAAGATGTGTGAAAAATCATTAAGAGTTTATAATTTGTGTAAGTCATACACAAATGACTTACACTTCCATTAAATGTATGCTTGTTAAAGTATCATGATGGATAAATTAACACCTTATTCATTGTAACTGAAATCACACATACAGCTTCAATAATAATATTTGTTCTGTTTCTGGCCTGTAAGGGGCAAAATTACACAAATAACCAACAGTACACACTTCTGTTGGGCACAGAGGACCTGGTGATGTGTGAAGAGTCCATAGAAATCCCAGGTCAACTGTCCTGGAGGCATCAAACTATCCACGGGCAAAAACTAGGCCAATTGTATTCCAGATTGCCAAATTAATTCCTGATCTAGCTTGACTGAAGTGTGTGTGGTTACATGTGAGATAAAGTTGGCTCCAACAAGACAAATCACATCACTAATACAGTCATGCAGTTGGCAAGACAAGGTGTCCATTTCCCTACCAGAGCAATGATGATTTATTTTTACTCTTGCTAGATTGCGTTGACGTCAAAGTGGTGACGTTCAATAGGTGTAACTGTATTTGTCTCTTGGAGGATGGGCTAATGGAAGACATTCCTATGACAAATACGTTCAGTCCAATTTGCCATTATCAGATGATGTGGTGATTGTCAACTTTGCAATGGAAGCGTAAAATGATGCCCACTCAGAGCAGCATGTGAACTCATTTTCCACAGGCTTAGGAGGTAACTCAAGATGCAAGGCAATGGGAGTTAGGATCAGTATGCTCCTAGGGATGTGCATTTTAGTTGTTTCTATTGTTTCTCTTGGTTTATGTTTTGTGTAGCAGTTTTATATTTTGCATAGCTCAGAATCTGTTATTTAACTTCCTAAATCATAAGAACACTCTACCAAGTTTAAAAGATCACGCAAATTTTTCAGTTCTATAATGAACTAATTTTGTCCTTAATTTTAATCCTTAATTTAAAAGGACAACAGGTTCTTAGAGGTGTTCTAGCATTAACTTTCTTTTATTTTAAATGCGCCCTAAATGAGGCTTAGTCATTCTCATTTGAGAATCTTCTTTCTGAATTTGGGCATCATGAAAAATTACTTTTCTTGGGTGGCTTCTGCAAGCCACAGAAGCAAGAGTGAGAAATGGTGTGGAGGTTGGCTTAGGAAGCACAGTAGCATCTG
Organism: Pygoscelis adeliae; assembly: GCF_000699105.1. Lineage (NCBI taxonomy): Eukaryota > Metazoa > Chordata > Aves > Sphenisciformes > Spheniscidae > Pygoscelis > Pygoscelis adeliae. The sequence goes on along the minus strand of NW_008824034.1, from coordinate 1,298,402 downwards.
GATCTGAACTTCTCTAACATTAACTTTTCTTGAGGCTTGCGATCAGGAGCAGATCTGAATCTTTCCTTTGATATTCTCTTCAGTATGGATTCAATCGGGAAACTATTGAGCTCATTTCCTAGACATGTAAGAGCACTCAGAATTTCCCACAGCAGTGTTCTTCATTCTTGAGACTATGAAATTTAGGCCAAGGAATTTTAGGAAATTTAACCTCTGCTTGAAAACCTTACCAGCTCATTCTGTACCATCTACAAATACTGCTTTCTGTATTCTGTAGTTGCAGATCCCTGGTTTTGCCAGTGAGAGTTGTATTAATGTCGGTATTTTTAAGAGGCTAGTTCAGTCCACATCGAATGCTATCTTCCTCTCAGCCATTATAGTGTGTGCTGTTTTGTCATTGAGAGCTTTCCTATACCATTTCTCCATGCCCATTGGTGACAGCTGCCCGCTTTGTATAATGACATACTGAGGTCTTCAGGTGCAGTAGTAAGTTTTCTATACTATTTTATTAAATTCCTTTCTGTTATAGATACTAACTACTATCTGTGAAATATTATTTTATCTCCATGTTTAGAAGGTGAAAGCATATTAGGAATTGCAGAACGGTAATCCACAGGATTTTTTCAGAATTGCATTTACCCTGCTCATCAGTTCCATCACAAACGCTTTCACACTTCCCTGAGTGGTTATGGCCTAAATTAAAGGCAAAAATCCACATTCCATCACCGCTAATAAGAACTGCCGTAATTTTCTGGTAGTACCCAAAGACTCAGCTGAAGATTGGAGCCTGATGTAGCCAGGCTTAGTACAGATACACAGGAAGACACAGACCTTACTTCATCGTGCAGATTTTGTTACTGTTACTCATACTGAAAAATCAGGAAATTACCTGCAGAGGAGAGTATTTCACAGCACAAATGAAACTGTAAGAGGATCCTCTCTTCTCTCCTTTAAAATTTCAAAAAAGGATACCCCAAGTGGTACTGTATCATACTATCGGGGCTGATTATTTCAGGGTAGTGTAAGCTAATGCATGAAGAGAACTGCAGCTTTCATATTGTTAGTTTAAGTGTTAATGGATACCTTTATTTAATTTCCTTGATGATAGAAAGAAATCCAGTCTCATAAAAATTATAAGGTGAAATTTACTACCCATATTAACATGAATTTAAGGCCATTGCTAACAGCTACTGTGGAGTGTATAAAGAAAGGAGAAGATGTTTTATTCAGTGCTGGCACAGCTTATCAACAGCGTGTGTCTGCACTAGCAAGGGGAGCCTGCTGTACTCCATCAAAGACTGGGACAGTCTATAAAAACATTCAAGGAACTGGGAGAAGCAGGGGACTCTGTTCCAGCTAAGAGACAGGAGCTGTGTGCCAGGATGTCGTACTTCCTGCTATAAGAAGTAACAACAGCGAGCGTAAATTAAGGAGGTGGAATGGGAAGTGATGGAGAAAGAGTAACTGAACAACTTTGAGACAGTAATTTACAAATTGTTTAACTGTTTGGCATACCCCGGTGCCAGCAGGGCTGGATCCAGCCTTGAATATCCCTTCCTGAAGATTGCCGTTGCTCTACTGTAGCTTTGGATGAGGGGAAGGTGACAGACAAATAGTACTGGGAAGCTGAGCCTGTATAAAAAGGGACACAGGAAAGATACCTCGTGCAGGACACTGCTATGTTCAAGAACTGTTAGTTGTTTCTGGATAGCCCTCTCTTCACTTGAGCCATGGACTGAGACCAAAGATTCATTTCACATAGGTCAGCTGAGAGCCAGCAGATAGAGGTGACCTTCAGGTACTCTCAATTTGGTTTGTCCCGATGGGCTGGAACTGAACAGCCTTGTGTCGTGCTGCCAGTTCTCTGACTCACACAGCTCTCTGTTGGCCTTTTTTTGGTTTCAAGACCTTGTGCTTTGATTCTGGAAAATCTCTGCAGTGGCGTCTGGGGAAAAAAAATCAGCTTCAAGCCCAATTTATGTTTTTAGATTCAGCAAAGTTTGGAAGGGGAGCAATTCTTCCCTAAAGTATCTGTACCTTCCAGCCAGCAATGAGGCCTCCAAGGAACAATTGAGTCTTGAACAGTAGGCAGTGATGCTGAGAAAGAAACATAGTGACAGGATGTCACCACATAGATTTACAGGTCTCCCAAAAGGTTCGCCCTCCCCAGGGTACTCCAGAGCTTCTATTTAAAGTTACCCTGCCTGATGTGATTATGCCCACCTAGAAGAAAACAGGGCAAACAACAGCTGCCCTCTGTGGAGAGAAATCCCCTTTCCGGATGTGTTGGGATTTCTTCCTTCCTGAACTTGCCAAGAATGACATACGTGAAACAAATATTTCTCTTGTCGTATAGAGGAAGCAAGAAGGCTTATCACTCAAGACCCAGCTATGGGGTACTCATGCTAACTTCCATGGCCTCCTGCAAAATGCCATAGAGCTTAGAGTCCCACTCCCAAAGGATCTGTGTTCCCAAGTGTCAGCGTTTGTTTCCAGAATCACTTCTGTTTTGCCAGTTGACATTTCAACTCCTTTAATTTCCTCCCCTTGTCTTCACAGCATTTTTATGGCTACCTACAGATACATTTATCCAGGCATTACCTTTTCAGTACAGCTATCTATCAGCCTCATAGAGAATATTTTGATGTACTTGGCCTCCCACAGTTGTACAAAATTCCCTAGTAAATCCCCTACTCTTTTAGAAGAAGGTATAATTGCACTATGTTTCTTTTTTCCTTTTCGAAAGCTGAGTGGGATTTACAATAATACAAGTAGAGCATCAAAGGAAATAAAACCTATTTGTCAGTTTTTAGCTAGCAAAAGAGAAGCACCAGCCCACCTTATCCATGTGGGTGTTCTTGGTCTGTTCCAACAAGGTGCATGCTTTAAAATAAGATTGGGACAATAAAGCTTGGGAATCATTCCGCTGAAATCACCAGCCTGCATACACTTGGCAGATTAAAGCTCCAGAAAATTTCAGGCTGACTTTTAGAATGGAGTGGAATTGTTTAAACTACATTTAACAGTAACTTTTCCATAGCCCTCATCTCTTCATCTTCCTAGCACGAAGCCAATGGGCTATTCGCTTGGCAGTCCGCAATATGTCTGGCTGAGATGGTGCCAGTCTCAATCGTAAATATCCACTGCATACACACTATGGTGATTCACTGGGCTGCATTAAGACACCTGATAGAAACTTTGAAGAGGTGAGGCTGTTTAACCTTTTAAAACCATATCTGGAAGGTATTTTGCAGTATCCTGTGCTCGCTACTGGAAAACCACCTCAGGTGCCTGACTGACCGACGACCACTGTGTTAACCCCTAGCTGTGTTAACCCCTAGCTGTGTTAACCCCTAGCTGTGTTAACCCCTAGCTGTGTTAACCCCTAGCTGTGTTAACCCCTAGCTTAATGTAATGGTGCTGCACTGAAAACTGCGCAGTTACGCTGTGCTTAGTACAAAGTTTGGCTAAGGCTCAGGAAGCAAATGTTCAATCATTACTAGAACTACAAATCGCCTCTTCAGGTTTTCAGAGTAGATGTATCAAGCAAGTTGTTGGTTTTGGTGTGGGGTTGCAAAGCAGCCATAAATGTGAAGAACTTGTTTTCCATGATTCCACAGTACTTTGTGCAGTAGCAGCTCTTTGCCAGCTCTAACTAAATTTTGTTTCTTTCCCTGTTTTATGCTTATGTCCAGACTTTATTGTGTCAGTGACATATGCCACTTGGAAAGTGGTAGTATAAGGTTCCTTTTCTCATCTTGGCAATAGGGTTCAATCGCCATCTTGAACTGTAGCTTCTATGGTTGAAAGGTACTTGCTTGATTTCCTAACACAAGGGTGCTTATTTTTTTGGGTTGTGTTGATATCTTGTACTGTGGGTTTGATTAAGGCGCTTATTTTGCAAAATTGTATAGTTCATTGTAAAATGTCTTCATAGACCATAGAAACCATGAAAATAAAGCTGGAAGGGCCTCTGGAGATTATTTATTCCAACCTCCTATTCAAAGCAGGGTTAATTTCAAAGTTAGATCAGGTTACTTAGGGCTTTGTCTATTCAGGTTTTGAAAATCTTTAAGGATGGAGAGATATATATATATAATATGATATTATGGTCATCTTTCCTTCCTTCCTATTCCTGTAAAGATAGACAGTCAAGAAATATACTCATTTAGGCAAAGCAACCTGCAAGAACTGCTGACTGTTGCATACAGTTGGAGAAGGGTATGGAAACTCATTTCATCTGTGAAACAAAAACTTACAGACTTTATTTCTTTAGCAGATGGAAACTTTGTGTCTCACGTCTACCTCTTAAAGAAGCCAACCTCCATTTTCACAGTTCATACAGAAGCATACCACCTTATAACAAGTGGCTATGTCAATCCCTACTCCAGACCAGCTAAGAACTGTTCACTTCCTATTATTTGACCCTAACTCTAACTCAGTTCTTCGGCTCCTGCATTTGTTATATCGGGCATTCATACTCTAGGTTTCTAGACCACTTAGATTTTCAGACGAGGAGAGCTTTAAGGAAGATAACTTATTATGTGTTTGTACAATACCTAGCCAAGAGGGCAGTGCCTTCCTCACAGATTGTAAACATGACTGAAGAACAAATGTTAAATAATAATAAAAATCCGTTAAACTCTGAAAAGCAACTATGTAAAAAGTATTATCTCTTCAGCTGTCCTGCTCACGTCTTTGTGTATTCAAATGATTTTCAAGTGCATGGAGAAAGGTCTCTGTGGGAGATGTTTGTCTAACACTCCCAGTTAGCTATCTAAGGAAGGAAGGGATTGCCGTCTGGAGAGCCTCTTCTCTCTTCCTTGACTAGATATGTAGAAAGATGCTTAACTTGGAAACAAGTAATGCCAGTTGAGGTATACTGCAATGAGAGTGGGAACAAATGTGGGGGTCAGTTTACAAAGAATAGCCTTACCAATATGTGGAGAATATTAGTATTTAATTGCTTGCTTGTTTTGCAATATCCTACAGGCACTCGCTGAAGTTGGAACTAACCTAGAACTAGCCTAGCTGCTTTATACAGCATTAGTTTTCATGTAAGGATTCTGTGCCATGCAAGTGTTTTCATTTCTGTGGTGGGCAGAACCGAGAGATGGGGTGGGAGGTGAATACCACCTGGCATTTCATAGCACAGTTGTCACGGGAATGGCAAAACCTACTCAAGGGATGCTGTGGAATTAGCATCCTCCTCCCAGCCACAAACAGAATTTCCAAGAGCTGAAAGCAGCTCATAGCCTGCGTGTGAATGAATGTACTGCTGTGACATTCGGGCTGGTCACATTCTCTGTCACCCTACTCATGCAACAGCAGGGGACTTGGGCTATGTCTAAAAGTTGGGATACTGGGCAGTCAAAGAGCCCTGGCAGCTGGGTGCACCACAAAATGCCCCTGCCATGGAGTCTAAACACAGCCTTACTGACTGAAGGAGGATTTAGTGATTTGTGTGAGGTTAGCAGGTAGGCTTGCTCTCTTATTAAATATTTACCGTGTGCATCTAACAGGGCAACTCACCTTCCAGGCTTCATAGCCATGTTAGTTTGCCTTTAGAAAAAGGAGGCTTTTAGTCATCCAACAGAATCGTTCCTGTGTCATATTCAAAGACAGACTTCAGTGGATTTCAGTGTTTAACCGTATGTCACGTGTAATTTCTGTTCACCTCGTGAACAATATTGACTTGATTCCACTAAATGGAATGAAGTGAAATCTCAGCTATTAATTGTAATGAGCTGGAGTTTATTTTTAGGAGCTTAGAGTACTTAGTGTAGGAGAGCTCTGTTGTTCTAGCAACTGCATGTGCACCTGTCCTCAACAGTAAATCATTGTATTCAAACCTCTTCAAGTATCAATAATTCATGTTATTTCCCGTTATCATAATATTCATACAATATACTTACCTACTTTTGGAAATAGAACTTTATAATCCTTCATTCACTCTTTGTTCTCAGTAGGCAGACTTTTAGTGAATATCTGTAACTACAGGCATTTTTGCAGCTCAGAGAAAATGTCAGATAAATAAGGGCATAGCTCACACTCCACTAAACCTGTGGAAAGACTCCTATTGACATCAGTAGGAATTCTACAACGGTTTAAATGTTTCATCCTCTTACTCCCTTTTTCCTTGTACTGTTATCTGTAATCTCCTCTATTAAATACAGTTCACCTCGTACATGATAATGAATCCCCAAATAAGGGTGAGAAAAATCTATTAATGGATAGAAACTAGTTGGTGACAGAAGCCCATTATAGTTTTATAGGATTATGGTGGCATAACAATCAGTAGATACTCCCCAGAAAGGAGAATTTTGCAAGGAGACTTTCTTCCACTCCAAGCCAGAATACTGTATTCCTTAAAGATAGGAGAAACATTAGGAAACCTCCTCAGCATTGCTTCTTTTGGGGACTTTATCAGGAACAAGTTCAGTGAATTTGTTTCTTGAAAAGCTTACTGGGTTGTTTGTTTGTTTTTCCTCTTTTATGCTTTCTTTAAAATTACATAGGGAAATACTCAGGGGATCTTCGGAACCTTTGTTCACATGAGATATAAGAAAGCATCATACTAGGTATGAGCTGGAATGCGTGCCTGAAAAATATATAATATTCACTTGAAAGCATAGTTCAATTTTAAGACATTTTCAGATAGATAAGAGCGGCCTCTTTCCTAGCAGACACTGCATAGCAAAAGTAGAAAACCTTCAACATGTCTTAACTTTAGAAATGGGAATCTGGTGCTTTTCTCCGATAATCTCCATCTTCTCCTACTTTCTTTTTCTCTCTAGCCATCTGCAGCCCCACTGAGATCTTTGCCTTCCAAAGCCTGGTAAATTCACACTCAATACAAAAGCATGTAGGCTGAGCACCAAAGCTGCAGTGGTGGTCTTTGCTATGATTTCTCTGGCAACAAAGCCACACTAAATAAATCTCATGCTGTCCTGTCCCCCGTTCCATTCTGCTTCTTGCTTTTCCACCTCCTCTAGGTTACTGTCCATCAGGTGTGATGATTCATCTGTTTGTAGGGCCTTTCCTGTAGGACTTAAAAATGAGGATTAAGAAGAAAATATTGCAGGATTTGGGTGTGTTTTTTTTCATAGTCTGGGTCAGGGATCTAGTTTATAGCTTCTTCCCTGAAAGCTAAAATAGTCCTGCTTAGAGCTTAAGCCCACTAATAGTGGCATCAGCCCAGCAAAGGGGAGCAGTAAAGGACAGTGGTGAGCAGCAGTGGCCAAGAGAAGACGAACACTTCCAACACTGGCCTTCGCTACTGGCAAAATCCCGATGTTGTGATACTATGATTAAGAGCATGGGTCCAAAGACAATTAACAGCTGAGTAAGTTAGGTGTGACCTTGCAGTCTGCGAGCTGTCCCACAGGACCCACTGAAGGGTATGTCCCATGCCACACTAAACGCAAGTGGGTTTACCCCGTTTCATTAGGAGGGATGTCACCCTGCAGTGCTTAGTCCTAGTTAGGAGCAGATGTACTGTACCATGGGGTAACTCACATGCTATAAATCAAAAGTTGTGCTGTCCTGTTCATCTGCCATATCCTAAGTTCTGCTTAAATCAATGTAAAACCTGATAAGGATCCAGCCGTTCCTTTTTTAACCTAAATTATTTTTGTCTTTTAAATTAAGTTTTTCTGCGTCCTACTTAAAATCCTCCACACGCTTTCTCCAGCTCTCTGTACAGTACAGACTTATCTGCTACACACATTCTCCAGTGATTGAAAATGCTGTGCTTTTCACTCCCAGTGCAGCCAAGTCAAGCTGATAAACATGCTTCCCCTTCTCCTGCGTGTCAGTTTGCAGTGTGCTGAACTTACATTTTCATTAACTTGACTTTAACAAAACTTTTCACAATCCTCCAGGGACAACCGCTCCCCGGTGTTACTGCTCAGAGCTCCACTGAAGTCAGACAACTTATGACAACTTCTGCCAGCTGAGGCCCGGCCTGAGAACACCGGGCTGTGTCTGATGCCTTAATTCCTCATGAAGCTAGATTTATTCTAGACTCCTGTCCTTTCAGTGGGCAGCTTTCTGCATGAAGAGGATTGCACTGTTTCACCAAATATAAGTGGATGAGAGTGTTTCTCAGCAGAAGTTTCTGCATCTATTTCTGCAGAAAGTTCTTTGAAAGTGGCTCTAATTGGGAGGGGAAAGGGAAAGACAACCTCATTATTTTGAAACGTAATTTTCTTGCTGAATTATTTATTGCACCTTCTGCTTCTGTTCCCTCAGGTGTTCTTTCAGGTGAAATGCCCTTAAAACAGACCACATCAATGCCACTCTGTCTCTTCTTCTCACTCTTCCGTAGTACCATATTTCCTTTTTTCTTGCATCTGTTAAGAGAGCTATGGCATATCAGTTGCAGAGCCTACAGCTTCACAAAGATGCCATGCTAGACAGCTCTGTGTTTCAGGAATGTGTCAAGGGTCTTTTCCTTCCTTCCTTTTTGTCCTTTCACAGCACAGAATAGTCACAAAGATGCTGTGCTCATTTTTCCTTCTAGTTACATTACATGATTCTGATTATCAGATAAATTTATAATTTCATTACACCCCCCACCCCTATCTCTTTCAATTTGGTGAATGTCATGTTGTTTGACCCATGACTTATCAGCCTGCTTGCATATTATAATTAGAAGTCAAGCTCAGAAACCACCACTGTACTTTATACTAAATATTTAACTCATGTCCTTGGCAGGAACACAAAACCCTAACCATAGATTTAAAAATGGCCTTCAAAATCAGAAACCATTATCTACAAAAAAGGTTTATTCTCAGTTCAGCCATTTATAATTACTGTACAATAGCAAGCATCTGTCTATCCTATTTATATTGCCAAGATGAAATTATAACCATGGTTTTATTATCTTTATTTTTATACTGAGAACTAGCATAATCCACATTCTTTGCAAAAATAATCACCCTCAGCCATTTAATGGTATTAGCTTTTCATTTTCACTGAGGCTTCAAAATCTTTCTCCACATTAAATTTATTAACAATTCTCAAATAAAAGTATTTTTTATGTATAATTATCTGTTATTCTTACTTCGTAAATGTAGCAGCAGGAGGAGTACTGCTTTATTACCACCAGTAGCATTAACACTAGATTTATATACTGAAAAAGAAGGGGGTAAAGCTCCTGGTAACAAGTATCTTTATCAGGGTCCTACTGAACTTGAACTGAACAAGGTCCTACAGCACTTAGCTCAGCCAGTAACTAGAAACTATTCACTGCGTGCTAGCTCAGACTCTAGAACTAAGCATATATTCCTCATATGAATAATTCCATTGCCATCAGTGAGATAATTTCTATAAATAAAATTCACATATAGCTGTATGTTTTCAGGCTCTTATTGTGTAAAATCACATAAGTGTGTCTACAAAAATGAGAGGAAATTCTAGTTTCTGGTCATAGATTAACTCTGTCGCTTTTTCCAAAATCTCCAGTTCCACTCTTTAGCATTTTCTTTTTATTGGTTTGCCCTTTGAGCCAAGTCTTACATCCATTTCCAAATATCTTTAATTTCTGAGGCTCAGCCTTGCCCCTCTCCGTCCCCTGAGTCTAACTAGCTGCAAACTGGAAGTTAGCTCTTTGACATCATCTTCATTTTTTTGGTGCTGTGAAAAGACACAAAAGCTGCCTGGACTCTCCTGACCTGCTTTTCCCAGAAAAATCCTTTCTCACGTACTGAGGATCTTGGTGAGCAGGTATGTCATAGATTTTGTCATTGTAAGCAACCTTGCCGTGAGTGGATGGGGGTCACCATGAGCTGTTTCAGAATTAGGGATTTTTTTTCACCCTGGGTGTGTAGAAAGACATAACACCCTGCCAGCATCAAAAAGAAACACCAGCAGATACAGTATTTTCCTTCAGTGTTGATCAGCTGTTTCGGGGGGGGATATTAAAATCCAAACCATATCCATAGCTTAGAGGTGCAACAGCATCAGAGGAACTGGTGGCAGAAGTTTATTGACTATCGGTATCAGGATTCTCCATGTGAAATCCAACCAAGCTGCTGTAATATATTACTTTCTGAATACAAGCAGTCTCAGTGCATTATCTGCTTGCGCCAACTGGCTCTTTGTGGCAGGATTTCAGACAACATAAAATGTATAATATACACAAAGAAACTAAATCGCACTGAGATCTACACAGATCTCCTCGTAGGACAAGGCTTAAAGACTTGGGGTTTCTTTGGTTGGGTTTTTTCCTTTTGGTGATTGAAAGTAAGGAATCAACATCCATGATTCAAAATACAAACAAATAATTGAAAAATCCAGTTTTAGAACCAGAACTAATTTTTGTTTTAATGCCTGGACTTGAAAAAACATTATTTTTAAAATAACACAAATACATTGTTTCTGCTCCTCTGCTGACATTTATGGGACTCTTTTCAGCATAGAGGAGCTAATTTTAGACAGGAAAAAGTGAACGTGGATATGCAAAATTTGGGCTAAAAATCTTGAGAAATTGTTGACAATGAGGTGGTTTATTCTCCTCAGTTACAGCAGTCTCAGTACTGGAGATTACTAATAGTAGCAAAATTCTACTGTGTTTTTATTAAGTTACAGTCCTTTTAACTGTGCTAGCACAATAGTTTGAGTAAAATTAAGGAAACATTTGAAATATAAATATTACAATATGGAACAATGAAGAACTAAAGGTCAAGTTCTTTGCTGATATGTACAGGCCTCTAAGATTTGGGTGGGGGAGAGAGGTTATTTAGCAGCTCATTTTCTTTGGTTAATTTTAGGTTTTCACTCTTTTTGAGCATTAGGAGAGAGCAGATGGTATTGATGTTTTGCCCACTTTTATCGCTGCTAACCGTTCAGTTTGGAATGTATTTATGTAGCCTCATTGTCATGGAAATGCGCAGACAGGAGACTTTAAATCAGCTCAGCCATGTATGTGCTTTTGTAAACTTCTGTTTTCCTTATTTAGCTATGAAATGAGCCTGTTTTTTCCATGAACATACGTATTTTTAATATTTGATGTTTTAAGAAAACCTGGGGAGCAAGCGTTGGCTATATCAAATTAACTGTGGAGTACAAAATTAAAGTTACTAATACAGGGGCACGGAGGCTTCAGTACTGCATTTATACGCAGTAGAAAAGGCAATGGAGCGGTCTCAGAAACTTCTGTTAGACCATAAGACATTTGCAAAGGTGTTTTTGGCTATTCCTCAGAACCATTAAATATTTATGTAGGGCCAGAGTCTCCCTTCACTAAACTGATTAAAGTAAGCGAGATCAATAATGATCTTTCCTCTAATCCGATGCCTTTATCATATCATAGAAAATTCCTAGAGATGTAAAATGAAGGAGACAAGGTCTGTGAGGGAGATAAAGAAGGCAAACAACAGTAGAGCATAAATTCAGAGAATGTGTTATTCACAGGGCCCAGTGCAGCTGTGTCTGGAGAGGACCTGCTTTTACTGCACGTGGTGTACATGGCAGCTCGCGCACTGCCTCCTCTTCGGCACAAACCAAGTAGGTCCCTTGACAGGGAAACTCCTCTGTGCACAAGTGGCCAGAGAATGACTTAGGTCCTGCACCTACACGCAGTAGAGTAGAACTATAGTTCTGGCCCGATCCAGTCCAAGGCTTGCCAACTCCCAGAGCACCGGACCTCTCATCAAGTGAATGAAAGCAGAGTGTATGTATAGGAACGAGTCTCCTGCTAAAGCCAGTGTGGAAGTAGCCCCACGGATGAAAGCAGAGATGCTATGAAGGCCAAAGTTTTCCTCAGATTTTCTGCTCTGTGCACAGTTATTCTTAGTGCTCCTCCTTTTAAAAAGAAAGAAAGAAACAAACAAAAACCCAGTTGCTCTGAAGACAGATCGGCTTCATTCAGGACAATTATTCTGAACTTGTTGGGGATACGAGGGAGTCTGTTTTAATTTTCAACTTTTCTGGTTTTGAATCTCTGTATTAGTTCTGCCTCCTGAATGATGTTTGTGAATCATCAACCTAAAAAATGCAGAGGAAAAAATCATCCATAATAAACAGATTAGACAGCAGTGAGGAACTGGAAGGTACTAATGCTGGGAGAGACCTGCTGGAGAAGGCAAGCAGCAAATTAGATTTGCGTTTGTAATTGATATGGCAGCATGAAAGACAAATGCAATTTGGGGCAGGATATGGAAAGACATCATGTGACAGAGCAGGATGAAATGTAATATTGTACTTAATTCTGGGCACCAAATAACCAGAAAGGTGAGTTAGGAGTTAATTAGGATGCAGTGTATTGGTTCTTAGAATCTCATTCCCCTGGGGATTCTCCTAACTTTAATGTATTTAGCACCAAACACATTTTCTGCTTCTTCAATTTTCTAGTCATCCCACAGATTTTGCTTCATTAGAGTCTTTTTCACAACTGAAATGTCCACCATGATTCTGTCTTTGGACTTCTTCCTGCATTTCAGTCTCTTCCTGGAAAAGCAGGTGGATGATGACCACCTCACTATCCTTTTAGGAGATTAGACCTCTGTTTGTTCTTTGGGGGCCAAAGATGCATATTCCCAAGTCCTCTAAAGTTTTTCAGTCTTTTTCATAAGCATTTCCTGTGTTTTTGGATTGATGTTTGAATCACAGCCGTAAAGGAAAAAGAGGCCCAGAAGGGTCAGTAGCTTAAAGATCTGCTGATTTTGTACAGTCTCTCTGTTATCACAATGCCAAACCCACAGTCTGAATAGCCCTAAACCTCCATTTCAGTTGCAATTGTATTTTTAAAGTTAAAATACTTGAAAAAGTCTACTTATGTTAACTGACAAACCTTTGTACTTCTGTACCAGATGGTAACTGTCACCTTGAAATTAGCAAGGAGATAGATAATTTGAAGGTACAGACTGAGTGATTTATGGGGATCCCCTTTTCGTGTCGGTGCTATTACAATGTCACTTGCGATCACTGCTGTAATCTAGATGAGTGTTATGAAGGTGTTTGACAAAGCAGAGTATGGACTCTCTAATTATATTTTGCCAAGGCATCTTCAAGAAAGTGTTATTTTGATGAAACCTTAAACCAACCCTATGGCTGTGAAATCATAAAGTAGCCACTCAGGGCTCATCTATAAGCAAGCTGAATAATACAAGGTTCTCTTTGTTCTTTTATTTATTGTCTCACAGTAAAATCTCTAGAACAAATATCAGTTTATCTTAATGAACTATGGTAATCTGGGGTAGCGCATGAGGTGTTAGAATACAGATGAAATGGGCATATGTACCTATGACTCAGAGCCCAAGCTTGCTTCAGTCTATTACCAAATGTACTGTAATGTTCTACCCTGATTATATACAAATACAGATTTTTAAAATTTCTGTATACCCAGTTTGGCTATCTAATTTTGCTTGATTCATTTTTTAAATGTATGCTCTTCTTATTGCAGCCAGAAATACTAGTTTACTTTGTACTCAAGAAAGTTGTTTCAGTTTTCTCTTCTATTTCTGTGTATGCACTTTGTAAATTTAAAAAAAAATATTTATTCAAAAAAATACTGCACTTAAAATTTCCTTTTGGACTCTTGGGATAGGATTTAAACAGGAGCTAATACAATTATTGGAAATCACTTGGGCATGAATTCATGCACTCACTAGTTAGTCCTCTTAAGATCCTCTCAAGTCTTAGCTGAAATTTCAGGCATATTACTGAGTCTGTAGGTTTAGACAGATTATCTCTCCTTTTCAGAAATCTCCAATTACTTTGAACGAGCACCAGCATTGTAACATTGTGTAACCTCTGTGCTTTTTTACTGGTCTTTCTTAAAAGCTGAATACCTAAGGAAATAGAACATTTCCGCAAAATGATCAAATATCCTCCTCAACTATAAAAAGTACCTTTGAAAAAGTACTTTTGAAAAATGATTTTGATCCAATACTTCATTTTGGTATAGTTATAACTTCCTGGTATTTAGTAGTCTAACAAGGAGAGAATGAAAAGAGGTCAACAGCTTGAACCTAGATCAGCTTCATGACAATGGAAATTTCTGCTCTTTTTTTCTTCAATTAGAGGACAGATTCCCAGATCTGTGGAGTTTAATTCTTTCATTATGGCAGTTTAAGTGTGATTATGTGCTTTACATATCTGTGAAGTCATCTTATTTCTAGTTTTAAAAGTTCTTTTATACCAGCCTATCAATTGAGAAATCTCTCCTCTGTCTTGTGCTCTCCTCCTCTTTTCCAAATCTAACTACTTCCAGGTATAATTGGAAGACCTCTCCACCTTTCTGTTCCTCTGGAAGAAATTTAGAGTAGGAATAAATCTGTCAAAACTCCCATCAGATCAAATAATAATTTTGCTCACTTACTTTTTGGTACCTGTGCTCAGAATATATAGAGCAGAGAGCATGTTGCATAGTATCTCCTCCTCTGGAGACAGACCGTTGTAATTATATTAGCAATACTATTCTGTTATAGTTGATCTCATGCATGCAAATAAAAAATAATCTAAGTAAATTTTTCATTAATTTTTTTTAAAAGGCATTAGAATACAACCCTCTAAATGAGTTTTTCTTGAATATAAATGTAAAGCTCTCATGTCCGTATCGAGTCTTAGTCTTCCAAAACTGCATTATCTGATGATCAGTTGACACTGGGAAAATACTGCAAGTGCTGCTGTTTTGAAATGGTTTTACAGTCATTGTTGGATTAAAATTGCAGAGCTTCCACAAAAAGGTACTTTTGAAAGATTTTTAAAAAGAGAGCAAGTATGGATGTGACAAAGTGAAAGACTTCATGCAAGCCCTGAGTTTTCCTTCCTTCTTCCCATGCACATTAAGCGGGGAGTAGGATGGCTCTCTGTAGAGCCTGCAGTAGAGAGTAGCAAACCGGGCTTGTCAGAGGATCACAGATGTCTTTTCCTCAAGAGGAGAGAGGGTGCCAGGCATCAGCTGGTGTGTACATTGAGACCATCTGGGATGTGATCAGGGCCCTGGTTTGATGCCCACATCCCTAACACAAGGATGAAGAGGGAAGGTCAGTCACTATCAGCTTAAGGAAGCCTGTGACAGGGAAGGAGCCAGGGGGACAAAGTGTTTCCTCCTCCCTTGCTGAAAGGCGGTCCAGCGCGGAGGACAGACACCTCCCTGTGCCCCACGAAACTCATCGGATTTGAGGGCAAACTCACTAAACATGCAGACTTTCCAACACCTGGAGAAACAGCCTGAAGAAGGAAAGAATTTTCAGCTTTCACTATAGCACAGCTAACACTGTCTTGTCGTATGTGTAAGTAAGTGCTGGTGCATCAGGGAAATAATTTCCTTTCTACAGATTAACAAAAATGGGAACACCCTCATCTGACCAGCGTATTTGTCATGGGTGGAGATCAAACAACAACTGCCTAAAGAGCTGGCAAATTTGACCCGACAAGATCCACTTTGGTTGCCTACAAGTGCAAAAGTGGTTACCCGACTGCTGATGAACTACTATTGGTTCTGCTCAGGTGCCTTTTCCAAAGTTAATGCAAAGCGAGCGGATCAGGTGGTGTGTGCTCTGCATCCCTGGAGGCCTGTGATCCAGGTGCAGGGGCTTTGGGGCTGGACGCAGCAGCACAGCTCTTCCCCTGGCCCAAGGCTCCAGCAGGGGAGCTGACAAGGCTGGGCATGCAAGGGGGACTCGCCAGCTTGTGCAACTCTCTGTTCATTAATGTGGCAAAAGGTGAACTGAAGCATGTAGGTCACTGCTTTCCACACCTTTGCAAATACTGTTGGGCCAGTGCACAGTAAGACCACAAAGGAAAATTTCACAGTAACAACTAGTTATTCTCTTTCCAATGAAAACAGGAGGATGTATTATCCTGTTGCTGGCTATGCAGATATTGTCTATTTGTGATAGGTAGAAAACATACTTGCAAACTAGAAAAGATCTGTTTCACTCATCGTAAGGGTGGCCTATGTTGCCATTGTGTTTTTAAAATCAGATACTGCTTTACCTGCTATATATCAAATTGTTGGCTTACACAGCTGATCACTTACTAAACAAATACAATGTTAAATGATTCCTAATGTAATGACGGTCTCTGTTTACACCATAAAGATTTTGCATAAAAGTCACAGGAGGACTTATTGTCCTGGTTTATCAGTTTTTCCCTGATAAACAACATCAGGAATATGAACAGCAAGGAAGCCTCAGAGTGCATTTGCATTAGAGTGAAAGACTATCAGCAAACTTTCATCTTGGATAGCTGAGCTGATATAAAAGCACCTATATCCCACATATAATGTTTTACACAATTGTGGGTATCCCACGTTAATTGACACTTTGTAAAGATACTTTTTTCCTGTTGTTAACAAAGCATTAAAAATGACCATTACTGGTGTATGATATGTAGTAATTATCAAACAGTAACTCGATTCTCTTAAAAAAATGGCAGTTTTGCTGAACTGCAGAATTTGTCCTAAGTGCAGGCAGTGAGAACCTAGTGATGAACCAGGACACGGTTTTACTCAGCTTGCTGATTTCAGACTCAAAATCAATGAAATCAATAGGAGCCCTTCCTTTGACTGCAATGTTCTTCACTGTGGAACTTGAGTGATATTTGAAGTATGGCTGTATTATTGAGATGTATTTATTTTTATTTGCTGTGCACATTTACTAGACACGCGATCTCCTAAATTAGCCTAAATAAGCTTATAATGCTCCTCTGAAAGAAAGAAAGGAAAATAAAGAAAGAAAGATCAAAGGCCAGGAAACTTGCAGCTGCACTGTTAAATGGGATAAGCAATAAAATACACAATGATATGTAAAGAGTTAGGGTAACAAAGTCATTGAACTTCTACCATTATAATGGAAATATTTTATTTGCAATTAGAGAGAAGACTTAACTTATTTTGCTGTAATTCCAAATAGGTTAGTAATGAACCAAAACAAATCACAGCTATGCCAAACAGGCAATGTTCAACAGTATCACTGAAGAAAACAAACAGTAGTGTAAGTGCATTATTGCCCTTAGTAGTCTAAGTGCATTATTACCCCTAATAGTTCTCCTGTAGCAATCAAACTATTCTTTAGTAGAGCAAGCAAAGAAATAAAGCAACATGCTAGATCCAGAATGGCCAGAGAGGTCCCCCCAGTACACAAACTGGAATGCAAAATACACCTATTCTAATGCTAATGCCAGTCACTTCAACAACGTAAGGCATAAAGCAGTAGACCATTTTCAGTAAGGTACATCTCCTGCCACCAGATCTTTATCTTCCCGTTCACATATATCCAGCACAACAAAACATGGGCTGCGAATCCTTAATTATAGGTGCCTATAAGTACTGGTTTGAAGATGGTTCATTGTATTGATTTTCCCTCCTAGTTACCTCAATGTTTAATAATAATAATAAAAAGAAACATACCATAATTACATCTGCTATGATATTAAAAACACTTCACACTGCTCTGTTAATCCCAGAATTTCTGTTCTTTTCTTTAGAATGACCTCAGTTCATTATGTGGGAGCCAGGGCAGGAGGGAGCTTTTGTTAAGCTTTTTATTTGAAACTATTCATTTTGATTTAAGAGCCTGCTTTGTAACAGAAAATTCATTGGGATTTTTCTGTGTTCTGGGGCAGGTACAGGAGCCTGAAAAATAAGTGTCTTGCTGCAACACTGCTATTTCGTTTACTAACTCTGTATGTGCAAATGAAGTCAAACATGTCAGTGAAAGAGGAAAATTAACTGAAAGTATCTGTAGGTTAGTCAAACAGAATCTGGCAATTAATCTGCTCAGCTGAACATCCCAAAGCCCAACCTAAGACAGCAAACCTGTTGCATATATCAGTGTGGTTGTAACTAAGCTGAAGAACATATTCTGCAGAGACTGCAGTTGAACAGACCAACACTTTACGAATGTCATGGCTGGTGGAAGATGTCCCTCATCTTCACCTCGTTGTCCTCTTCTAGTGCTCTGAAATTCAGAAGCAATACAATGATAGGAAGGCAAAGAGTGCTCTGAACCTGATTCAGCAGCACTTGCTTCTCTGAGTGGTAAATAAAAGATAATCCCTCTGTTTGTACAAGTGCACAAAACATTGGCATTGCAGCCAAAACAGATGTGAACTGCACCCCTCCCCAGAGACACCTGAGTACTAATGTGCCATCTAGTTAATAAGGTCATAGACTACACGGCCAAGAGAAACCTCTGTGCTATTATTATCTAGCTGTGTTAAACATCTATGAACTTATTCTTGTTTGAACTGGAGTTCTAAGAAAAACATCTTCTTTTGATTTTCAAATTACCATTGATAGAATTCTTCACAACCTTGATTAAATTGTTGCAAGATCTAATAACTCCTGCTGTTAAAACTGTGAATCCTATTTTTAGCCTGAATGTATCTGGCATCCATATCTAACCACAGAGCCTTTGTTAAAGCTTTGTTTGCAGACTGAAGATACCATTGTCAGAGTTACGTTCTCCACACTGGTCCTTATATACAGTTGTCCTCTTTCCCCTTCATCTTCTCATTGGTAAACTAAGCAGACTAAGTTCCTAGGGCCTATACTTTCTCCAGTCTTCTAAGCATTCCTGTGTCTCTCCATACAATTTAGCAAAAGCCTTTTGAATTGTAATTTTTCCAGTACAGGTCTCACCAGTATCAAATAGAGAAATAATATTTCCTCCTAACCAGTACTTCCCTATTTATATATTCAAAGATCTCATTAATCCATTTGGCCTCAGCATCACACTGTGATGGTTATCTGCCAGGATCAGCCAGCTTTTTTACAGTCAGTGCTTCCATGTTGGTCTTTTATCTCGTAAATATGGCTTGACTGTATATGTAGGACTTGACTTCTGTTTGTGTTATATTTTTTGTGTATCTTTGGACGTCCTAGGATGTGACCTAGCACGCTCAGATAAGTAATCTATTTACACTATATATCAGCAATTTATTTCCACTTCACTTTTAATCACCATTACGGTATGTTCATTTTTTATTAGGTCTTTCTTAGCTGTCCAAAGATGTGGTCCTCATCCCTGAAGATACTCACTGAAGATACTCGCTAAGGAGTCACAGTTTTCAGAGTTAACAGTTAAGGGACAAGCCTTATAACATAACTGATTTAAAGTGTGCAACATTTACTTGATATTTTCTTAATCAAGAAGCAGGATTGTATGTATTGTAGAGATGCTGTGGCCCAAAGAATGGTCTTTCTGCTCAGTTTCTCACAAGTTTTCTTCCTTGTTTTCTAAAACCAGCATAGGGAAGTGTGTATTTGTGTCCTGTGCTGCACCCTCTGACTGGTAGTTCCAGCTGTGTGGAAAAAAAAAAGGTCTCTGAATATAATTACTTGCTTTCTGCTAGCGTGAAATTATAAGAAAATAGAGGAAGCTGTATTTGTAAGGTTCATCACTGGTCATTAGTGTCTACTCAGTCCTGGATCTCAAATATTTGGGCTAAAGAAATAACCTCACTACTTGCTCTGTTACTGTCACTCTTGATTAGCTATCACAGGAAGGGAGAAGAGAAACCATGAGGAAACTGCCCTAATATTCACAGAAAGTTTCATTATCTATGTTAAATATATCATGTTAAATCTATCTTAAAAAGCTAGCAGTGTCAGTTTTCTCAGACGTAGTATCTCTCAGCTGGTTCTCCTGTTTCAGGAAGAACCTCAAACCACCTGTGCTCTATAGAAAAGTCCTTCAGTACCTCTAAATGCCAAACTCTGAAATTAGTAAATGATCAGCCAAGGCTCAGGGCTGAATGCATATTTTCAACTGTACTTAAAAACTCTTTCGTGTATAATATTGTTATCTATGCTTTCTGATTTTTTTTTTTTCATTTCAAAAAACAATTCATGATGTGTAGTGATCACTCATATCAGTGTGCAGCTCACTGGTCCACCGTGTAACAAAGACTGAAGAAAAGATTTTGTCTTTATTTGAGTTACTAGAGTTTAGCACTTTGACTGTAATCCATAACAGCTCTCTTGACACATCATCTATTCTTCCCTTTAATGTTAACTTGCTTCCAAGCTGTTCTCCTGTAAAGGTTGCTTGCTGGCAACTTTCATGTAGACTTTTCGATGTAGACTTTTCATGTAGACTTTTAAACTTGTGGCTGAAAGTCATTCCTATACAAATAGCTGATATCAAGGATTCGGGTCTTTGCTAATTTTTCATTAGCACTGTGCAAACGTCATAACACTATTCTGGATAATCTGATGAGGAACTCATTGGCTATAGGCCAAAAAATGGAGAAATAAAACTTTTCTGGTGTATTTATCAATCTTAAATGTTTTCTGACCATAAATGTTCTTGTCTATGAACATTTTGTGAGGTCAGTTGCTAGAATAGAAGGTCAGCTGGGACGAGAACAGAGTGTGGAAGCAGAGTCAAAGTAGGATGTAGAAGATGAGGTTTCCCCATTGCACTGGTCTTCCACAGAGTCCCGTTAAGTCTCTTCTGCTGCTTGGTTGGCTTCACAAGCCCCACTTGGCACAAAACAGTTAAATAACCTTTGTGTTCAACAGAGATTTATATATTGGGGGCTGGGAGCGGGCTTTTTTTATGGCAGCATGTGATTTAGGGATTATTAAGGCAACAGTGGCAGACACTCTTAAATCATAGCAGAGCTTTGTGTTAAATTACATAGCGCTGAGTTCTCTGCTTCTGGGTGGTTTTTCTTAATTGTGCTTGTTAAATGTACTTTAGAGTTACATGTCTGGCACAGTGATTTATGGGTATAGATCTTGCTTCTGCTCATAAATAAGAACCCTTGCATCCTCCCTACAGCTGCCTGGCCCACTAAATACCTGTAAAGGTATACCGGCCCAGTGAGTCATTTAGCTCATTCCCTGAAGGCCATTACCAGATGTTCTCTCAGTCTGTCTGTTTTAGGGGTTTTGTCTGATCTGTTGCCCCAGTATCACTCTGATTATCCACTAAATTAAATCTACACGAGGAGGTCCGTCGCACGCTCTTC
>NW_008824034.1:1269714-1277460 GCF_000699105.1 Pygoscelis adeliae | reverse complement strand
TGTTCTGCCTCAGGCCAAACCCTAGCTGCAGTCAACGAAGTCTGTACCAAATTAGATTTGAACTTTGTCTTCTGCCTGTTTTTTGCATGCTCACGTGGCTCCATTCAAAGTTCGCCTTCTCCTTTAGTATGTTACTGCAGTTAAAGTCTCCAGTGGTTTCTTTTATTCACTGCGTGGAATCAATCTTGCCTGCCCTGTGATTTTTCTTAAATACCCAGAACTCCAACAGAAGTTTGATACTGGTATTTTAACAGGAATATGTGCTCAGTAGGACATTTGGTGGAACCGCTATACATGTTTTTAATTAAATATTCTACAGATGCAAGTTTTATAAGCAACATTTGCCTAGTAAATTTTATATTTTTACCAGTACAGGAGGAGAATTACGTGTCTAGTTGTCCCTTCCTAAGCCTCTGTTTCTCAGATGTTAAACAAAATAAGCAAAGAAGCTGCTACTACCTCTTACAATTTTTTGTTTGTTTGTTTTAGAAGAACATTTCTTGTCTCTGAGGTGTTTACATGCTATAGTATTTTACTCCTCCTGACCACGCTTGCACACATTCATAGTAGACCTCTTTGAAGTGCTGTTGTTCCCAATTTAGATTTGAAGAAAAAAGACAACTTTAAGTTGCAGACCAATGCAGAGATACTGGAGCTAGCTCCAAGGAAATTGCTAGATCTGCACGGTACAGTACAGCAGCACAGGCTCAGGTGCCAGGAGCACTGCTGCGGGTTCCAGAGCCAGCGGGTGCAGCAGTAGCTCTAGGATTTCTGCAGGACATCGCTTCACCAAATACAAGCATGCTGAATACGATTTCTCTAAGGTTACACAGAAACAAATCCATGTCTCCTGTGATAACAGTAATCACGAGACCATCCTTCCTCCTGTTATTCATCTCCTGGGTGTGCAGATCTCTCTGCAGAACAGGAGGACTGAGAATTTCAGACTGAATGTTCTGAAAGCTTCGCAAGCTTATAGCTGGCAAGGAAATAGATAGCCAATGCTATACAATATATCAGAGACAAGTGGAAGAAAAGATACCAGTTACCCAAAATGGCTGTAACCATTAGACTATACTGTTTCAAAAATGTATGATTATTATTGGGTTTGTGTCTATTTATAGTTTTTAAACAAGCTTTTCTTAGCTGCAGAATATGTAAGTTATTGACCCTTATTTTCAAAGATCCATGTTCTTCAGTTCTAGTAAACGTCTTGAAATATTTCACTTAAATGAAAATTTGCATATAAATATTCAATGAGTTCTACTGACCAGAATAGATGTGCTCATTTATCCTTCAGGCAGACATTTTGGAGAGTCAGGAACAGTTATGCTTACTTGGGGTTTGGTCCAGAAAGTACGTATCTCTGTCAGTATCAAGCTTTCCTGTTGCTCTGAGGCCCAGTATCCACTCAGCCCACCCTAATGTTGATGCAAAATATTATATATGAATCCTGTTATATAAACTCATTGTTTTTTCATCCCATTCACTACGCTGAAGAGATGACTCCCTCCTTTCAATTCCCTCTCATGTTTCTGAACTTGGTTTCATGTCTCCCTTCCACAGTCTCTGTTTTTTTTTCTCTTTGCTCACAGGCTGTGTTTTCTAGGCCTGTTTTAGCACCTCTTCTCTGAGAGGACTGGCCAAGGTCTGCAGGGAAGCTACTGCCAATAATCCAGGACCCAGAATTCCTAATTTCCTACTCAGTGTATATCAGACTATCGATGGGACACTAAAACTGTTTATACCACATCACGATGGGTGTAATAATTCTTAATAATGCCAGTATTGAATGATATATATTATCAATGAACATTGACATTTGCTCGGATCATGAACGTGGAAGTACAAAATATTATTTGATAAAGGATTCAGCACAGCTGTAGCTAACAACAACTGGAGATTTGGGATGCTCGTTTACCTTGTTTTTATAGAAAGAGACCTGGAAATCCAAAAAAGAACTATTAATAGCATATGTAATGCCAGAAAAAGATAGACTAAAAAGGGGCCAAGTCAGTTTTATCTCTGACCAAATGTGAAAAACAGCAGTGGATGGTAGATCTTTACAGAATACAACATAAATAAACCAAGTTACAGTCATCTCTGTATTCAGCTCCTACAGCTGCAATCATGGTTTAGCTCCGCATTTTTCCTGGATATCTCCATAAATACTGTTATCCTAGATAAAATTTGTTTTAATCAGGATCAGTTCCATTACTAATGTGCTTTCTGACCTCTGTATTCTATCTCACTTCATACAGCACAGCACTTTCAAGCATATCAATGCCTAGGCTGGCAAAATTGTCCCCCAGGATGATCAGGTTTTGCAAGTAGGTTTCCTGAGTATGAACTATAAAAGAGCAAATATCTTCCATGTGGTTGGAAAGACCTTACCTATTTGTGATCAATTCAGCTTTTACAAGAGCTCACTAAATTCAGTATTTGCACAGTTAGCCTGAAATTGCTTAACTGTAATGAGCAATGAATATCAATTAGGTGATTATTAATGAAAACCTAACCTAGCCTAAGCACAATTAATTTCTGTTGAAATCTGACCCCTCAAAATGTAAGTAAATTGACATGGTTCTGCTTTAATGGAAAGATTTTTTTTTTTAATTTAAATATTTTAACAAGCCACGTCAATTTTATAAAACAGGGTGCCCAATTGCAAAAGCTTCCTCTTTCATTTGCAGATGTATACATCTTGGAAAGTTAATACACCATATGTAATGAGAAATTTCTGCAAAGTGATTTAAAAGCATAGAGAACTATTTGTACTCAAAGGCCCCATCTTAAAAGATGTGAACCAACTGATCGTAATATCGCAGGTACACTCTGTAAGTCAAAAGGCCTGGTCCTGCAAGATTCTAAAGAATTATGTCATCTGATCTCCTTACCAAGAGGGAGAGAGGAGGGGAGCCTTTCCCCTAGGAGACTACAAAGACCGCTGCCAAGAGAGAAGGCCAAGAACAGAGGACCATCAGATTCAGTGCCTATGAAACTGAGATATTAGTGCTATAAATCCCTCTCAAGACGTGACGAGGATTGGAGCTGCTCTTCCTGTTGCTTAGCCTGATCTGTCTTCATGGTCCTCCAGAGTTCAAAATATGTGAAATACGTGACACGGAATAGGTTTGTTCATTTATCTCAACTGCCAGTGAATGAACTGTATTTCAGTAGGGCTGTTGTACCAAAATATCTGAGAAGACTTGGGGCTATTTCTTAGGTCAGAACTGAATTTTAAAAGGTACTTGCCACACCAAGCTCAGCGAAAAAGTTTTCCCTGGAAAGTTTCATTTTCTATCAAGCCATTATTAGACAAGCACTTCTTGTGTCTTGTGTCGGGTAATTCGCCAGTCCCAGCATTTCAGCTGAATATGGAAGACCTGATTCAAATCCCTTGAAAAGGGCTTGGTCCCACAGTCTGGATGAATATCCTAATCTCCCAGGTTTGAAGTCTCTCTTGTTTAACTCTTCCAGGCCAGTGAGTAGTGGATAGAGCTCCTCCTCCAGAGGTGAGGCTGAGGATGCTGCTCCGCCCCAGCAAACACAGCACGGTTTAGGACAGATTAGAACAGCAGCCAGGTAGCAACACCCTCTGGGCTCCCATATCCCCAATGCCTTGTGCTAACCACTGGGCCATTGACTAACGACTAGCTAATTGTAAATCTACCATTTTAATCTTCTTCCAACTTGAGATGATTTGTTGCATGCAAATTAAATTTGCGAACTTTGATGAGCAGCAGTGGCCAGCATTTCAGGAATGAACAGCTATTCAGTGGTACCTGTTTCAGCATGTTCATTCATTTTATGCTTGAATTTAACTGATCACTTCACTTTGAAAGGAGCGCTGAAAATCAATGCAATAAATAAATACCGGTATTAAGCTCTATACTTGTTTGTTATGAAATCCATTTTTTAAATGAAAATTTCAATACTCACACATACTACAAAGTAGGATCATTGTAAATTTTAACCCAACATTCACATACTGCAGGATACACCCATAAAATTTGTAGAGGTTATTAGATGTTTTTACTTGCAGGTTTCTTTATTATTGATTTTAAAAACTGTTACCCAGAAGGCTTCCTAACATCAAGCTTTTTTTTTTTTTTTTACAGTGAGGAAAGCCAGTCAGGACTCTTAAGTCTTCAGACACTGGTAATATGCATAATTTTATGTGCAGCCTTTTAATAATACAGCAAAAGGATATGTAAATATGCCAATTTCATTTACAGAATTGAAATCTGCTTCAATAAGATAAGAAGAGATAAACTATATGTATTCATTTGCATCAAAAGCCTATTGACAGCCAGCTTTTAAGAATAGCTCTGGTGCTTTCTTTGTCCTAAAGTACAAGTTGGAATTTTTATTTTCTAATAGAAAAACAACATACAAGTGAAAATGGGCTATTATATACTGGATACTTCCCATACCAGGCAGCCTGCACTGGTGTCTAGCTAGACATCTATCACGCATCCTTTTCAAGAGCCTAGAGAAAATATTTTCACCACTGGTCATTATCAATGTAGTCCTTCTCCCACATATATCAGCCAGTTTGGAAGTAACAGCCAACACTATAGACTGGAGATTATAACCTATATATTTAAAATAAGCAATTCAACTGAGTTTTCCTTATGAGATTGGTCCCAAGAAACAACTGAGGGGCAATTAATACTGAGGTGGGCTACCACAATATAGTGAGACGGTCCTTCAAAAATCTTTGACTCCTTCAAGATGATCCCCTCAAAAGTACGCACTTGTAAAGCAGGGATAGTATACAAATTTTAAGAAACTGTGACAAAGATGTCTGACACAAAATGGCCTACAAACAACTCTGATACCCAAGTTAATTGACATCTACTGTTAGCATTCAAAAGGCTTTTAGCAGTAAAAAGAATAGAGTATCAGTCCTTTTCTTAGCAGCTTGAGGTTGTTCTGGAACACTAAAGTTTTTTTTGCTGTAGGAAAATGATTCAGCCTATACACAACAGAGGAAAATTTGAAGTGCCTTAACTTTGCTGGTCTAGAGATTAACCAGCAAATGTGTAAGTGACTTTTAGCCAATTTCCTTGAATTGATCCAGTTATTCTCCAGAGCGTAAGTGTACCACTATTCTCATGAGTAACGATGCCAGCTTTGCAAGCTAGTTGTAACACTAGTTGTATCACTGGTTTGTTCAACAGTCCCAGGATCTCAGCACAGCAGTAACTCAGAGGGACGAGGGACAGCTACCAAATCTTCAGTGCCATTCCTGTGGGTGATAACTGTGAGTCCAGGGTCTCCACTCTGTTGAAGATCAAAGGACAGGCAGTGTTTGCTTAGTTTGTCAGCTCTGATACAACCAAAGGAAGTGTGCATGTGTTATCTAAGACAAATCTCTCTGGGCAATAAGAAGGCTTGATTTTGTCTTGCGCTTTTTTCTTATTACAAGCAAAGGAGAGTGTCCTTCATTAACTCTGATCTGTTGTTTTTGAAAGCAAAAATTTTTTCTACTGTTATAGAACTGCGAGAAACTGCCTGTACACTTTCATGCCAGAGGATTAACAGAAGCCAGGCCACCTATCATTGCTGAGTTTTTGTTCCACGTTACTTTAGTTTCTTTAGATGTTACAATGGTACAAGTTGCTTAAAATAGGTAGCCAGTCACAGAATCCCTAATGTCGTTGGTTTTTATCATCCAAACACACAGCTGGGCATTCACTGTGTGATAGAAACGGCTCTGGCTGTGCTCTTTGCGGAAGGATCCTGAAAGTGACATTAGCTAGATATTTCCCTGTTAAAGTAAGAGAAACTGGGGGGGGCAAAAAAGCAGTAGATTTCAATGCCTTTGTAGGTACTGTCATTTTCATTCTTAAAAAAAGGCTTGCCAAAGACAAGAGTGACTGGAAAATTTAAGGGGAAGCCATGAAGTTTAGCAGATTCTGGCTAGGTTTACTGCTGAAGCTGCATAAAATATTTAAGAGTACTGTAAGAGGCCTAGAGCAAAGTACCTCTAACAGTGCTGTTTAAATCTGAGTTTATGGAGAATTAACACCTGGCAAAACTGTTTCAAAAAGAGGGAAGATTAATAACTTCTGGGTCTTGACAAATGGCAAATAGAAACATGAGATTTTTCCTTGACCTAGTTCTGATCGAAACCTTTAACTCCCATCCCATTAAAGCTAGGCAGTAGAACAACAGGAGCATTGAGAACAAAGATCTAAGTAAAAACTGACAGTGAGTTACCTGGTCTTGATCCTGTAGTTAATGAAAAGCGAGGAAGATGTTCAAATTAGTGCCTCAACTTCCGGTATTCAGCTTGAGACAAAATCGAGCATATAAGACAGTATCTGCTGAAGCTCCTGACTGGCTGAGATTCACAGCGGATTATTTGATTAACTAACTTCCTTTCTCATAGCAAGGATCTTGACTTTGAAGCCTTCGAAATTCAAGTATGCTCTGAATAATGAGAGAACTCTGACACATATTGCTGTAGCAGTTAAAATTACTGCTGTTTTTTGTCTGCCATCACTACAAATTACCACTTCCTTAGAAAAATACAGAGGGAGCATCTGCCACGGCCTTGACCTTGCCAGTGCCTAACCAAGTGTCTTAGATTAACCTTAACACAAATGGAAATGGACCAAGTTGGCCAGATCTGAGCTGGAGCCATTGAAACACGTGTGTCGTCGGCTGACTACTATAAGGGTATTATCTGTCAGCAAAATACCACGAGTGGAATGCTGGGGAAAATACTTTCTTACACTGATTAAAAAAAATTATCCAGAGCTCATGTCATTGCCTGTTTTTAATACTTAATATTTGTCCCAGGGTTAGCTAACCCTAAATGTTTGATTATCACGTTAGCATCTCAGTCTGTAGAAAGCAGCAATCTTCCCCAGACTCCATCAAACAAAAAGGCTTCTGGGAAAACTCCTTGACAGATCAGCATGTGGTTTTTCTTTTCACTCTTCTACCTCCCTGTATTGGCAATACGCACAAGATCCTCCAACTGATTTCACAGAGGGATAGTATTCACATAAATATGCCTGCTATTCTATATATATGAATGTCCTACTATATGCACATTTTAAAGGAATATTGCCTGTAGCTGTTACCCAAGAATTGAAAATGCACCAATTTGGGCTATATTTAAGCAAGAATGACTGACAGAGAGGCTGTTTCTTTTCAGCTAAGTGTGCCAAGACTTATCTGGTAATTAACTGCTGGGAAAGTCCTCCCTGTCAGTCACCACTGCTTAAACAAGTATTAGATGGGGGGGGAGAAGGCTTGTCATTAATCACTAGGAAATGTCAGAGAGCTGCTGTTCTGGTGTCATGGAACATGCAAGTATTAAGAAAAGCCACCAACAGTTACCTTTTAAGGTATTATAATCATATGTTGGCCTGCAAGTTGTCTTAGATATGGCTCATTTATATATAGTATTTAGAGATCAGCATAATAACTGATAAGAAAATAGGACTACACCAACTTTCTAATTTTCAGTACAGTCACTGTTGCATTTGGTTGCTTTCACTATGCTTTCAAGTGAAAAAACAACAGCATTTGCTAGGGACAGGCATGTATCAACTTTCGGAGACTGGAAAGAACTAAAGTCATCAGCCACAGATACAGGCAGTAAGGAGCCTGTTCTGAGCAAGGAGCAGGATCATAGAATCATAGAATAGTTTGGGTTGGAAGGGACCTCTAAAGGTCATCTAGTCCAACCCCCCTGCCGTGGGCAGGGACATCTTCCACTAGATC
>NW_008824034.1:1261798-1268988 GCF_000699105.1 Pygoscelis adeliae | reverse complement strand
AGCTTGTCCAGGTCCCTCTGGATGGCATCCCGTCCCTCTGGTGTGTCGACCACACCACTCAGCTTGGCGTCACCTGCAAACTTGCTGAGGGTGCACTCGATCCCACTGTCTATGTCATTGATGAAGATATTAAACAGTACCGGTCCCAATACGGACCCCTGCGGGACTTGTCACCAACCTCCATCTGGACATTGAGCCATTGACCACTACCCTCTGGATGTGACTATCCGGCCCATTCCTCACCCACTGGACAGTCCACCCATCAAATCCACATCTCTCCAGTTTAGAGAGAAGGATGTTGTGGGGGACCGTGTCAAAGGCCTTACAGAGGTCCAGACAGATGACATCTGTAGCCCTTCCCGTGTCCACTGATGTAGTCACTCCATCATAGAAGGCCACTAGGTTGGTCAGGCAGGACTTGCCCTTGGTGAAGCCATACTGGCTGTCTCCAGTCACCTCCCTGTCCTCCATGTGCCTTAGCATACAGAAGTTCACTGCTGTGTCAAGGCAGGGCTCTTAGTTTCTGCCTGGCACATATTAGAGAATTGCATGCAGGTTCTAATGCTTTCACAGTAGGAACCAATTGTCACGCAAAGGCTTTTTTCCATCTTACCAAGATGGTGATTCATGCTACTTTCCCCTTTCTAGCAGCAATATTCAGTACTAAGAACCTTCAAAGCAATATATTCCAGGATGAACAACCAGCTAGTATAGTTTACCGTGGATGTTATAAACATTACTAGCTTTACACGCTGGTGCACATATGGACTGAAATCCTAACCTCATTGAAATGGGTGGGAGCTTTGCCAGTCACTACACTGTGATCAAGATTTCATGCACTGTATTTTAAAATGTAAAATATCACCATATGTGATGGATGCAGAACTGCGCCTATCTGCTGTACCTTTGGCAGGTATTCTATATAACAATGTTAAGATAATTTCTACATGACTTATTTTCTTGAAGTCATGTAATTTCAATGGAGTTATGTGTATTGATGATACCCAGATGAGAACAGCTGCTTCTAGTGTGTGTGTATATATATACACACTATAAATATATCTAGTTTAAATCCTAAGATTTCAGAACAAGAGATTCAATAAGGCTTATCAGAGAATATAATAGCATAGCAGGCTGCCCTGGGGCAAATAAGAACTAATGAAGCCACAGTATTGATATTTTAGCCCAGACACAAAGCAGACTTCATAATTTGATGCAGACATATTCCCCTCTGCAACAGGGTTGACGAGCTTGCCTATTATACAGCATTTGTACGTAGCATGTTATACAGCTCCCTCCTGAGCAAATCAGCCAGGTTGTGTGCACACTGTGTAAGACCCACAGACAAGATTGCACCCTGGCTGGAAGAACTGCCTTAGCAAGGAGACAGGAACGGGAGAATATTTAGTAGAAAGACAGCCTGTGTCAGGTAAAGGAGAAGATGGGATCTGTGATTCAGAACTTCGTTTTCCAACGCTAAAGACTGATCCTAAGTCAAGTAGAACAAAAGAGTACATTTGTTTATGGTACACATGAATTGGAAGGCATACTTCTTTTCTGGTAACCACAAATTGTAATTTAGGGTTAACAGGAAGAGAGAGAAAGGGGCATTTTCATTGAGAAAGTTCATATATTAGTCAATATTTGTTGCAAATGTGTGATTTTTTGAATAACTTTAGATCTTTTCAGACTTATGTATATTAATGTTACAATTTATTGCAGAAATGCTTCGCTCTAATTCTACGGCTGTCCTGGATTAGGATTCAGCCGGGTGAGCTATCAGCTCTATCCTGTCACCTACTCCCTCCGTGATTTTGGGCCAGTCCATTTTTCAGTCCCAGCTTTTCACCTGTAAAATGGGAATAGCAGTGATTGTACCTTTGCTTGTCTCAGCTCTTCATCTCTCTCGCATATGCACAGACTTCTGACTTTTTTTAAAACCTGATATATATATTATAAACAGTAAGATATGAGCCTTGGTGCCTTCTTTGGTGGAAGTATTTGTTTTCTTTCTGGATGTACTGTAGATCCATTTTCCTAGATCTCATATGACCATACTGCTATTACATAAATGTTAAATAATGATGTTGATAATTGTATAGAGTCAGTGTGCAAATGTCTTTAATAAAGATGTCCAGAAAAGGAAAGTTGTTTTCTGAGGGAAAGTTAAAAATGAAACAAATACAATAAGCCAGGCTGATGTTTCAGCACTGCAGAAAAATCAGTGTCTAAAATGAACTTATGTATATGTAAGTTATGCATTTCTCTGGTGTCTGGTTTACCTGTTTATCACCTTGCCTTGAAAACTTCTTCTAGTTATTTTCAATTTTGTTAGGTTCTAATTTGAATTAGGACTTAATTTGAAATTATATCAGCTGTTTCTCCATACCACAGTTGTATAGTCTTGGTTTTTCTCATTAAAAAACCTCTTATTTTTTCTACTGTGTTAGGAGTAGATTATGGATGGTTGTTCTGGATTGTCCAAAAGAAGTAAAGAAAAGGATATGCTACAGTTATTTGTAAACTTCTGATTTTAGAGCTCTTTACTAAAAGGAAATTGGAATTGAAATGGCTGGTTCAAAGCAGAATGGTTAAATGAAAAGATCTGTGTTTAGTTTCAGTTATCCTCAAGATATAATCACATCATTTATCATTTTATCAATACTATAAGCATTGCTAAAGTAAGAGGTACCAGAGAAAGTACCGCTGTAATTTTTTTGGTTACTTTTTCATTGGCTTTGTTACAAAAGCCTTTAAGGTACTAAGAGTATTTCTGTTTGGGGGGGTTTTGTCATTTACAAAAGCCCTTCAGAGACTAAGAGAAATTTTGGTTGGTTTTTATCAGGAAAGTGCTTAGAACTCAGTTTAGGAAGGAGCTGGTTTCTTCTAAAGCCGAGCAAGACCAAAGTCCTGCCGGTGGTCACCAGAAAGCACTCTGATGGACCTGCAGCCTCTGTGGGTGGAAGGCGCAGAGCCACACCGGGCAGTTCGGCTGGGAGCTCAGGAGTCTATTTGCTTAGTTGCTAGTGCTGCTGTCTCGCACTCCAGCTTCTGTTGGTGACATTCTCTATTACCTCCACTTCTGCACCTGACGGCCCATAACATGAAAGCGCTGCTTCCTTTGTGGGTTCAACAAGGGAGTAAATTAGAGAGGCAGCCATCAGCCCAACTCTAGTCCACAATGCAGTACCTCTAACAGCTGAAGACTGTATGTGTATATTTTGCCTCTTATTATTTCTGAAGCAGCTTCAAATTGCCTGAGAATGTCACAATAAGCAAATGAAAGACAAATGAACTCAATTAAAGATAAAGGGGGAAGGAGGAGCTGGATTTTCGAAACTGCTTATATGATGTAGAGCCATAACTCCTGTCATAACTCCCAATTCACTGGGAATTGACTGTCTAAATCTTTCAAGCTCTTTTGAAACTACCACCCAATAATTTTTCCCTGGGCAGATATCACTAGCTCTTGCTTTCCCCCAATGAGATAAGTGTATCATAAATAATATCCAGCAAAATAACTCCATAATATGCACTTTTTATACACTTTTTATACACTTTCACAAGGGTAAAACACTGTCTGTATAAAAAGTTAAAATGGTTTAGTTCTGCCATGGATTAATACATATTTAAACTGTAAAATACTGATTCCTTTGCCAAATCTCATCTAGGGTAGCACTTTCCAAGTCTGTCTTCCATTTCACTTTGGTTTAAAGGATCAGAGAAGTTCCGTTACCCAATAAGCCAAATAAATCAGGGAGACTAAAATCTCAGATTCAAAATGAAGTGTATCTAAGGGCTAAAAAAAATTATATTGTGATAGAGGTAGGCCAATACTGTAGAAATGCATTCACCTCACTGAAATGAAATCCCTGCCCCACCTCTATGGCCTACAGAGTTTATTTTTCGATGCACATGAACAAGAGGCTTCTTTAGTTCCAAGCCAAGATGAATTTCATTGAATGTTTTGAGAAGTGTCAGCACTCGTGTTTATGCAACCCACACTGAGTATGTGGGTGCTCTCCCCTCTTGCAGTGCACAGCTGCACCCAGTAGTGCTTTACTTCAGGCAAGGCTGCAGCACGATGTGCAGTTCTCAATCAGACCTACTCCCTTTGCAGGTGTATGGAATATATAGTATTAGATATATCACTTTCTGTTGGAAGATTTTTCCTGTTCTTTGGTTTGACAATTTTAAATTATTGAGTGTTAAAAAAAAGTTACACCACCCCCACCCCCCGGCAACCAAACCCAAACTGTAGAGAATATGTGTTCCAGGATGATGGGGTTTTGGGACCTGCCCACTAAAATAGTAAGAATGTATCTCAGAGAAGCATAAAAGGAGAGGAAAATGAGTTGGTTTGCTAACGTAAACATATTTGTAGCCATTTCATTGAGAAACACTACTAATTCCATGCTTTGAAGAGGATATTTAGCATGAGTTTCATCTCACTTGACTTTATCCATCCAGAAACTAGATGTCCAGTCTAAACTCACCTAGACTTCCATATGGCCAAGAGGTATCAAAAAGTCATTCATTCCATCTTTTTTGGACTCTTAATTTAGGGGAATATGAATTGCCTTCTGCTAGTACCTATCTCCTGGCAACGTATAGAGCAGAGCATCAGATAATTTAGCTTTGACTAATGCCGATCTTTTAGATGTTTAACACTAGGCGAGATGAATTCTAGCTTTAAAATTTGCTCTGGGAGGTGGCCTACAGGCTGGGAATTGCTTCCTGTCATTCTCACTGTTTCACACATTCCATAGGGACTACTTGTGATACTAAATTCTCCAAAGAATCCATGTCTGTAGCTCCTCCATACTACTTAGACAGTTTCTTCACCTTCTCTGAACACCACCTGTGCCTGTCCCATCCAGGCAGCCCTAGGTCTGAGCTGGACTTTCCCACAGGTGGGGTTTTTTTTGTGCTCACAAGAGCTGCCACGTGCAGAGCACAGAATGGTTCAGAAGAAGCAGACAAGCTAAACACACATTTGGCAATGTGCATTGGTGATTGTGGCCTTCCTCGTCCCTTCAGTTGTGTTGGTCACATCAGATCACATCATATCCAATTTTACTCATTATCTTTATGAAGAACAATTCTCCTCACAAGCTAGGGAGGAAGGAGAAAACTCAAAAACTTTTTGAATAGTCTGACGCTATCTGGTCTAACATTCTGCATACACACGTTGAAGAGTTTCCATATCCTAGACAACCTGCAGACTAGCATACAGTGTAGCACCTTAGGAAAGGCAATCGGAATAAAGCATATTCTTAAAGAAGTATCTAATCTTGTTTTGAAGGCTCCAGAGGTAGTGAGTCTACCACTTGTTCCAGTATTTAATCACCACTGTAATGAGAGGGGGGGGCGGGGGGGTTGGTGTCCTAGTCCCATGGCTTCCCTTCACTTTTTTAAGTGGTTTTAGCATTTCTGTATCTTTTCTTAAATGTAGATGCCAGGCTCTAATACTGTTCTTGCCATTTTAGGTTCGGATGCTTTGCTGACACAGTCCTGAATGAACTGTTTATTATTTCAGCCAGTATTGATATCAGACTAACCAATCTGTTATTCTCTACATCATCCTTCTAATATATTGGGATAAGATAGGTTGATAATCTTTCCTCCTTTTATTCATCCAAGGATCATATTAGATGGTACCGCTACAGAACTGCAATGAGAGCTCATGTGAAGTAACTCAAGAGCTTCTCTGCATCAGGTGGACAGAGACGATGTTCCTAATCCTTAGGTATCACTTTCATCCATGTTCTGGATAGATTGCTGCATATTTGTATAAAATTAAAAATACGGTGTTGGCTTGTGATCATTTTATCAGGTGACTCAGATCGCACTGTAACAGCAGCCTCTCCTTACTGCCAACTTTAGTGTTAATAAAAATACTGGAGTTCGTTGGAACACAAACCAGTCCTTAAATGTTACCAATAGAAGCAAGAAAGTTGATATCCCCTCAGTAACAACTATATTCTGTGATTTGTCAGTGGGCCAGTAATTCATCTAAGCTGTCCTAAATTGCTGTTATAAGCATTTTAAAATCAAAATTTGATGTGGTACTAAGTCAAATGCCTTGAAGAATTCAGTACCCCACCTCAAGAGAGTTGCCATTATCAACCAGGCACACAGTCCTGCCAAAATAACAAGATCTGCCTTCTAGGAATGCTGACTGGCATTCATTACGTTTTTAGGTTCGGATGCTTTGCTGACACAGTCCTGAATGAACTGTTTATTATTTCAGCCAGTATTGATATCAGACTAACCAATCTGTTATTCTCTACATCATCCTTCTAATATATTGGGATCATGTTGGCAATCACCAGCTGTTTGATATTTTCTCAGATTGCCAAAGTGTGTTAAAATTAGTATTAGTGGTCGAGAGAGAGCTCATTCACTTTAAGACTCCTGGGGTGGAGCTGCCTGTGTATGTTGGTCTGAAAACATTTCTGGTTTGAAGATTTAACAGATGTGGTTTCACATTTTGGTTTGTTTCATTTGATAAACTTTTCTCAATGTTTCTGCTTTTTAAGCATATTGTGTGAGGTATTGCTGTCTTACTTGATGCTACAGGATATATTTTGAGTCCTTCCTTAAGAAATCCTGTAATCCTGCACATTGTTTGCCTTTCTCATTGGAGCAATTCCATTTAAGTGAAATGGGAGCATAAAAATGAGAAGCATTTGATCAAGACTTCAGGTTGCATTTCCAGAACAAATAGTACCCAGTTAGAAAAGTTGGATGTGGTTTATCTGTGAGCTACCTGCAATTTATAGATGCATATACACAGGGCTTTGATCTGATATCATACTACTACAGATGGGTTATACTATTCATTTTAGCATCTGGTCTTCCTTAGATCTGAATATATTTGAGCAAGGCCAAGTTTTAATTTGTACCAACAACAAAGACCTTACTGGCTCTCCACTCCTACCTGCTCAGCAGTAAAAATAATATATGAGTGTGTATATACATATATATATATGTACTTCAGGCATTAAAGCAACAAAGAAGAGAGGGAGACAGAAGCATTGGCCAAAATAAATTGTGGAATTCTGGGGATGATCAGAAATTTTAGAAAGAGAAATGGAAAATGAATCAAAATTCCATCCCATATCAGGACATATTTGCAGAACAAATAGCCTCACGACTCTGGCCATAAGGCAAAGCAGGTGTTTTGA
>NW_008824034.1:1256316-1261777 GCF_000699105.1 Pygoscelis adeliae | reverse complement strand
CATGTTCTCGGAGTGGATGCAGATTTCTTGTGTGTCATCCTTATTGCTCCTCAGCCTCAGCACAAGCTGATATTTTAAGGGAGGAAGTAGAGAGATCAGAAATAAGAGCATTCCAGCTTGAACATAACAGTTGCCAAATGATATTGTAAGATTTACCTGTGTACGATAATAAACCAAACAGGTCCACTCAATCAAGAGAAAAGAATATTAGAAAGGTTGATATATTGTTGTTATTACAAAATACAGAGTGAAAATACATCTGAAAGTAATTTTTCCCATTTCATTATAGTTTACAATATGCACACTCAATACTGGCCATTAGTTCTGTAAACTACGATATAATGGCTTCCTACCTAATCCTAAGCAGTGCCATTGTAAGCTATTTTAGCATATTTTATTGGGTCAGTGAAAATTTTATTCTCTGAAAGACTGTAAGAGAATGAATTGCTTTATGAAAAATACAGCATAGTACCATGTGCAGTTTGGAGGGCTAATCCACTACCAGTGAGATTCCCTGGCTTTAATAAAGCACCTGAGTTCAGAAGCCAAGTGCTTCTCCTCTGTGTGTGGGTGGCTGTCTTGTGTGCAGCAGCCAGGGAACGCCATCTCTGGTAACGCTGTCAGACCTGTTGCTGAAGTTCATGGGCTCTAGGAGTCTTAAGACAGATAGGTTCTTCTGCAATTGAGTATTTTTCAAGCAGGTTAACTTGGTAGCTACTGCTAGGTAAACTGCTATTCGCTGGCAGGTGTTTCCCTGTCTGCTACCTCCATCAGAGGAAGGAGGAAAGCGAGTGCTAAGGAGAGCTTAAGTCCTTTCCATTTGAAGTCTCAAGATGTGGATTGTTTTATCTTCCCAGGTGTAAATCCTACATTACAAGGAGAAGGGAGATGAGGGTGTTAATGGCAGATTGAGGGGCTGTGGTGTGAGTGTGCTGCTTTGAAATCTGTGCAAGGCTTCTCTGAGCGCAGGATCTCGTGGTGTGGCAAACCTGAAGGTACAGCATAGTGCTGGGTCTTCTCTACTCCATGCTGCACTAGTTGGAGTGGAAACAGGCTGGGGCGAGACTGGTGTGTGAGCCTATGAAGCAGCAGTCAGATATGTAAGCTGATGTATCTCAGGGTGTTACAAATGACAGGCTTGATTGTGGCAACCCGTATACAATGATTTTCAGGCTTTTGCAGTATGGAGGCCTGTCCTGGTTTCAGCTGGGATAGGTTAATTTTCTTCCTAGTAGCTGGCACAGTGCTGTGTTTTGGATTTAGCAGGAGAATAATGTTGATAACACACCGATGTTTTAGTTGTTGCTGAGCAGTGCTTACACTAGCCAAGGACTTTTCAGCTTCCCATGCTCTATCGACTGAGCAGGCTGGGGGTGCACAAGAAGCTGGGAGGGGGCACAGCCAGGACAGCTGCCCCAAACTGGCGACAGGGGTATTCCATACCATATGATGTCATGCTCAGTATATAAACTGGGGGGAGTTGGCCAGGGGGGTGACCGCTGCTCAGGAACTGGCTGGGCATCGGTCAGCAGGTGGTAAGCAATTGCATTGTGCATCACTTATTTTGTATATTCTTTTATCATTATTACTATATTCCCTTCCTTTTCTGTCCTATTAAACTGTCTTTACCTGAACCCACGAATTTTACTCTTTTTCTTTTCCTCATTCTCTCCCCCATCCCACTGCGGGGGGAGGTGGGAGTGAGCGAAGGGCTGTGTGGTGTTTTGCTGCCTGCCAGGTTAAACCACAACAAGGCCATAAA
This sequence comes from Pygoscelis adeliae, assembly GCF_000699105.1. Lineage (NCBI taxonomy): Eukaryota > Metazoa > Chordata > Aves > Sphenisciformes > Spheniscidae > Pygoscelis > Pygoscelis adeliae. Next base: position 1,260,015 of record NW_008824034.1, on the reverse strand, counting down.
CACTTTCCAGGGGAAGCAGGGATTTGTGTGAGGTGAAGTTAAGCCTTTTTTTTTCCTTACTTACCTTTCTTGAATCCCTTATGGACCACTACCATCTGGGGCTCACAAACCGTCGGCTGAAAACCACTGCTGTAAACACACACACAAATCAAGCAGTGGCACTGATGTTCTTTGTAGGCTGCCGTTCACTTCACATTTGTTTTGTCTCTCTGGACTGCAAGCTTTTAAAGGCAGGCACTGCCATTTTCTGTGTATAATGCTCAACACAGCAAGGATTTGATTTCAGGTGACAATACTGGAACCCTAACAATGAATAACAATAACGAATGAACACAGTGATTGTCATCTAGTGTCAGGAAGGATTCCTCCACGGAAACCCAGCAAGTCAGAGACCGGATTACAATGAGGCAGAGAAGGAGGTGAAAGAAGCTTTCCCTCCCACTATTGACTCAGTTATTTACTTATTTTTGCAACTATTTTATTGGTACAGTAGGGCAAAGATGTTGGGTGTAATGTGCATTTCTTCCTATAGCTATTGTACTTGTAAAAGAGTGCAGTATAAAATGTTGCAACCATGCCTGCTCTCTTACATGTGGCTGTCTAAATACTGACACAAATATTGTACCCATGCTGTTCATTCCAGAAATCTGACATTTCTCAAGATGAGGCCAAATGTGTTTACAGATAGATTTCTGAGTTTGTTCAAGCTGAAAGGTACTTCTCGTCTTTTGAAATGTCAGACTGCTGCTCCAAGAAAAATGAGTACAAGAGATAGGGCCATGGCTGCACAGCTCCATTTTTAAATGAGCAGTATCTGACTGAAGATCCCAGCATTCATACAGCTCAGTGTTTTGCTGTGATATATTGGCTGCACTGGCAGAGTGTAGTTACTTGAGCCCACTGATTATTTGCCTCAATTGAACGCCCACAGCAGTCCCAAAATTCTAGTATCCTTTAAAACCCTTGTATCTGTTTCAACATCTGTAATATCACCTGAGAGGCTGTACTTTTTAAATGAGTGATTTAATAAGCTAGAGGGCAAGGTTTGCTATAGAGCTGCTCTGTATATAGGTAAAAGAGAGGCACAAGGAGAGCACAATGTAGCTAAGAGTCTCACTGTGAATCTGCAGTCAGCATGCTACCTGTGCGTTGCAAGAGCAGATTGGGAACAGCAGTACTGAGAATGTCAGAAAAATTATGATCTAATGGCTCCTGCTTCAACTCCCAGTACCTACAGCTTTCATACAACTTCTCTGTATCCCCTCTATACTTTAGAGTTCTCTGTGAAATCCACGTGTAATATCTAAGCCCTCATACCATACTGTTCGTGTACCTTCCATATATATGCTGGCTGGAGATGTTTTTAAACGGAAAGCATCTGTTGAGAGTATGGAACGTGCCATTTTATTTTCATCCTAGATGAACTCAATAATTAGTTTTGACTATTTGCCTCAAAATTGCTTGGATATGGAGAATGCACCACACCAGAAAATCAAACGAAGAGCGGGACATTAAAAATGATTAATAAATCATTTGACTGTTACAAAACCCCATTTTGGTTCCTCTGGTAGTACTGGAATCATGTTAAGAACTGCTGCAAGATAGTAATGTGGATTTGCTACTGCTGTTGAAGCCTCGACTGAACCTCTGTGCCAAATTACCTAGTCTGCACTTAGCAGTGGAACCACTTTGACCCAGCTCTCTGCTAGAGCAAGATGACTTTTGTTTAGTTTAGTATTGTTCAGTACAAAATTGAAGGTTAGATTATCTGTAACAGCTGCAAGGTTTAAGTGTGGCAAAAGCACTGTGAAGGATTGGGTCACCTAGCTTCCATTAAAAGAAATAAAAAGTGAAGCAGCTTGGAAAATCTGCCTGTAATTTTTTGATGTTTATCTTTTAGGTTTCCCTTTCCCTTAGTGAAGGTGTCTGTTGTCGGCACATCACTTATTACAAACCTCAGTGCTTGACATAAGCTGTTTTATTTTCACTTGTCTCTTCAGACAATTTCATCATAGTCTCTCTTATTTTTTTCCCATATGGCACCCTTCTGTGAGAACAAATATCAACATTAGATATTTTCTGCTTGTATGGAGAAGAGAGGTATAATGATACTTAAATCACTTTTAAATAAAGCTAGTACTGCTGCTTCAGACAAGGCAATGGTATTTGGAATTTGTCCTAAAGAATCTATTCTATGGAGAAGTTTATCAGATAAGATTTGTATAAACAGGCTGTAAATAATATCTAGCTGTAAATAGTAACAGTCCCTACAGAGCACTGTATGAAAACATTACAAGACCAGGCCAAATCAAGGAGAGTAAGGTCCATAAGAAATCTCTGGACATCCCCAGTAGGCATGGGAGAAGAAACCCACCTTGCAGTCACTCTGCTGTGGTGGTACATCTCTGTGAAGACCTGAATTCTTCCAGCATCTTCTACATATCTGACTTCAAATGTCTTCCTTCTGGAGACACCCATGAAACTTGCTGGAAAGTTCAGCTTTGTGTAACATGCTGTTTTAAACAGACGCTAGAGATAGCGAAAGTGTTGTTCCCTTCTCTCCCTTGATTTTGGAAAGCCATACAAAGAGGGAGGCTGAAGGCTGTTACAGAGTCAGCAGGTGCTGCCTCTTAGTCCAACAATTTTCTGTCCAAAGGAGCAAACAATATTCTCTGTAACGAACAGCTAAGACGACAGCGTGCTGATCGGTACTTCCCATGAGGCTCCAGATGCTGCTATGAGACCTATCACAAACCTAGGCAGGAAGATCCAGGCCTTCCAGCCTCCTTCTAGTTAATACACCCAGGTGTTTAACTGGTTCAGGTGATGTTTATTAATGCATACTTGTGGTCTCATGTTGAAATTGTTGTAAAAATTACTAACTATAAAAAACTGATTTGAATTAAGGACGGTGTAGGAGGAAAGGGATTAAACTGCAGAGTTCTCAATGCAGTATCGATGCCTAGTAATATTTTCCTAGTGCATTTTTTGTTAATAGAAACTATGACAGTTTCATATAAGATGGAATAAATTTACTAAATACGTGAAATCTGGTATCAGGTAGGATTTGGATACACACTCCCCTACACACAACCTCTCAGAGGACCTCAGTGTCTCACATTTATGAAGTTGTGTGTGGTAGACTGAGTCTGTATTTGCTGCTGCAGCAAACAAACATTCACACCTAATGATGACAAGTGTATTCTCTTTATGCCATAAACAATTGATTTTCAAGCAAAGGTAAGAAAATTATATATTATGTATTCCATCTGTAAAACTAATTAACTCCTTTGATTTAGCTGAAAAAGGTGAAGTTTTCTGAAGCTCAGCTTTACTGAAAATTGACCTTTCCATCTACAAACATACCATTTAATTTACAAGAGAAACAAAACCTTCGGAATTGTATTTACTCAGTAACTTTAATAAAGGTCAACCCTTTTCAGAAACAATTGTAAATGTGGCATTTAGCCTTTCATATTTTGGAAAGTGTTACTTGAATCTCCACATCCAAATAGAACATTGCCTTTGAATTAAAAACAACTAAATAAATCAGAACAAAGAAATTTTACAAAATTGTCTAGACCTAAGGTGCTGTAATTAACCCATAGCTTTTATACTTCCCTAGGACTATTTTCTTGAGTCTCCTGTGACTAAGGTCAAATAATGTTCAATACCTTTAGTACATATACTAAGAATGAA